>NW_006432945.1:16228919-16260882 GCF_000325575.1 Pteropus alecto | reverse complement strand
ACAGCGCAGAGTTGTTGTTACAAGTAGTTTCGTTGGCTACAGATTTCAGCGGGTCAACTTTGGGTTTCCAAAATTAAATACTAAGTGGTGCTAATTATGCAACATGGGACTGTGATTAGCTTCACAAAAAGTTACTCAAATGCTAACTATACCTTTGAACCTCTTTAAAGTTCAAATGGTTTCAAAAGTACAGTATATTTTTTGGTTCCATATGTGGCACAGTGTGTTGTTCCAAGTCAGTTGCAAAAATATATATTATCGTTATATTAGAAGTGCCCAGATAATTTAAGAAGAATGATCACAAACACTTATAGAAAAAGAAAAGGATGAACTTATTATCCATTAAGGTAAAGAATTTAATTTTAAAACAAAAGCAAAATAGTATTTTGGAAGAGAAATTCTCCATACTAATGAGTTCACCAAACACCCAGAATGTGCCTTATAATACAAGAACCCCTATTAAATCTACATCAAATACCAGAGCTAATTTAAGTGTGGGTGGTTTTTTTGTTTTTGTTTTTTTGTTTTTTTTTATGGATACTAACTTGTCTCATTTGGCAAGAGGTCTAAAACTAATTTTCATTTTGGTAGAAAAAATTTGAATCTAAATGAAGAAGTATTCAAAGAAGATGCTAGAAAAACATGATTTGACTGTTTTATTACAATTTAAGTTCAAGCATATGGATTCCTAGTGTAAGAACAGGAGTTAAAATTCAGTCGAGTGCCGAAAGCATATAAAATATGGGCTTTCCTATTCCACTAAGGGTAAAACTTGACTCTTACTAATAACTGAAATGTTACAGAGGTAGGTATAATTTAAAAATAAATCCTTAAACCACACATTCATAAAATTTAGCCTAGTAAGTAATGCTCTGTGCAAAGAAAAAAATTCATGCTTAATCTAGGAGTATTCATCTTATGTCTTTCTTATTAGATTCGACTATTCTAATTTAATAAACATATATTTAATAAATGCAGAAATCTGTGACAAAGCAGCTTTCTTCACCAACAGCCTTCTAACTTGAGCCTTATCACCCTTCACGCTTACACCAGTGTTCCTATTAGTGAACCCGCACAGACATGCCTGAGTTTTTAAAACGAGAGTATCCACACTCCATCTGGCAGATCCCAACGCACAAACCAAAAATGTCCATGAGCATCCATGGGGACCTTTTGACACCGAAACCCGCCTAGTCAGTGCCTCAGGAGGGCTGACTCGGAGCCCGCAGGAGCACGACTGCCCTGGCGCTGGTCTCGTCTTCCCTGCATCAGTGTCTGACGTGATAAACCCACAGAACCGGGCATCTCTTGGCATTAAAAGGCCGAAAAGCATAGTAGCAATGATACAGATCGTACTGTCATTTTCTTTACGAAAAACAAATTCTATTCTGACTTTGAAGTATTTCTGTACCGTTAAACCACAGGTTTACGTTTCTATGACTAACCTAATCGCTAACATGTGGATCACTGTCTCGGGCACGATGAAAACACTATGGTTGTCTTCTCGGCTCTTCAGAAACACAACACGACACAAAACAAACAACACAGCAAAACACGAAACAAACGACACAGCACCAAACAACACAACACAAAACAACACAACATAAAACAAACAACACAACGCAACACAAACAGCAGCTTCTCTCTCAGGAACCAGGAGACAGAATGTTACTCCCTACCACACTGTGCAGAAGATTATTCTTTGCAAAAGATCCAATGAGGAATACCGATTCCTACTACAATGAACCCACTGCGATGACAAGCGGAGCTCTCATGAGAAGTGTGCGTGGCTTTTTGTTATAGATCAGAGTGAGGGAAACAGCAAAAGCCTTCATCAGGCAGTATCAGGGCCTTAGGTTGTTAAAATACACACAGTCTGCTCATGATCATAATTAGAATTAAGAGAAATCTCAGCAACACAGATGTGTGTCAGTATCAGGTCACATGGGCCTGTGGCTGGCGAGAAAGACAGCAGACATCAATCTTTTACCAGGGAGCTCTGCACGTCCCTTTTCCTATAACGTGCCGCAGAAGCTCTGCCGGTCGGGTCGCGCAGGAGCACTGCTCCTGGAAGGCCAGTTCACATCTGAGGACAGTACCCAGGTGTTCTACAGTCTAGATTGTACACTTGAATATTCTAGGAACTCTGTGTTGTTAAGTTTTGTATTCCCCGTGTGCATCTTAGTGTCTGCAACACAGTATGTGCTCTATAAACATGTATTAAACGTTTGAAAACCCAGTAATGTCAGGGGAGAAATCTATGTAGCAACCGGGGAAGAATTTACGAGGTTCTCAAATACTTCACACAGAGCTAAGTACTGAAGGATAAAAATCTGAGTTTTCAGAAGCTCTCTATGTATAGAGGGTTCTAGTCTTCTCTTCGTGAATCCCAAGGCTTGGAAGAGAAAAGGCAATGGTAAACTGCCACGTGATCCTCTCTGAAGACCAAGAAGCGAGGCTCCTCTCTCCTTGCCTCCGTGCTCCTCTGTGCACTGACCCCATTCCTTGCCTCCCGAAACTCCGTGCAAGGCCTAGTACGACAGGCGACAACTTGCTGATGAGGCCACAGAGACCGCATGGCCAAACGTGTGCTCCCCCGTGGTACACTAAGAGTACTACTACTGCACATCTGCTTCCATTCACCGGTTCAGGGCTCGGGCCCAAATGCATTAAACAAATCATCACTAATGCAACATTTCCATAATTCGGGGGACAAGTACTTTATGGAAGGCATATTTCCTTAAGGCTTGCAAGGCATCTAATTTTCCTTAGTATTATTCCACACTGTCTGTCTTGAATGAAAAAGAAGTTTGTTTTCTTAAAGATAAGTTGCCTTAAGCTACAAATACTCCCATCGTCTCTTTTTTATTTTTTATTATTATAGGACACAGTCATGCTGAGATAGTAGGAAATCAAAATCTAGAGGTAAAGAGAGTCTCAAGAGATCATCTGCTCCCATTTGAGATGGGTTTCTAACAAGCTGTTGTGGAAAGTTGGTTATTTAGCTCTTACTGATGCTAACTGGACAGAGACTTTGCATTCTCTCCTGACAGCCTATTGCTGGTGTTTCATCATCTTTCAAAGTTTGCCCTGTTTCAAATTAAGTCAATTTCCTCATGTTTTACTCTTTTAAAAGATTCAGGACGAACAAATAGCGCCCCGAATCATGATCGGTTATAGATTCTGAGCTCAAAGCACTGAAGACTGGCAGCTATGTCTCCAGTGAACTTGAGAAGCTGTCTTTTTACTGATATGTTAAAATGCCTGCTCCTCAAATTTCTGCCAAATAAGGAGGTACAACAAGCTAGGAGTGTAACTTTGGTCTGAGGTTAGCTGTGAAATCCAAATAAGTCACCACAGATTCAGAACATGGGTAATTGAACAGACGAGGCACTTCTGCACTGGAAAAGGCAGCTCCCTACTTACTAGTGTCCTAATCAAGGCCTTTCAGTTAATTGCCCTCTTCAATTAACAATCCGACATGAAGTTTTAAAATGCTTAATTCAGCCATTTTGAGGATAGTTTTAAACAATAAATAGTAATATGTCTGGCTAAAATATATACTCCAAATAATTTCCCTATTAAAATCCAACAGTGAACAGAGTATCTTCCCATACCATTTTAGAACTTAAAATGAACAGAAAACAGCATAATTAACTCTACTAAAAAAGGGAAATGTTGGTCCAGATATTTAATCTACATATAAACTTCTCAACTAGGTCTGAGGTTTGGTTTGGTTTGAACAAAACATACAGCGTGACCACCATGTGACAGATGTTTCACGTCCACCTGCTCTAACCTTACAGTAACAACCCTGTAGTCCTCAGGAGCGTCACTGCAAACTGAACCTTCTCAAAGTTAAACAAATCGCCTGAGATTGTTCAACGGGAAGGAGCGCCGGAATCGGCCGCATTCTCAGCACACTGCTCTGTTGGACCAAGGTGCCGGTTCGCAGAGGCCAGAAGGTGAATCTGAGACCAGAACACTGACCCATCAGGGAAGAGGAGAGAAAGAAAGGTTTGGGGCAGAAGCTCCTCCCAGCGTGCAGTTCCCCACTGTGAAGCTCCGACTGGCCGGGCCTGGAAGCTCGCAGGCGTATTAAGAGCAGACAGGGACATAACCGTTCTCCCAGGAGGACGTGGCCATGTCCAGAGCTGCTGCGCTTCCATCCGCTGTCCCGGACTACTGCTCCTCTAGGAAACTCAGCTACAAACAGGATTCAGTTTAGTAGCAGAGCGGGACGTCAAACCACGTGACTAATTCACATGTGAACATTGAGATTACTTGTTCAGACTGTTTTTATACTGACTCAGGAGATCACAGAGCATCTCAGGGAGCCATATGTAGCAGCTAATGTCACCAGTTTCTTTTTGCTGATTCTTCTTCTTTGAAGTCAACAAGGCTTTTAATAAATGTAATAATTTAAAATAATTTTCTTTGTGATTTTACATTTTAACTCTAACCAAGATTTATAAATTCCTTCGAGGAAGGCAGGATCAACAAAGTAAACTGAAGACTGAAAATGCTCATCATATTTAGAAAAATGAGGGTTAGGGTGACTTTCGGGAACACCATTTCAATGCAGCAATGAGGCAGAAGCCACAGTGCACAGGTTAAGAGGAGGATGGGGGGAAAGAAATGAAGAGGCACAGCTGCGCCTCAACAGCAAAGGCTGGGGCTGCACAGGGCCATCGATGCGTGTCTGTCTGCCTCCCCATCCCTGGGTTTCTCATCTGCGGATTCAACCAACCGTGAATCAAAACCGGTATTTTCGTATGCGGTACAACTGTGATTTAAAAATAAATTCAAACAAACAAAAACCACCAGTATGTCGACCTGCGGGAACCCACATGCAGAGGGCCAACTGCATACACTGTCCTCTGCCGTACTACAGAAGGGGCTTGAGCATCCGCAGATTCTGACATACGTGGGGAGTTCCAGGAGCCAATCCCCTGAGGAGACTAAGTGACCACTGTAGTTAAGTGTTTGGGGAATCCAAGGTTGTATATGGATTTGTGTCTACACCAGGGTACCAGTTCCCTAACCCCCACATTGTTCGAGGGTCAAGTGTAATATGTAGACAATTTTTTTCAAAACACTGGTCCTGGAGAGAAGGAAAGAGCTGGGATAGGACCTAGAAAAGAGAGGTAGACACGGGGTGAAGATAACTCCTGTTCCTCCTGATGAGAGACTCGATCCCAGAGTTTAGAAGTAATTTGGAATAAAAATGTTTATCTTATAATAAATATATTCCTATTTTTACACTACATATTGTTATAATAAGAATGAGCTGGCCTTTTGGAACTATCACTAACTTACATTTTAAACTAAACATACCTAATATGTAAATCTAAATATATTATTATCTTCCATCTACCTTTTCTCAAAGGAAGGTAATTAAAACAGTATGCTAAAGACAATTCATGACAGACTGATATCTCTCTCCTTTCCTCATTGCTTAAGGTTAGATAGCCACACGTAGAACTTTAGGAAGCTTCTTGTTCTTATGCTATATACTTCATATACAGAACGGCCCTAGTGATCTACTAGAAAACAGCGCATGAGTCATACAACTATTCTCTAGGAGTAAAAACTATTCTATATTCATAAACCCTGTGACCAGTGGCCTGGTATGAAACATCCTGGTGGAGCACAGATTTAATAGTAAAGTCTACCTATTTTAATTTAGAGATCAAAGCAAAATGTCAACATGCTCATTTAGTTCTTGACCAGTAATAATATACTCAGTCAAACCCCAAGAGCAGATAATATCAAATAAAATGAATTTCTGAAATAAAATACAGAAATGTGACAAAAAAAGTACCTGTTGGTGACTGCCCAATTTCATTATGAAATCAATAGCAGAAATGTCAACTTAGAGGATTCCCAATGAAGTTGTTAATTGATTCTTTAAATGTTATTCTGATCCTCTTAAAACATTTAAGTTAAACTTTAAAAACTACTGAACAGGCTACAGTAAAGAAATTTTTACAGTGAGCCAAAATAAAAGGTATAAACCCAGTTCAAAGAAAAAAAGCAAGCAGGCTGTGTAGCAGTATCTGCCATAAGTGACAAAAATATTTGAGGTCATCAAGTATCTGGCACCTCCCAGGTGCGAGGCCCAAATCCAGGCAAAAGACTGTGGTGGGCACCGTGACTTCTGCAGAGGAGTCTGCAGGGTGGCTAGGTGTCTAATCCCAGACTCAGATGACCCCTCTGGTCACATTCTTCCAGTTATATAGCCTTTAAAAACTCCGAAAGTCATGAATAACATTAAAATTTTTGTGTTTCATAATTCCAAAGCAACTTACAAAACAATTCTATGTACGTAACAAAAAAACTGAAAACAAAGAATTGAAAAAACAGTTGATATGTGATTGATTTATTAAAAAAGTTTAATGGCCTAACTGCAAAGATAACTGTATTGTTTCGGCAGAAACTGTCATCAAACCCCCAGCTCCTACGCAATAAGTTTTCTGAAAAACAAGTGATTCTGAGATGACGTGTTGAACAGACCTAAAATTCTTCTTTTCTTTTTTTTTTTGTAAAATGCTGAATATGTATAAAACCTCTTCAAGTAGAAGCTTATACTTAAAAATTGGAAGCTTAAAGTCTTAATAATATTGAAAAAACGAATTTAGTATCATTGCATTTACCAAAATACGAATCTGAATTTATAAGAATGCATTGTTCTAAATACATGTACAATGTCTTCCCTCCCCCAAATGAAAACTATTGTACTTTATGTAGGAAGAAAAATTACTTACCGCTATAATATCTAGTGTATTATCACAGACCTTTCGGATTTCATTATTTTTATCATGCATCAGATCTATGAGATATGCTGGAGCCTCTGAACGAAAGTGGTTAAAGATAAAAACTGCATTTGCGATCGAGACCATGCATTCACACAGGAAAATCCCACCTTTCTCTGAGTTCACATGCTAACTTGAAATTTAACTTAAAATTTTAAATTAAAATCATCAATACAAGATGACCAGAAATATTTAATATTTAATTTGTTTAAAAAAAAAAAAAAACAGGGATAAAAAAAGGAAAAAAACTAGATAAAAATGATCAAGAAAAACAGCTAGTAAATCTCGGAAAGTAGAAGGCCGTGTTTTGAAAACATGAACATAGTGAAAGTAACTGAAGAGGGAGCTCTCGAGCTGTGCGGCTCTGAGAGCCTTCGCGACCACCCTGGTTCGCTCTAGTGCTCAGGAAACTTAAATTCACACGAAAGAGCAACAGGAAGGAATCACAGTCAGACCCCGCGTGTGGCTATTAGAAGAAAGAGAACACGTGAGGCATTTTCATATAAAAGATAAAATCTGTAACCTAATATTTCAAAAAGAGATAAAGGAATTTAAGAAAACAATAGTATACATATGAAAGAACGATATAAGTCATAATTAGAAAACTCAGAAGAAAAAAATTCAGTAAAGAACTAAAAATAAAAGCAAAAATCATTTCAGATATAGTAAACTAAATTTACAACACAAGAGTAAATAAATAGATAAAAATTTGAGAAATAGAAGGCAAAAAGATAATTTGTAAAATTAAATAATGAAAAGAGATTAAAAATTAGAAAATTACAGATATTAAAGACAGACAAAGAAGATCCAACATAATATAAATCTCAAAGGAGACAACCAAAGCAATAGGACAGAACAAATATTAAAAATTATAATTCAAGAAAACTTCATTCCTGAAATTAAAAAAAGACAAAACTACATACTGAAAAAGAGCACATCTGCATACTTGGAAAAATCAAGTAAGGATGATAAATACCAAGTCAAGTTCTAATAAAACTACTTGGCATCAAAGAAAGAAACATTCCTTTGGTCTTCCCGGCAAAAAGATCGACTCATAAGGAAAAAAAGTAAATTGTCATTAGACTTTATGACAGATACCAATAATTATGAGAGTACAGACTTCTCATTGGCAGCAGTTCAGGCCAGAAGACAGTGGAAAAATACTTTTCAATTGCTGAGGGAAATAAATGGCAATCTAGAATCCCATATTCTGTAAATCATTATTAAAGGGGCAAACTTGCTATTACTTTGGCGGGGAAGGAGGGAGGCTCAGGATTAGAAAGGCTTGGCTGAGGAGATGGCTTATAAACTTATCTTTGCTGAATTGGAGACCATTAGGTAAAAAAGGAGAGAAATGCATTTGAGGACAAGACACCTGAAGAGGCAGTAAGTTATGACAAGGTGGGTCATGTCTGATAAATGATGAGAAATCTGGTGTGCTAAGAAAAGACAGTGTATTGTAAGGTTAAAGGGAACTTTTGAAAAACGTTAAAGTCAGCACATACAAAAAAAAAAAAAAAAAAAGACACAAAGATTCAGGTTAGATACTATTGCCACTGCCGTCCTTCCATGACATCCCCAGGCTTGGTTATATATTCTCTCCCGTGCCCTATGCTCATACCTTTATGACCTGATCACAATGGAGCATAATTTTATATTTCCTATTTACTTGCCTAACTCTCCATCAGATGAGTACATCCAGCACTGAACCAATGTTAGATGATCAGCACCAGCTAAATGTTTGCAGGTTAAATGATTATGTGCAGTTGAAGATGGAGCCGACACAAAATTTTCAGTATGGGACTGGGTGGATGACACTGTGATTATCCACTAAAAATACAGAAGGCAGTTGCTTTTCAGGGGAGGCTATTGACAATATCGAGAGCCCTTTTAGATACAATAATGATAAACTACCACTTGTTGTGTGTCTGCGTGCTGGGAACTATTATGGCACTTTAAATCCATTAGTACTTATAACAGTCCTATAAAGTAGGAGGGACTTATTTCTACTCTAATAATATTATGGCCATTTATAGATGCAAGATTGTATGCTTGGATAAGTTAAGTAACTTATCCAAGGTCCTACAGCTAATAAGTGGTAAAATTGCCTTTTAGGGTTATGTGATTATAAAGCTCCTTAGGCTACACCACATTACGCCCCTTCAGTTACGAGGAAGTCATTCAGTTGGCAGTTAGCAACAAATGCCTGGAACTCAAGAAAGAGGTCTTAAAAATATTAAATACTTAGCATATAGTTGGTAGCTGAAGTTATGAAAATAGATGTTTTCCCATGGAGAGTAAATAAGGTAAGATTCAAAGAGAACTAAGGACAGTTCTAGGAAGCTCTGATAGTTACGTTAATAGAGAAGGAAGTTCTGATATGTTTGTTAAGTTTCTTGGGAATCACAGCCTGACAAGTTAATAAAATTGTTCCCAATATATTCTACCATCTACTGATTTGGGGTCAACAGCTTCCATGAAGAATAGTTTGTCCTCTAAATTTATTTCAAAGCTTGATACTTTCTATATTAGTTGAACATTTGCAAGAAAAAATACCTAAAGATACATCTTTTCTGAATATGTTAAATGTCATTATCAATGGTAACAGTGAAGGATACGTGTTTCCTTGATTATGACATCTCTTGTGGCTTGGTGGAACACCATCTGGTAGAAGACGTAAATTATCTGGCACACAAATTCGTCATCTTCTTGTTGAGCTGAAAGGAAACAGAAAACTTCAAATAAAAGAATACTATGTTTATATTAAAAACTGAAAAACATTAAAGGGAATAAAAGAAAATGAAAAAAAAAAAAAACCAAAGTGACAAGGAGATAGGTAAAGGACAATTAGTTTAAATTATTTACAATATATGAGTGGCATATATCATTTATGTCAGGTGTTTTTTCTAAATTATATGGTAACAACAGTGAGGAAATTTCTTAATATGTTTTTAGAAGTCTTAGTAAATTTGGTTGTACTTAAGCTAAATAGGTTAAATTACTTTGGAATACAAAGATAAAAAAATAAGATTTTGAAAAAGAGCAATTACGTCATGAATCTGAGTTTAAACCAGACTAACTTGAGATTGCTCATCTCAAAAGATGGTGTTGTACTCAGGCAGAACTGAGGGGCAAGACTGGTTTAAGAGAAAAGCAACAGTGCTTCCTGGCAGTTTTCACTGTATTTGCCACCATAAAGGAATTGGTAAAACTAACTTCTATGCACCTAGTGTGAAATGGCAACACTAACCACAACTCGGTTGGTTCTTTTTGGTTCCATCATAAGAATTCTTTAAACTATTCTAATTTGTGAAATAAATCTGGTTCTGTTTTGTCTCTATAATGTGGACTTTACATGAAAAACATAGTTCTTAAAGAAGATCACACCGTCTAAATGTTTGGTAGAAATTAGACTGTGATAAGCAGGTATTTTTCTTTGTTGAATAATAACAAAATTAAACTTTACCTATTGGCATGAAATAAGAAGGTATTTTAGTTTCGATCTAATTGTAATATAAAAAAGAATGCTATGTGATCACACAGGCTAGTAAGTATTTAATATCATACAGAGACTGACAGAACAGCTGATGTCCACTGAGTAATACGTAATGTCAAAAGCAAATACTTAAGGAAATCTAATTTTTAGGTACTGGTTATAAAATTTGATTTACTAATAGTATGCTATCAACTCTTGGCAACAACTGTTAGACACAGATTTACAGGTCAAAGGTCAACAGAGCATCCAGGTCCACCCTGTTCCAAATGACTCTCCTCACCAACATGCCGAAGTGCCACTCTCCCGGAAGACTTGGGCTAAAAGTCTACTAAGGACTCGTGGTACACAGTGTTCCTTCACTTAATCAAAAGGCTTCGATCTTGGAAATCCATACATTTCCTAAAAGAGTGGTACGCAGCCTCTGCCCGCGATGTCCTCACGTCAGGACACGAGAGCGCAGTAAAACCCTGTGTGCCAGCGTCGTCAGCTCGCTTCACGCACCCGTGGCTTTCTCAGTCACAATCAGTGCAGGACAGCGATTCAAGGACACAGTCGTGTTTCAGCTTCACCACAGAATCTGCGTCGTGGCTCTGCCAACGACGTCGGCTCCACTTTCGCCTCCTGGCCACCTGGTCTCTCAGTTATTTCTAACCTGAAAAGTCCTGGCTTGAGAGTGTGGACCGAAATAAATACATACATAGTAGTGACCCTCGCACATGGGGGAGTCAGGGGTGTCGAGCCTCATGCAGTTGAAACCTTACCCATCCCTCAGTATCTGTAGGGGATCAGCTCTAGGACCCCCTGTGGATGCCCAAGTCCCCTTGATAAAATGGCTTAGAGCAATGCATACAGTTGGCCCTCTTCATCCGCAGACCCAACCGTGGATCAGAAACGGGACAAGTGTTTATTGAAAAAAATCCACATACACAGTTCAAACCTGTGCTGCCTAAGGGCCAAGTGTACTATATGTCGGAATACCTTGACCATGGGGGCATTATCTCTAGACGACCTTTTAAAATGCATTATGTCAGAGAATTTACAAATCGAATTTAAAACTTAAGAAAAATGAAAAAAAAATAAAAGAAAAATGAGCAAAAGACTTAAATAGGCACTTCACTTTCTTTGCCATGTCTAAATGGCCAAATAACACAAACAGGTACTCAGTTTCATTAATCACTATGGAAATGCAAACTAAAACCACAGTGCGACACCACTCTGAGGTTACAATTACGGAGACAGCACCCAGATACGCGGTGATGCAGGGCACTGCAGCTCTGTACGTTGCTCGGGGACTGAACGCCGGCGTGGCTGCTTTGTGAAAACGACCGGCACAATGTACAGACGCCAAGTGTGTGCGCACTCTGCGACCTAGCCATTGCACTCCGAGGCACGTGCTTAATGGAAATGAGGAAACAGGTTCACCAAATGCAAGGTTTAAGAATGTTCATAAGATCATTCTCTTAAAAAAAACCATCCATCAATAATAGAAAGAATAAAACAGCAGTATATTTACACAGCAATGAAGAGAAACACATCGTACATAACACAGATGAATATGACACTTACAATGTAGGGCAAAAGAAACCAGATTCTATTTATATAAAGTTCAAAACCAAGCAAAATCAATATGTGGCTTATAAAAGAAAGGACAGAAACCAGCAGAAGAGGGACCTCTACATGCTGGTAATGTTTTATTTCCTTCTGTGAGTGGGAATAAGATGGGTGTACTCATTTTGAAAAGTCATGGACTACATACGTACAATTTGTGCATTTTTCTTTATGTTATACTCCAAAAAAGTCCATTAAAATATAAAATGCATATATGTTATACCTTGTATGGGAAAGACTGAGATTAGAGTGTCTTTTTAGGCTTCTCATATTAGTATATTTAACTTCTGTACTATGATCTACTTTTAATGTATAATATCTGCTATGGACTGAATTGCGCTCCTCCAACATTCATATAACTGATGCCCTAACCCTGTCACTGTATTGGGAGACATGGCTATAAGGAAGTAATTTAGGTTAAATGCGGTCATAAGGATGGAGTCCTGATCCCGTAAGATTAGGGCCCTTCAAAGAAGAGATGCCAGAGCACTAGCAAGCGCTCCCCCGCTGCCCGCCTCTCTGGCAAGGAGGACGTCAGGACACGCTGAGACAGTGGCCTCCTCCAAGCCAGGAAGAAAGACCTCACCAGGAACCAAGTCAGCTGGCATCCTGATCTTGGACTTCCCAGCCTCTAGAACCACGAGAAAATAAATTTCTGTTGTTCGAGCCACTTGGTCTGTGGTAATTTGTTAATGGCAGCCTGCGCAGACGATTACAAGGTCCTAGAAAACATGGCCCTCACAGAGTGACACAGGTTCAGATTAATTTCATGTGCAATAAGAGAACAATGATCCCTGGCCCCTTTAGAGCAATACAAAAGCAAGAGGAAGACTCTGTCAAGGCCCCTACTGTCCAACACGTAACCATAAGCCACCGTGGCTAATTACATTACGTTAAATTAAATTAACATTCCCGTCCTCTGTCCTAACACCACATTTCAAGTACTCAACAGCCACACATGATGGACGGCACAGACGGAACATTCTCTTCATCACAGCAAGTTCACAGGACACTACTTCTGGGCTTATGGGGGAATATGATGCTTAGAACTGGCTTCCAAATGAACTTTCCTGATTAGAAATCAAGATATTTTAAAAAGGACTTGCACAAGATGGGAGTTCCAGTTCGACCAATACACGGCTCGACAGAAAGAAGGACGTTAGGTGTGAGCTGTTCGAGGCTGTTGAGAGGGATGCCGTGTCTATGAAATTGGCCCTGAATTGCTTCATAGCACCAGTAACTTTGCAACCTAAAGCTCTTTGATGTTACTCTAGCTAATCCTAGTAAATTATATTTAATTCATTTAACTATATAATTTAAGTTGCTATGTCACAAAATGATTCATGTAACAAGATGATTCATGTAACAGGATAAACAACATTTCATGATTCCAGACTATTTTATACTTAAAAGTTTAAACTTATAACCTGTTAATATATTAGCATAGAAAAAAGTTAAGATAAATTATAATTTACCATTCAGAAGTTCAATGAGTGCGGGGATTATCCCAGATTTGGCGAGCAATGCAGCGCAAGAGTCATCCATGGACACAGTCCCAATCATTATAACCACTTCTAAAACAAGGTCATCTTCTGCAGCACCTAATCAAGTTAAACCACAGACGGTTTTCATGCAGCTAATGAGAGCTATTAAATCAGTCCTTATGAATCCTAACATAGTTATATATGTCTTTTTCCAAATTTCTGTGTTCACTGATGACAGTTTGTGGTGTGGGGAACAGCAGTAGGAAAGTAGAAATTAGTCTTTGGAAATATAAATTGATGACAATTTAAACACAGAAGAGAGAAGATTCACTTGAATGTCTCCAAAGAACTTTGTGTGTGCATGTGTGCGCATGTGCAGAGGAGGATGGCACTTGGTAATTTTAAAAAGGCAGAATTAGAAAAAAATAAGGAAGAAGGCAGGATAGGGTAGGGAAACGTAACATTAAGAAAACACACTGTTAGGAAAAGGAGTACATACGTATCGGAGGAGGCCTGGAGACCACCTTTCTGAGAGAAAGAAACTAGAACTAGAGCTACAACTACAGGCCTGGGCGGAAACGTGCTACCCAGTGTAACAACACCCACAAAACACTGCTCCAGTAGTCTCATCCAGATCACAAAGAAACACTGATTAGACAAAAGAGAAATACTCAGCACGGACCTGGTTTCAGTTTATCCTTGAGGTATGGAACCAACTTGTACTCCTTAAGGACTAATTCCCAGTCTAAGTCTGGAATGGTCAAATTTGCAAGAGTCCCCAGACATTCAATCACAAACTCCTCCTCTTCGTCGTTAGAGATCTGGGCTGCGAGATCCCCAACATAATCCTGAATAAAACAGGTTTTTAATACAAATTAAAATATGATTCCTGCAGAAGGACCAATCTAAAAATTTAACTCACAGGAAGAAAAAATTAGTATCAAACATGACCCTCTTGCTGTAATACCTTGAGCTGAATTGCTGAGGAAGCCTGCGGTGAACTGGATTAAGGCAGGAAAGCTGGAGTGAGGACAGAGGGTTAGGGGAGGAACCATAAAACAAAAACAGCAGTAAAACCTAGGCTGAATTTTCTAGGAGCTAAACTTACAAGGAAGTGGGTGACAGAAAGCCAACGAGGGTCAGGAGTTAATATTTGACGAGAGCTCAGTAAGAGTTATAATTCCAAATGTAGCACTTTAAAGCTTCGATTCTTAGACTACTTTAACAGACGACAGGCCAAAAACTACACTTACAATAAATAAATTTTTAGTTGGTCCATCATGCTGGGAAATGTTCCTAATCATTTTCATCAGCAGTGGATCCTTGAACTTCAAAGCCCTCTTCATGAGCATCTTCAGTCCATTTCCTGATACAGAAAAATCGAAAATTCCCCCAATAAAATTAAGGTTCACTTAAATTTAATGATTTTTTGGTTTACAATTTGCAAAAAAAAAAAGTCAATTCACATACAGTAAAATGCACAAATCTTAAGTGTATAATAAATTCATTTAGATAAATGTCCCTGTGTAATTTACACCCATATCATGATATACAATATTTCCATTCACCCCAGAGTTCCCTGTACTCCTCCTTCCCAGCAAATCCTATTCCCCAAATACAATAACTTTTTTTCTCCTCCTTTTCTTCTTTTCCTTCTCTTTTTTTTTCTTATTAAACAAACTAATTTTGCCCATTCTAGAATTTCACATAAATGGAATCACTAAGTATGTGCTCTTTTGTGTACGGAATATGTGCCACAAATTTTAAAAATGTACAAATAGTCTTTGACTCAGAAAACTTGTACTTCTAAGAATTTATCCTACGAATATAAAAATGGAAATGTGTAAAGATTCAGAGAAAGGAAAATTACCGCAGCACTGTTTGTAATAGAAAAGCAGTGGCAACAAACTAAATATCCAAAATAGCAGATTAAATTATGAAAAATCTTTTAATGGATTATTTTGCAGCTCCTGACAATTATGTTTTATAAAAATATTTAGTCACATGGAATGATATGCAATGTATTATTAACTTAAAAACTGTCAGCATACATAGAGAACTCCGTTTTAATTAAAAATACGTAGAAGCATTGCAGCAAAATTTTACTTATGATTATTTCTGAATAGTGAGAGTAAAGATTTAAATTTTTTCCTGTTTGCTCAGTGTAGTTTCTGTAATGAACCTGTGTACTTTTCAAATAAGAAAAACAACTACTGAGCAGACCGAACTATCATAATGCATGACAAGCCATTTTATGAAGATATTATAGAAACAAAAACCTAACACATTTGTATTATGTCATCTTACATTATAACAGATTGTTTTTGCATTAATAAAAAGTTTTGTTTCATCTAGTAAATGTTTTTAAAAATCAAATACCAATTAAGAGTAACTGCGCTTGGTTTATAAAATATTACTGGAGGATAAGTGTTTCTACTCATGATATAAGAATATTCAATCTGACCTTTAAGGATTGTAGCTATAATTTTAAAAACTACCTAAAAACAGGATTTACATAGCTACTATAATTCTTAATTCCTTATTATCTATTTTCCGTCACAAGCCAATTGCCATGTGATAGAGGTTATCTATGAAGCTCAAAGGCACTAACCTTCACAGATAAGCTGTACATTCCTTTTGTTCGCAGCAAGATTAATGCAAAAAGAAATGAGTTCCAGGTCAATTCGTTCATCCGAACATTCAAAGAGCATCTTCATTAACTAGCAAGAAGCACAGGGCAAATTTTACTCAAAAAGACGCACGCAGAAAAACCAGAAGCAGTAGTTTTATCACAATGTGTTATCTTAAATTGTATGTTGGAAATAATACATTCCATTTTCAACACATAGAAGTAGTAAGCTGTCACTAATGAAAAACTAAATGAATAAATGGTTAATGAACTACTAGATTCTCAGCATTAAACATATACTAAGTAAAGTGGAAAATACAAGAAAAATATTAAATACATCTATGCATTCAAGGAATTTAACATACTGTGTGGGAGTAGAGCATTCTGAGCAAAGAAAATACCTTGGTCAAAGTTTACGAGGCAGGAAAGAACATGACCCCTCTGAAGAGCTAAGACCAGGAAGCATGCCTGGAGAGAGGGGAACGTGTTGAGAGATAAGAAGGTAAAAGCCAGATCATGCAGGGTCTTGAAGTACATGTTAAGGATTTGGGGCTTCGTCTTAAGGATAATGGGAAGCCACTGAAAGCGTCTAAATAAGGAAAGTGTCAGGATAAGATCCGTGTTGCAAAAAGATGTGGCCAGCGTGGAAAACGGACTGAACCAGGGTAAGAAAGATGTGGGAAAACCATCCAGGAGGCTAGAGGAAACGTCCAGGTACGAGCATGGCCTCCTGGACCAGGGAGAGCAGTGTGAGTAGAGCTAAGAGGATGGCGAGGGATATACTCAGGAAAGAATCAAAACAGGATTTCATGACTGACTAGATGATGTGCTCAAGGAAAGGAAGGGTCCAAGGTGCCTCCCAGGTTTCTGCACCGACATGAATGGTGATACCAACATTTACCAAAAAGGAGAAACTAGAAACAGGAGAAAACTTTGAAGAGGAGATAGTGGTTTGGGTTTTCGATACGCTGAGTTTAAGTTGCCTATCTGATAGTCTAGTACAGTTATTCAGTACAAGTTATAAATGCAAGCATGAGTTTAGAAGAAATGTTTGGACTGGAGGTATAGTTTTAGAAACTGTCATATATGGTCGATAACTGAAGCTGTAGGCTGGATCCAATTATTTGGGCATGGGTATAAAATGAGAAAAGAATTCCATTTAAGGTTAAGAGAAAGGGTAAGAGGGCTTTACAGACAGAAAAGTAAGGAGTTTGAAAAGGTAGGCTATCTATGCCATTTAGCAGTAATCTAGATTTTTCAAGGTAAGAATTAGTTCCTATAATAAAGAAGAAATAAACTTTATGATATAGTTTTGAGAAGCTAGTCTATTATTGGTAAATCAGCAAATTAACTTAATGTATATCATGTAAAGATTTTTTTCTAACAATATATAGAAGTCAATTTATAACCTAAAAATTTCTTCCTTTTCATCTCAGGGCAATATCTTTTTAGATCAACACACCTTCATAAATCCAGCACGGTGTCTTACATATAGTTAGTGAATAATAACACTATTTATTAACTGGTTAGACCCTATTCTGTTAAATCTTGTTTTGGTTATTCTCCACATTAGCTCCAGATAACTTCTACATTTCAAAAAGGATACATGATCAACACACAAAAATTAATTGTATTTCTATGTGCTACCAATGCACAATTGGAGACCAAAATTAAAAACAAATCTACTTATAATCGCTCCTCCAAAATAAAACACTTAGGTATAATTCTAACAAAACTATATCTATATGCATTTATCATATGCTGAAAACTAGCAAACACTGTAGCAGGTGAATGGCTGGCAGGTACGCCTTTCCCAGAGGGCAGCTCTTTAACCACAAATGTTGCTAATGGAATCTCTGGGTAGAGAATCAACAACATTTAATAATGTTACAGAATTTAAAAATTGTATGGCAAAAATAATCTATATTTACTGGATATATATTTAACAGGTTTTGCAACCTATCTATAAATTAACTGCCAATTAAAATTTATTATGTTTTTCATACTCATAAAAACCTACTATAGATTTCTTCCAGGCTTTTACTGATACAAGAAGCTTTTTTGTAATGACAAAAAATGCTACATCAACTCAAAGCTTTAAGAAGGCAAAATATCGGTGACTATTTACTTGAAATGAACCTTGTAGTATGAAAACTGCCCTTAAAAATAGGGTTACAGTTGATTTGCTTAGAAGCTAGATTTTTGTTTTGCTTTGTTTTTGTAATTTCATGAAATAATCAAGAGCTAGATTTAAAAAATAAAAATAATGCATGGTTTGAAATCTTATCTACTCCCCCCCCATCAAGAGAAATTAGGACTAAATGTGAATTAAATGTATCATGATATAGAATTAGTTTTTCATAATAAGAAAGAGAAACACTTCAATTTTAATTAAAGCATTCACATTTTAAAATAATAGTTTAGTTCAAACTCTACGTGCAACATGATGTCTTCAATTTGATTGCTACCCACGGCACTTCAAAAGTAAGTGTAATTGCTGACAACTAGGAAATATTAAAACTAGATTTGTTCTGCTTTAACTATGTCCATTGTCATCTTTTACCAATTTACCAGGAAGGCAGTAAAAGGGCTTCGGCTTGCGCGATGAAGAGGCGACAGTGCTCAATCAGACAAGTCCCACACTGAGTATCAGATACCAAAGACCTACGACCGAAATCACTGTGTCTAGACTCTCTGGCACCTGACTTCACTTATTTACCAGTGACCAGAGCCAACCCCCACAGCTCTCTGTTCGCACACCTCCACCACCCCCACCCCCGCCCAAACATCTTTGAATGATTATGGCAGAACTCTGCATGCCTCAGGAATCTCTTCTGACTGGCGACTCCCTAACTCTGCTGTTTGAAGTGATGCTCTGGTTTCTGAACTTCAGCAGATAATGGCAGGCAGGAGCAAAGGGGGCTGTCAGAAAGGACGTTTACCAGCATTCGGCTAAAAAGAGCATGCAGATCAAAGAGGGGCCAGAGAGGACAACTGCAGTGGAAAACATGTGGATCACTATGAAGATTCTTGCACACTATTCTAGGGTAAAATATTAAACAACACCATGACATCATTGCCCAAACACGTACTTTGATTGGCCATTCTATTACCAATAAATGCTTTTATAAGCATCTGGATGGCATTTGCACCTATTTAAACAAAGCATGCATCTTAGAGGTCTAAATAACAATGAACTGTTAATGTGTACTTTTAACTATTATTAGAATACAACTATTAACTCCTGGTTATCCCCAAGCATGCTTACCTGAAACAATTCACCCACCGAGACCATTAAGATCATGTATAAAGAAAGATTTGCCTGGCCCCCAAAATTGTGCAGAATAGTGACATAATAGGGAAAAAATTAGAATATATTGGATAATTAGAGGCAATAAAGTACAAAAGAAGCAAAGCAACATAATATCGGGAGAGATTATAAGGCACATTGAATATATAATCACCTACTCTGAATGTGAAATGATTTTCAAAGTGAACTCTAATCTAATTATAGGCTTAACCTATAAAACACATATAAGGAAGGCAGTATCTAAATTGGACTATGAATAGGTCAAAAATAATGAGGAAAAGATTTGACATTTTACTAATAGTACCTTACTTTTGTATAGTGTTTTACAATTTGTAAAAGCTCCTTTACATAGATCTCTAATATAATTAAAAAATATAACCATACTCTACACTCTTTTGATCAGTAAGATGAATATAAATAACTACTAAACCATTGCTTTCCCGCTTTCAATGTTATTTTAGGCTTCTCATCTGAAAAATTCATTTGCAATACTAGATGATCTTTACTAAACAAAAACTAATATGCATACATTCAAAGTGAACAGAATAAAACATTAACTCTAAAATACTCTGAACTTCAGATATAGCTTTATTTAATAAGTAGGTTAATCAGCTGTTGTCACAAATGAGTTTAAAGCTTTACCACTGTTATAAACAGTACTTCAAATAGCCAATACTTCTGAAAGGAGTACCTTTTTAATTCCTGAAAGAAGCTTGGAAATTCCAATTGAATCTAAGATTTGCTTGCCATGATGCTTTTATTTTACAATAAACTTAGAACTGCGTGGCAATCAAACCATGTCAACTTTTCCCTAGATATGTCAAAATTGCGCCCTATAAAGTCAAGTTATAGGCTGGATGGCACTTTAGGAGCAAACATATTTTAGAGTATCAATTGGTTTCTCAAAATATGGCCTCGACTGAAAAGCTTCAGAATGTTTATGATATAATTTAATAATATAACCTTACCTAGTCCTATAAGGGTTGAACTTTTCAAAAGAAAAAAAAAAATTGTTGACTACTGAATGAGTTTTAGAAGATTCTGTGCATGAAATACAAGTCATAAATGTTCTGAAAACTCCACTGTGGAAATGTTTGGCGTTAGAAAATTATCTGGCAAGAAAACATGCATGAATATTGTTCTAAAAAAGGTATGGGAGAATTTTGTATATACACAGTTTTCAATTGCAATACATAATAACGTCTCAAAAGTAACCTAAGCAGGTTCTTATTTCTGATTATTTATTTAAAATAAAGTTTTATATTTTATGTTTGAGATTACACATTTTAAAAGGGAAGAGTAACTCCAAATACAAGATTCAACAAAATAAGTTTTCCATCCCTTTTTAGTTTACATTTACATCTCTTTTACTTAATATTATTATTTTAAAATTCTAATCTGGACAAAAACAGTCAATCTAGGCAAGAATATTATTCTTTTCTGGCTGCTTTCCAATTCATATCCTGTAGTCAATGAAGTTCTGACACTAAATGGGATTGAAAAAGGAACACCCTTTGAAATTGCAAAGCAGAAACCCTCAGAACATATGGAGTGAGACTGTGGTAAATCACCTGTAATCTCCCTTTGACATGGCTACTCTTTTATTGAAAACTTGTTTGACAAAGAGTTTGATTACACTTCACACTGGCTGTAGTCTGACATGCGTTATCTCTGTAAGAAGCCTTGCCTTGTTAGATAAAAAATGCTGCATATTTTTTGAAGGATGTCTATTTCCTATAAACAAGCGTAATTAGTTTATCCCCTGACATAAAAGGCTAAGAAATTACCCTTAAGAGTTTATCAATTTTTTAATGGCATGTAGATAGTGTCAAAATTCTGATATAGGAAATTGAATTTTAGAACTGTCTTACAGATTTGGGATAAATAGAAGGATGGTCGATAAGAATTAATAAAGAGAGAAATTGTGGTCCATTTTTTATTACATAGTAATTATTTTCAAGTAATATAAATTTAATAACTTATATTATAGGCTAATAAGAAATTGCCTTTTTGTAGTCTTAAGAGGAATTACTTTAATAAGTGTGACATATTCATACTCTTCTAATGTTTTGAAAAATGTGTTATTTTTATTGTATATTATACATCCTGTAATTTTGCTTTCTCTATTTTAGAAAACAATTTTATAGAAAATAATATAACATTAAAAATCAGCCCCAGTGTTTCAATCATCAGATAACCAAATTACTGGAGCTCAGTTTATGAAAGATTAATGGCACAATGTTACTCTATGACTGTAAATTCTCTAAGAGTAAAATCATATAAGTACAGAATCTCTCTACCCTGAAGAGTCCATGTAAAAAAAGAGTCACTACGTTCCTTCAAAACAAATAGACCTAACAAATAGACCTAAGTATTTCAAAACTGAGTCACATCAAACAACTTTCTTGAGAACAGTGCTATAAAAATAAAAGAATTTTGATGAAGCGTTTTCCCATCAGAGTATGCAAAGCACTTTAAACCATCAACTATAAACAGAATTAAAGAGAAAATTACAAAGTTAGGAAATGTTTGTAATATGACAGAGTTAAAATAGTTATTATATATAGATTTTATTAATCATGAAAATATTAACATGTCATGGAAAAATTGGCAAGGGACATGAATAATTTATAACATAATATGGATAATAAACATATAAAAAATGTTCAACCTCACCAATATCCATAGAAATCCATAGAAATAAAAAGAGACACTCCATTTTTAGAGAAATGATAATAGCCCGTGTTAAAGATGAAATGCTAGCTGGAAATATAAACTTATGTGTTCTTAGAAGGTAATCTGGCCACAATATGTCAAACACACAAGGGGTGTTCATATCTTTTGACCTAGTAATTCTACTTTTAGGAATTAAACAAAAGAAAAAATTAAGGATGGGATAAACATTTATATGCTATGATATTTATTCCACATTATTTCATTTGCTTACATACATTTAGATCTGTTTTTATGTGATAAACTGGAAAAAAACTAAACGTACAATTTAACAATATTTAAATTATGGTACATCTATGCAACAGAATATTATACAACTATTGAAAATAATTTTTGAAGAACATTCAATGACATGGGAGAGTATTAATGATCTATTAAGTAATAAAGTAATATATAATTACATATATAATGCCAATATATATTTTTTTAACTATGTAGAAGGAAATGTAGCAGAATGTTAAATGAATATCTCTGGGTATAGGTAACCAAGTTATTTTCATTTTATACTGTTCTGTACTTATAACAAATTTATATTATAACAGATTTTCTATAATGAATTTATATTATTTTTAAGAGGGAATTTTTTAAGAAAAATATCTGGAATATCGAGAAAAAAGTAAAAAAATTTTTTGAATGCTCTTTCTAAAAACACTTGAATCACTTACCTGTGGTATACAGTCAGTGTATGCAAACATAGATTTAAAGCGGTCATCCATGCTTATGTGGTAAAGAACACACATTGCTATTTGTTTGTAGTTTTCATTGCCTGGGAATAAAAAATCATGAATATGGTGATTGAGATTTATGTGATTACATTTCTTTGGTATAACACTGAAATTAATGCATTAAAACTTTAAAACTACTGAATTAAACCCTAATATAACCCTCATCTAGAAAATATTTCAAGCTCCCTGTTTCCATTCCAAAGTGTGAATCGCACTATCTGTGAAATATCACTAATTTCCAAGAGATAATATGCATTTGCAAGGCATATTTTTAGGAAAAAAATAAACCGAAACCTAAGAATTATTTTCAGTAGCCCACTATAAAAGTGGCCTGCCCACCCTTACTGTTTTATCAAAATATGGGATTAATACAGTTTACTGAAAGTGATGATATATAAGAAATAATCAACAAAATGTGTATTTAATTCCCATGAATCAAAAATTGGAAAAAATAATCAAAATGATAAAAGCAGTAGAAAAGTATTTGTAATGTTAAAAAATACAAAACTAAAAAATGCTAAAGGCTATAAACTTATAAGCATGTAATCTATGGATTGCCTCAGAACTTCTGAGGTAAAATAATTCTAGTTTTATACACCTCGAAACTGAAAAGAGAAAAGTGAATGATACATCATAGACTTGAAAAATAAAATGGGACTTTAATATGCCATGTCGTCATTCCACCTGCTTTCAGAGAGACCATATTTTAAGGAACTATTTGCTATTTCAAAGTTAGTAGCAAAACTAGAGCTGGGAAAGTTTAACCAGAAAGTTTTATCCAAAGAACGATATTCTTGAGGATGCTGAGCTATGAGAAATCCTTGAAGATATTTGGAGTTTAAAAACAATCAAGCATGTAAGTAAATTTAGTTGATAAATTACATCAAAAAGATTTTAAATATATTTTAACAGGAAGGATAAATCTAGCACCATTATCCTTATGTCTACCATAGCACACAATTACTAGAATACTTGTTTTTTAAAATACTGCTTTATATTCTCACTGAACTTTTTTCATGTATTAGGCATAGTTTAAGGCAGTTAGAAAGGCTTGCCAGATGTAAAGTTTGGTGTTCTCGTAAGGCGTGGTATAGAGCACATGCAAGCTTCTCAATAAATATCTGACTGATCCTACTTCTAATAAACAGTACAGTGACTACAGGTAACAATACTATAGTGTACATTTGAATGTTGCTGAGAGTAGACCTTAAAAGTCCTCGCCACACACACAGAAATTGTAATAATGTGATGTGACAGATGTGTGACGAACCTGACTGGTCACCATTTTACAATACGTAC
The DNA here is from genome assembly GCF_000325575.1 of Pteropus alecto. Classification (NCBI taxonomy): domain Eukaryota; kingdom Metazoa; phylum Chordata; class Mammalia; order Chiroptera; family Pteropodidae; genus Pteropus; species Pteropus alecto. The sequence goes on along the minus strand of NW_006432945.1, from coordinate 16,236,783 downwards.
ACATATCAAATCGTTAACGCTGTACACCGCAAAAATTACATAACATTATATACCAAGTGGACGGCAATAAACCTAGAAAAAAGATGAGCGTTATATAAAACAAATCACTCTCACGAAGTTGGACCAGAACTGCAGTCAAGCAGTGGCCAACGTACTGAGAAAAACAAGGTGCAGAAGCCTGAAGGCGAGCGGGGGCGGGCGGGGCGGTGAGCAGCAGTGGCAGCCCTCGGGGAAGAGCTGGGTCCCCCCACGTGGAGGCCATGGAGGCGACCACTCGGGGTCAGCGTGTGGCTCTGCCGACGCCGGGCAACCTGGCCTTGTGCAGGTTAGAGGTCCATTCTGAGCCTGTGCTGAGCCACAGGTCCTTCCACCCAGTCACTTTCCTATGAAGCTCTGCTGTCCCCTTCTCCCCAATAGTATGGGCTTAGGAGTCACCTACAAGCTCCAGTCTGGGAAGAACCCTCCATCGTTTTCTCATTCTCACAGGGTTATAAATTCCTTCATGAAAATAAAACTCGAGGAAAGAAAGTAACGGAAGCGTGGAGCACTGATCAGCGTGTGCCCGCTCCACACCGCCACACGCTGCGGCGCCCTCTCCTTCCACGTGGAACTCCTGGAATGGGGAATGGCGGTGGAGCAGGTGGACTATGAAGGTGAAAGGTCACAGAGACAAGTGTGACGACACAGACGGCCACCTCACGATGAGCGACAGCACTTCGCTCACCTTGGAGCAGCATGTGCTAGGCCAAGGAAACCTGTAGGTGTGGCCCCTGGTCTGGCCGAGTGCGACCGAACACAAGAACTGGGAGCGTGACCAGCTCTGCACCAGGGATATTTTTTTTCTTGAGGAAAATGTGAAAGGAGGTGATGACATATCTAAGGGACAACAGCACTGTACTCAGAAGCCTATGTAACTCGTGTTGCTGATATGTCTTCCACATTTTGTCTGGGCAAAGGTTCCTTAGAATTCAATCAATTGATTTACAAAATACCTATAAAATTGATTTTCTTCCCTTTTTATATTTATTTAGGAATGAAAAAAATATAAACTGACATTTGCCCTTTTATTAAGAAAAAAAATGGAAATAATTTTGTAAATGGTCTTGTTACCCAGATGTTACCTTAGTGATTCTAATTCATATCTTGTTAAATACCACATATTTCTTTTCTCTTCTAAAGAACTATGATATATGAATGAAGATTATAGTATATGAATCACAGGTATCTTATTCATTGATTCAACGATTATATAAATGATTAAGTGCTTGACAAAAATATAGCCTAAAACTTAATGACAACTAGCAGATATCTGACAGCCACAACAAAAGATGAAGTATTTTAGGACAAAAGTGAATACTTGGAGTGAGAAGCTGTCTGGAAATAACCTGAATTCATCTCTTCAAACACAGCTGAACAACAAAAAGTAGAGGCTTTCTGGTAGCCAACATTTATGATTACTTAAAGGCTAATTTGCAGATCATGTTGCAATAAACAGCCATTAAGAAAGATTAAATGGTCTGAGTAAAATATGAGCTTATTCTTTATTATAAGCCAATAGTCATCTTCATTCAATGAAAGAAAGGATATTTTAGTTCTTAGAACATAAACGTCAAAAAAAAAAAAAAAAAAGACAAACAACTCCAACAATCTTGCATAACCTAAATGAATTCGGGAGGCTAGAGGGTACGATTTTCTCATAAGAATTCATGACTGAGAACCATAAACTCCAGCTAACCAGCTTTGATTCTTCCACATCCTACAAATGGCAGGCATTTCAAAAGGGCTCTTTCAAGACTTACACACATCAATTATCCCCTAACGGCATCCCAAGTTAAAACGGGCTGCCAATAGTCGGCATCCTGGCATAACGCCAAAGGCTCTGAATTTTGAGAGCAGTGAAAAGACTGAATATTTTGAGAAGTAGGCCTTAATGACGAGGGGTGGATTAGTCAGATCTGGTCAAGTAATAAGGCCGGAGTGGAAAAAAACGGCCTAGTCATTATGATTCTTTGGGTATTTATGGTAATAAACATGAATCATGATGAACTCACTGGCTAGTAAATGCAGAGGTCATAAGTGCTTCGATAGGATTTCCACAGGAATTCACCGTTAATTAGCTGGATCATTATTTGAAAGTGTTACTGAATCATCTTAGCAGTCGTGCGGCCATTCCCCCAAAACTGGTCATTCCCAGCTGAGGGCAGTTAATGCCTTAACAAACTGGCCATTAACTCTAGTAACTGATTTTGTGGGAATTATTGCACTTATAAAATACATTCAAGAGGTTTTTTTTCTTTTCTTTAAAAAAAAAAAATTGCAGCTGTAGTTCAGCTGGAGCAGCTGAAGGAGGAAAAAAAATCAGCTCTCTAGGCTGCTCTCATAATCGATTTTCTGCCAATTAAAGGGCAAACGCATGCTGATGGGTTTTGAATTTTAAACTGTCTTCAGTTTTTTCATCTCTGAAGTGATTAGTAAAAGCACCATTTAGCCACTAATTTTGTAAGACATTTGGGATTTTCCACTCACAGTTCAGTCAAGCAGAAATATGAGTTCTGAACACCAGAACTCAAAGCCAAATTTCCGCTTCTGCAGTAGACCCAGCCCAACACTTTGTAAAAACAGAGTGAGAACACAAGTTATGGGCCACATTATTAGCCAGATTCTCATTCCCTTCTACACTCCATGTCTTGTTCAAAGTGGAAAACTCCCTTTGAAGTCACAAAGGCTCTGTGAAAGATAAGAGAAGTGGGAATGTAAGCGCCCCTATGTTCGAATAGAGTAGGTGATACATCACCCCTAGAAAGTCTACGTGGATACAACACAGTTCAAAACTCACAAGTGTCTTTACATTTACTACACAGTGAGGGCCCTTAAAGCTCTAGCAACACAGGCAAAAACACCACGTAGAAGAGAGTTGCCACAATTACTGAACATATATATTGACTATATTGGAATATACTAAAAACACACCGAAGGTACATTAGAACATCTTTGGTACACGTTTCCATATAATTTTATGTTTAACTTATTGGGGCCATATTAGAGATACATACCCAGTCTGATTAGACAGCTTCAGTTAAAACTTGAATTTAGAGAAACCAATTTTTAAGACTGCAACTATTTTAGACTGTCTTTGGTTCTGTAATAGGTTCGTTCACAGTCAAATCTAATAAAGATGTGAGGTGAATAGATAAAAATCAAGAGCTTTTAACCATGAGTTATGGGGGCAGGGGGTGAATGACAACTATATAGGTTACAATGATCAGTACGGAAACAGGTGTCACGATAATTTTGTGAAACAATGATTTGTGGATAAATGATTTTTGTTTCATATTATTTAATTTAAAAACCATAAGAAACTGAAATTGTAAATCTACCATTAAGCTCAATAGCTCTGTCACATTAAAAGGCATTCGCTAAACAAGTACTTTAAAGTCCAACACTTTCGATGCATTTGCATTCTTTTTTTGTATGTACAACTGGACATTTTGCCATGTAGCTTATTTCTCATATATTTTCAACATGTTTTCAGTTATTTTATTATCTTGTTTGTAGTATTCTTTTATTACATCCACAGCACACCACAACAACTTCTTTGTAACATGCCCTACAAACACGCGTCCTTGTGGTGCAAATGACAAGAGCTGAAAGGGAGCCCTGAACAATGACTGCCTTCCCACTGCCGTGTCCCCATCACCGACTTCATGTGCTCTGGTCAGCTTTCACCATTAGAAATGGAGACACCCCGGGCAATATTCACACACACAGGATTGGAACCAGCTGGTGATAGAAGAATCTTAAGAAAAAAGGCTTCTTGATTTAATTGGGAAAACAGGAGGAAGCATAAATTTTACTGCCATTAATAACTTCAAGCAATCTTGATATGACTCTACCTCACGGTGACGGCTAGACATGTGCTTTTGGTTAAAGTGTTTGCCACATCTAACCCCTATTGTTTGCTCACTTGATCAGGTAAGAAAATGCAGGTTTATTTATAGGATAATGAGGCCTATTAAAATTGAGAAACAGTGCAGTAGTCTATGAGGAGCTGCGTTTTGAAACAGATGTGTGAAATTCCATAACAGTTTTGTAATAAACAGGTCAAATGAAGTTATTAAAAAAAAATCTACTTTAAGTTTCTTAAAGAAACCATCATAAAGGCAACTTAGATTTAAAAAGAAGAAAAAAAAAAAGATGGAAAACACCTCCTAATTGGAAAACATTATTCTGACCTTTTCCAGTTTTTCATAAACAAGTCAGAAAAGGCCATTTACAAAATAATGCTTTTTCATGATATAAAGATAAGCTTTATTTCTTCATTTTATGATGCTTTTGTTCAATTAAAATTTAAGTCATATTAATATATAATGAAAAAAGTAAATTTAACATTATGGGGGGAATTTCAAAGGTGTTCAAAACAACTTTTTAAATTTTCTTTTAGGGACATATGACAGAATAGTCAAAGAAAATAACCCTGAATTTTTAAGTGATCAAAGTTTAGAGTCCAACAATATCTGCTCTGGCAATCTGTAACAATAAGGGAAATCAGACTTGTCTCAACCGGAAGAAATCAAAAATTTATCACTTAACTCTTGACCTGGTCCGACTCCCTACATGCTGATAAAATCTTTCCACAGCCTTGGAAAGTGCCCTGAAACCCAGATCACCGGGGGAAATCTAGATCAAGATGAATCAGGTGCCATTCTTCCTCTCAAAACCATTCTGGGTCTCCTCACAGAACACAGCGACATTTATATGAATTTAGAAAACCTTAGAAACTCTATCTTCCAGTGAACAAAACGTGGTCTAACATTACTCTGACTCAAACGTGGGTTCTTTTTGAAATGAATCACGTGGAACTGTGAAACAGGCACAACGACGTGCTATTGAATCTAGGAATCTGAATTTTCCTGCCATAAAAAAGAAAACTAGTTTAAGTACAAATTAGCCATGCAAATTAGCATGGACTCACAATCCTCAAACTTAGAAGCATCAAAATTTATACAGACAGGGATTTGAATCGAGATTTGAACTAAGGATCAAACTTTTATACTAGTCTGTTCAGCCCCGTCCATGTGTGTTTCACTGACCAGTGCAGCTCTGCTGATTAAAGAGCAGCCTTAGGAAGGACGTCTGAGCTAGTTCCATTTTTAAGTTAACTTGCACACAGATTCATAAATTATATCGTAAAGTGCCTAGTACAAGTTAAGCACTTGATGAATCTTTATTGAGTATGAGATTGACCTTTAGCTATTATAATTATTATAAATATTGAAAAGCTTAGCAACATCTCTAAGTAATACTACTAATTGCTCAATTTTTTTAAGAAACATTCTCATTTCTGCTCATAAATAAACTCAGAAAGTATTGCAAGGCAGGGTAATTTGTGATGCTGACTTCAACATTATACAGACTTTTGAATATTTTAAAAGAACACTATGCTCATCTGTTCCAACCCGTCATTTCAAACTATCTGTGGTGTAGGGCCAGGTTTTTATTTTTCCTTCCAATGTGTCAGAGACCAATCCTGTTGTAAAGTATGAAAAAAATAAAATTAAACAAAAGATATGCAAGACAGAAGTTCAAAAATTTCTATTATTACATTCAGCATATATAAAAATATTTGATTAAGTTGCTACAAGTGTCTAAATGTTCATCCTCAATTTCTGGATTTACTCTTTACGGACCAGAAACAAAGAGTTTATGGATCATACTTTGAGAATCACTGTATTAAAAGGTTCCTGCCCCGAATTTACACCATTCACGAAAGAAATCGGTATCAGTGCTATGTCAATGTTTAAAACAAACCCCTGATAACCAGGCCTAGAAATAGTCAAAACTATAAAGTAAGAAGACTTTTTTCTGCAAGGCTCAGTCCCGAGAGGCTTCTCCTTCCTTTTCGTCTCCTTATCTTAACAATCTACTAATTTTCTCATGATTCGCACAACAATCCTATGAACTGGGCCCTATTTTATTCTTTTACTTGTCTAAGCCAGACGAAAGGCTCAGTGATGATCAGCTGGCCTTCCAGTCTCACTCAGCTGAGAGTGAAGGGAAGAAGACTCCGGCTCAGCTCTTTTGACATTCGTTGCTTTCACACACGAATCCATCCAGCCACCCACCAACATGCAGTGAGAACCCAGATGTGCCAGGCATTGTCGTAGGCATGGTGAGCACAGGCGTGAATAAAATGGACACAATTCCACATTGTCGTGGAGCCTGGAGCCTCTGGGCCTGGGGCATGGTGGTGATGGGTGAGTAGATGGTGAAGACAATAAACAAGATAATTATATGAAAGACAGATTATGTGGTGATTAAGTGCTATGGAGAAAAAATACAAGGAAAAGGAGAGAGCCTCAGGAGCCAAGGGTGGAAATTTTAAATGGGATAACTTGGGAGTGAAGCCTGAAAGAGATGAGGAAATGAACCAAAAAAACAGGAAAGAACGTTCTGGGCAGCACGAACAGGAAGTGCAAAAGTCCTAAGGTAAGAGTGTGCCTACTGGGTTCGACGAATAGCAGGAGAGCCAATGTGCCTTCAGCAGAAAGAACAAGAGAGAGTTCTAGAAACTGTTCACACAAGCAAAGAGGGGAGAGAACATATCAACTCGTACAGGCCATTTAAGGACGCTGGTTCTTCCTCTGAGATGGGAAGTAATTGGAAAGTTTGGAGCAGAGAAATGAGATGATTTAACTTAAATTTTAATAAGATCCCTCTGTGTACAGTATCAAGACTGAGGCAAGGGCGGAAGCGCACAGGCCGGTTAGGGTGCTACTGTATTAAACCAACAGGAGATGATGGTGGCTGCGACCAAGGGTAGCATCTACATTTTGAAGATACAGCTGACTGACCTGAAAGATCGGATGCAGGGTGGGGGGAAAGAGAAGGGTCAAGGATAAAAGTTCCCCAGTTTTGGTCAGTTAACTTGAAAGAGGAAGCTGCCATCTATGGAGATGGAAAAAGACTGTGAAAATAGATGGTTTAGGGAGGGCTGGGAGGGGGTGGCAGTGAGGGTCAGGTGCTTAATTTTGAATGTGTTAAATCTCAGGTACTTATAAGGCATCCAAATGGGAAAGGATTGTTGGGGTAAGAAAATCAGAAAAGAGGCTAGAAGTATCTATCTTTTTATATCAGTAAAGGCAGAATACTTAATGAAATGGATGAAGTCACCAGAGTAAGTACGGATAGGGAAAAAGTCTAAGGCTCAGGCCCGGGGGAGGGCGCAGTCTAACGATGAGAGCTGGGGAGATGAGGGGGAAGCAGACGGGGAGACCGAGAAGGCCTGGGGAGTAGAGGAAGGATCGGGAGGGTGCTGTGCCCTGGAAAACAAACGAAAAAAGTTCAAGGAGGAGAGAGCTGTACCGAGTGCCGTTCCCAGGCTGACCTGACCAATATGAATGCTGGAAACTGACTGCTGGACGCGGCAACGCGGAGGTCAGTGCACCTGGACCAGAGCAGGGTGATGGAGAATCGGTGGGGAATATGGAAGCCTGAATGGAAAAGATTAAGGAGAGTGTCTAACAGTGAGGGAGGGAATTGAGAGAAAAAGACAGGAGACAAGGGAGAGAGGAAGGAGAACAGACAACAGACTGAAAAGGACAGGAATGTACATGAAAAGAAACGGGAAATGAAGACGATTTTTTGAGGCGTTTTATAGTAATGGGAAGAAAGGAAATGGGATGATACCTGAAAGGTAAAAGAGTGAAGTGCGAGTCAAAAAGAATTTTTATTAAGATAGAAATAATAGCACATTTGTATGTCGATGGGAATGATCTACTCGAGAGGGGAAAAAAATGATACAGGGAAGAGAGAACCGCTGGAGACGGCATGGGAGGGGGCGGGGCAGGGGCGAGTTCATCCGTAG
>NW_006432945.1:16213500-16228857 GCF_000325575.1 Pteropus alecto | reverse complement strand
GGGGAGGTGTGGCAAGCAGGACCGCGTGGAAGTTTCCTGACAGCTTCTACGTTCTCAGTGAAATGGGAAGCGAACACGGTGCTGAGCGGAGGATGAGGATGAGGTCAGGTTTAGGAGGAGAGCAGGCGCTTGACCAGAGAAAGTGCAGTGCGTGTGACTGCTGGGCAGCAGGAAGTCTCCTACTGGTTAACTGGGCAGCGTTCACTCTATGCTGCTGTCCCTCTGTGGAAGGGCCTCGCATCTCACAATCCTACGCATGTCACGCATTCTCCGCCCCCTTCACAAAGCACCAGGGAAGCTGGTAAGAATGATTCTAAGATACAAGAGGTTGAATACTCAAATTTCCAAAGAGCAAGGCAAGAAATATAACTAAATGTCCAAACACAGGAGAAAATAAGGGTTATCCTAGGGAAATGAGAGGATTTGGGTCATGCTTAGAAATCCAAATATAAGATTAAAAAAATATACTTTGGCAAAACAAAGTATGTCTTCTAGCTGGATTTAAGCAGCTAATTTTAGACCCCTGGTGAATTATTACTACCAGGAGTGTTTTCATTTAATAGAAATTAAAAACTTTAAAGGAATGCCCTCATTCACTGGTTTTCAAAGTGTGCTCTGAGGACAGCTAAAGGGGATCCGCAAAGTCACACTATTTTTATAACAATACTAATATATTACTTTCCTTTTTTTTAACTCTTTCTTTTATAATAGGCTACATGACATGATATATATGACATACGTGATATACGATATCACAACAGATTGTTGAATGAGATATGAAAGCCAGCTGTTGTCTATTAAGCCTGACTTTAAAGAGATTTGCAAAACGTAAAACTATGCCATTCTTCTAAGGTTTGTTTTGGAAAAAAATTTACTTTTCATAAAAATATTTATGCCAACATGTAGCAGGTTTGTTTTTAAATGAATATTTAATTTTTTTCTGTTTTAATTTTGAATACAGTAAATACTCATAGATATAAGCCCCTATAATCGAAAGCTCTATGGGGGTCCTCAGACCAAAAGTTTGAAAACTGATGCTCTAAGCATTGAGTTCCCACAATCTCCTAAGGAACAGGGAAGACTCACAAAATGCAGTTGACTGTAATCTGCAGCAGCTACCGCTACCTAATCCGCCTGAGCAGCGGGCTGGCGGTGCCTATTCTCCTTCAGTCTAACGAATGCAAAAATTCACATACATCGGATGAGACCTGTATATTTATGAGGCCTATTCCCCCAAGCTTAAATTCCTTTGAAAATCAGGTTAAAAATCTCAAAGCTGACATGAAAACTCAGAACATTACTCAATTTAAAATACACATTAATATCAGTCACAAAAAGAAATAAAATCGTGTAAATCAACTCAAAATTGTCTAAAAGTTCACCAGTGGAATATGGTAGTTTTTTAAAATAAAATCATTACACATGACTCTGTAATATACTGTCTGTCATGTGATATTTAAGCTTTAAGCACGAACCAATATCATGATGAACTAGGCTCTTTTAAGAATACATTTCCGCTGTGTATTTATGCTTGCTTCCATGCCAATCATTCCCAAGCACGTCAAACAATATTCAGCTTAAGAAATATCCAGCCAAAGCAACTGAGAAGTTCAAAAACATTATTTGCCGGGTGCATCAGACAAAAAGCTAAGAAAGCTTAGTTTTTCAAATTACTTTTGAAACACTGCCAGTGCATTCCCCAGAGCACTGAAGAATACACTGTGACAAGGAATTTCCTTGCCATCTCCCAACCCGGAATATTCTGACATAAGGAAGCATTCTTTAGACGCATCGCAGTCAAATGGCTTAAAGACTTATGACAAGGGAATATATTTTTTTTAAATGATCCGATTCTTAGATGAGCCAAAAAATCTTTAAACACTTAAGAAAAGTTAACTCAATATCATAAAAACCTGAACAAATTGTCTAACAACCGAATAAGTAAAGCCAAACTTTCTAGGTCCGATTCAATTTGCATATAATCACATTTGCTGAAACCATGGACTATGATAGGTGTCTCAGATGGCAACGTAAAGTTACTAGGCATAAGAAACTATGTCAACTATAGGGTTTAAAAGGAACTGAAAAGATTTATAATTGACACTGAACTATGAAACCTGAGGAAAATAACATTAAAAAATGAAATAAGAAATGAGTATTCTTGGTGTATTTAAGAACAACAAAGGAATATTTAGATGTAAGGTTTTCCATGGACCCAAACAAAAATTGTAAAACATTCTGAGAGATACTGCCATCCTCTATGCTTCAAAAAAGATCAAAGCAATTCAAATCAGTCACCTTCAAGGTAAGTGAAGAAAGAAAAATTCAAATCATGATTTCTAAAATTCCTTATTTCTCTTTATGTGTCCCTGATCTCAAAGGAAAAAGTTAAATTCAAAATTCCTAAATGAAATGCTATCTATGATAAAACAATATTAAAATAATTTTTGGTGAAACTGAATTAGTTCTCTCAGAGCTTCATGTGGCAAAAGAACTGAAAAATAACACAATTTCTCCTCTAACTTTAAAAATTATTCAAATCGAAAAACGGAATATATTTACATATATTTTTTTCAGCTATTTTTTTCAGCTATTCAGCAATTCTCACAACAGCAGGGGGCGCAATGCCCTAGTTAAATGCCTCAGGGTAAAAGTGAAGGGGATTCGATGTTCATGTGGCACAGCCCCATTAGAGCCTGAAAGATTCATGATCCATTGTACTCTAGTAAAGTCATCTGCTATTAAGTATAAAAAGAATTTTCAGTTATGGGGTCCCCAAATAATAATAAAGAAAACCTACTTAAAATCTGATAGCATTTCCAGTTGAAACAGCATCCCTTAAAAATCACTTCTGAAAAGTTCTACTACCCGTATAGCCCTAAAAAAAAAGGGCTTTTGCCTTTCTTGCATCTTTTAAAAAAAGCAATTTCTGTATGTAAAAAGGGTAATTCTTTAATTTGGTCAGTCATCTGTCAATGTGAACACATATTAAAAAGTTTATTTCTAATGAAAAAAGCAAACTGACCACTCATGTTCTACTGCATGCTCTTTAATTCCCCCTCCATACTACGGTGAAGAAAATGCAGCCCAAATTCTTTAAATATTTGAATTACATGTTTTTTTCTCATTCCCAAAAAGTCTTTCAATTCCATGTAATTATTCCGAGTACTTGCCAAAGAATAACCTAGAGTAATTCAGATTACCAATTGTTCAACAAAATAAAAGTCCAAAAGAGACATAATATTTCTGGAGATCGGAAGGGAAAGAAGTCTAATCATTTCTTTCAGTTTAACGTTTTTCAACTGAACATCAAAATCAATCGGACAAAACTCAATGAGTAAGTTGTAAGCAGAATAAAAAAAGTAGAATAGAAAATATAGTGCATTACATGTAGAAACGGTAAATACTTCTTTGTGAATGTTTTTAAAAATTGCATATATTAAACAAAATGTATACTATATAGCATAAATAAAATATAATGTATATTAACATACACATGGACAGCGTACATACACATACAAATCTCATACACTTGTGTGAGTACTGGATTGCAATGTAAAATATATCTTCCTATTGATTGGTATAAAAGATGTTTGAAAGTTGCTGCTCTAGATGAATTACTTCCTATCTCTTAAAATCTATGTTCTCCACAATGCTTTTTTACTACAACTTCTATGTAATCACAATGGCCAAAGATCAAAGATATTAAATATATCACTGAATACCTCAATTGAGAAATTTAGCTTGTGTTAGGAGTTAATGATTTAATTTTCCACATAAGTAACATGTCCATTAAAATGACCATTCTAGTAATCACTTATCAGAAAATCGTTTATACACTAAACGCAATTTCGTTGACCATAGCTGAGAGCACAATCAAGCAAGACAGGTTTCTTCACAGTCAAAAGTAATGTTGCAGAATATTCTGAGGGTACTAGATGAGAGGAGGCCGGGGGGATCAGTGAAAATAAGGCAAAGGGATTAAGCAGCACAAATGGATAGTTACCAAAGAGTCATGGGGATCGAAAGTATAGCATAAAGAATATAGTCAATAATATCACAATAAATATGTAAGAGGACACAGGCATACTAGATTTATTGGGGTGATCATTTTGTGAGTTATGTAGATCTTGAATCACTATGCTATACAACTGAAACTAATATATTATTGTATGTCAACTATAATTTTAAAAAACTCACTGAATTGTACACTGTAAATATGTGCAACTACTTGTCTATTATATTTCAATAAAGCTGTAAGAAAAAAAAGAAATGTCGTGAAGTCCATGTGATAAACATCACTAGGAAGAGAACCCTTCGGGCATTCATTTGGAATTCATTTTTAACAAAATATACACTTCAAATAAGTTCAGTTGTCGGTTTCCAAGACCACAGGAGATTAGAAAATACATCATTAAAGGAGAGGAAAACTGCTCCTAAAAAACTGCTACTGATACAGAAGAAATGAGCAGTGACAGCCATGGACAAGGGGGGAAACGAAAACTATATATAAAAACTAAAAATACATGGCATTCGGGGACCATTCAGCAAGGGGAAGTACCAGAGCACAGCAACGTCTGCAGCCTCATTTAATAAATTACAGCTATTCTCACACAGCCCTGGAACTCAGGCTCTCTGGCTCCAAAGCCTGTGGTTTTAACTACATTACACTGTTTCTCAATAAAAATTTAAATTATGTTCACGTCATTAAGGTAAATTTAAGAAAATATTCAAGAAAAGAAAGATGTAATCAATTTTTAAAAGACCTTCATATAAAATGATTAAATACCCTTAATGGTATAAGCCTGGAAAACTTATCAAAAAGACCCATTTCTGGATATCTACTGTTTGTATTCTATGTAGTTGTATAATAATTTCACATATGTATAATCTCCTAACATTACTGCATTATCTCATTTAATTCTTCCCTATTAATATGTACAATTATTACCTATACACCAACGATGAGAAATCTGACATATGGGTTAAGTATTCGTATAATATCACACAGCTAGTAACTAATGAAGTAATATTCAAAGTCATATAGTCTGGCTCCATAATTCTTTTAATCAATGTGCTCTGTGTTACTACATTTGCTAGATATACTACATACAGTAGTATTTGCTGTGATGTCTCAGAATGTACTTTTTAAGAGATTTTAGTCAATCCCAGAAACCCAACTAAAATTCAGAAAATCTGAAAAACGCCTTTCAAGATCATTAAGCTGCTCGCTCTCTAGCGTTCCAGTTCTAATCATTCTGAGCATCTGCCCGCCCCCTTAAAGTTCAGCATGGCCACGTGACTTGCTTTTATCAATAGAAATGTATATGAAAATACGTGTCACCTCAGAGTGGAAGCCTTTAAGTTTGCAATTCTCCATTTTCTTGCTCCATCAGTCTGCGTCCTTGACTGATGTTAACGTGAATCAGCACTTTCTGCTCACCCGTAATGAGCATATAGTATGAGCAAGAATAAGGCTTTGCTGTATCTGAAGCTACTGAGATCGTTTATTAATAATCATAGCCTTGTCCTCCTGACTAATACATTTATTAGACAGGTTTTTCCTGGGAAGTGATGGATAAATGGGCCATTTTGAGACGTGATAAAATAAAGTTTTACAAAATGGTTATGTTCCAAAAGTTCATATTGAATCAGTTACTTGGAATTGAGAACATGTTTTTTTTTTCCATAGGCTCACCTTATAAAGGGCCTACAGAAGCTTATTAAAATCCATAATTTAAATGAAAAAGTAGAAAATAGTAGTACCACTAAAATAATTAAATTAAAAGAATGTGAAATAAATAAATGTAAACTTGTAGACATTTTGAAGTACTTTACAGAGCTGAAGGCACTGTTCTCTAGTACACACTAACTTCTCTTCGCGTGTACATTTCCCCCCTTTCCTTAACCCTGGAATATCAGTAGATATTCTCTTTTGTTTGCTGTGTATGATTGCTACTCCTTGCATGGGCTGTAAGTGGAATGAAAAGGAAGAACTAAAGAGAGTTATTAAGTAAAATATATATGTGAACATTTGAAAAAAAGAAACTGCTTAAGTTAAAATACAAATGACTTGTGAGCAACAAAAGGGTGGGGGAAGAGTATGACATACTGAATCTTTAGCTGAAAAGGAAAGATTTTAGAGCCTGCTTATTAGTCCTCAGATAGATCTAAAGTTGTCATAAGTTTATAAATGAATATTGGTTCCTAACAGCAAAAAAGCTAAGTTGTAACCAACCAACTTCCTCTTTGCTTTTAATAATTATTCAAATCACAACAGCTTTTTGTATTTTTTCCAATTTATTCTCCAAAAAATATTTTATGTATATTTTTTAGGAATGTTACTTTGCCATCATTTACTTTATTCACCATAGAAAGACAAGCCAAGAAGTCACTAAGGCAAGCTGACCATAAACGTCTCAACAGAATCATTTTGCCTTCAGTTTTTACAGATCAGCCAACAATAGAGGTGGAAACTTTTAAGATCATCCATGTCTACTTGTATAATGTCAAGTTAGAATAATACCAGCTTTTAAAATTTGATGCCATAGGAATTAAGAATATTTCAAAGAATGAAGCAACATTTTGAAAGAACGACTCAAAGGAGGTAAAAAAAAGTTTTCAGTTGCTCTTTCAAAGCTTCCTCATTTCTCTCCTGCATGAAGATTCCAAGACCATCACTGCTTCTCAGTAACAGCCTATACTTGCTGTATTTTTATACATTTGTTGAAAAATAAGCATATTTCTCTGACTGTTATATCTCCTTTAGTAGTTTCTTCTGTCCATTTTTATTCATCTATTGAGCAAGTTTTTCTTTCTTAACCCTTCTCTCTCTTGAGCTCTGGGTGCCCCGTCTCCGTCTGCTCACTGAACATCTTTGTCTAAGATGCTGCCAACATGTTTCAAACTAAACCCATCATTGACGCCCTCTACTTCCTTCACACTTCTCAGCTTCTGTTCCTGGCACGAGCGATCTAACAGTCACTGAGTTTTATGAATTCTTCCTCCATCACTACCCATATCCAGAGTAACAATGTCATATTAAGTTTATCTGTCCTATGTCTCTTTTGCCCTTTCCTCTGCCTCATACCTGACATTCTACTTCCCTAATTGAGGTTTCTTTACCTCTTGTCTTGCTGCTCATCCTTAGACTCTAGCTCTAGTCCATCCAACAGCAAGTACACACTAACTGACCAGCTTAAAACCCTGCAGTGAGTACCACCATCAACTCTATCAACTTCTTAGCATAGCTTTAAACTTCGTAATTCCACATAAGAGCATGAACTCATTTTTTCAAACTTATTTCCTACTACTTTCTTAGTTATTGTCCCTCATGCTGACTTAGTGCCATCTATGCCTTAGGTGATGTTGGTCACTTTATCTGAAATACTCTCTACAGCCTCTATTCTTCTTCTCTTGTAAATACCACCTCGTTAAAATGACAAATATGTTGATGGCCATCTCAAATGGCATTTTGTCTATGAAGTACCGAAATGGGAACATTCTCTTTGGAATTCCTATATATCTATGGATTGAAAAATATTTTTCTACAGTGCTTAGCGCTGTGCTTTGCCATAGGTTATCAACATTTTACTGAATTAAGTTGAATTAAACTGCATATGCATCACAGGGAAATAAAAATATAAGCTACCTAGTTTGTCAACGAAATTCTAGTATCTATGAGAAGGATATTAGTACTCAGAGAAAGATAAGTCAGCAACACTTCAGAATGTCCATTTGACATCAGGTAATGATGATGATAATGTTGATAAGAAAAATGATAATAGATAACATTTATTAAGAAAATACAGTATGTCAGGTACTGTTTAAGCACTTTGCATGCAATACCTCGTTTAATCCTCCAAAAAAACCGTAAGTTGGTTACGATTATTATCTCCATTTTAGAGATGAGGAAATTGAATCAGAGTTTGGATAACAGTCCCAAAGTGACATGGTTAGTTAAAAGTAAACAGTCGCAATTCTAATAAGACGATCTGACTCTAGAAATTGAGCTCTAGAGATAAAGTATTTTATGTATTGAATATTATATCTTATATCCTCGAATTCTATTTGTTAGCAAAATGTGAAATGGGTATGCTGTAATTTCCCAAAAATCTCTTAAATCATATTTCATAAAAGTAGGTGAATGGATACTGAACAAACCAAATGGACTATGAATTCCTTCCGGACAAGGACGATATCTTATTCATCTTCATACCCTGAGAATCTGATCTAATATTTGATACATAATTCTGCTAGATTTACGACAAATGAAGGGTCACCTGATTTATATTCAAGATCCATCAATTTTACTTTTAAAGTTTTTCTGTTTCCTCGCTAAGTGTCTGTATTGCTTTGGTTCCCCAAAAGCAATTTTTGAAAGTACTCCTCAGTCAAGTTTCTCATAAAAGGTATACTATAAGTCCTGTGCAATATTTGTTGACTGGGCAATTAGTCAAACGTTCTTGGACTGACCAAAAGACTAAAGGTTTTCCTATTCTGAGAGAAGAATAAGTTAAAACTTACTTGTTAAGGGGACTTGAGAACTGAATTTTTAAATTATAGCTCTGCCCAGTCTACTTAATCATAATCTACTTAATATAACTATACATGTTCGGTTCACTATAGAGATCAATAAATCCAGTTTTGGCAGCAGATAGACTTGCATTTGAGCTCTGCCTTTTATCAGCCATGTAATCCTGAGTAAAGATGTCGGATGGGGAGTCCACGAGATAATGTAATTAAAGCACACAGCAAAATGACTAGTGCACTAAATAATAAATGTGACTAGTATTACAAAGAAAATAATGATGATGTCAATGACAGATTGGATCCATAGATATTAGATGGCAAAGAATAAACTTTAAATCATTCAACTACTACCCCACTACTGTCAGTGACTGTTACAAAATATTGACTATATGGAGAAAGCAATTAAATGAGAATGAAATTGCAGTACTGCAAATAAAGGAACAGAGTCTTTAAAGATGAGTTAAGAATTTGCTTTCTGGTTAATAAAATTTTTTGAAAGAGCAGCTGGACTGGCACGCAGGCATAAATGAGCTTGTTTAGGGAACTGTAAGGGGTTCAGTACGGACACAGCATGAAGTGTATGTTGGGGAGGAGCAGGTACCTGTAAAGACAGACAATGAACGGATCATAAAGGGGGTCTGATACTCTGCTAAGAAGCATTACGTAAGAGCACAGAGGACTTAACATTGAATCCACCCTTGCTATATAGGTACCTTGTTAACAGCTAAAAGAAAATAACGTATTATAAACTGAATCCTCTAATACAGTATTTTCTAACTCATGCTATACAAAAATACCCTTTATTTACTTAATGACAAAAAGGCTCCCCAAATTTGTGTAGTTGTCAGTAGTACATCAAAAGCGTGGCAGAATAGGAGAACTTAAATATCTCTGCTTTTAAAAACACTGAAGAGAAGGTGGCCCCTCTCGCTCCCCCCGCAGCCCTCTCACCGCGGCACTCTGGTTTCCCCTTCGCAGGGGCAAATGAGATCAGAGAGAACAGCTTCCACTCTGCTGCATTCGACAGCACCACGGGAATCCTGGTACATGTCACTTTTCATTCATTCTGTTAATTTTTAAGTTCCCAATCAAAGAACATACACAGATTAATTTTTGTTAGCTGACTTTTCAACACAGAGCTCACTTTTCCAATGATGCTGGACATTTCAAGTAAACTAGCATCAGTTTTTCAAAAGCATACCTAGGAGTGCGGTGAGTTTGGGAAGCAGTCCGACTTGCACCATCTTATTCCTCAGCCCTGTGTCAAAGGAGAGGTTTAGCAAGAGTCGGAGGGTGATATTCAGGAGATCTTCATGCTCACAAGGTATCATTTTTACCAGTTTTTCAACGATATCCATTTCCACCTATGTCAAATAATAATACAAATGCAGTGAGGTTCTGTTGCACAATAAAACAAAAAAGATTACAGAAAGTTATATTTTTACTGTTTTTACCCATATACACACACATATATATAGTAACTGTGTTAAATCTATATACTCTCATTTTAATCTATAAACTACTCTGAAATCAAAATTTTGAAAATATATATTCCACACCATCTCTTCCTTGCTTCACTTAATAGCATCAACTAGAAGACAAATTACATTGGGTTCTTGAAAACACATCATTGTCCACCACCTACTAAGTGCCAGGCCCTATGTTAGAGCAAACAAGATCCTGTCTTGGCCTTTGAGAATTTCACAGTCTAAAAAGAGAGCAGACTAATGGAACAAATAATTAAAATACAGTGTGATAAAAATGGAATGCGCAAAGTGCCCCAGAAGCAACGCTGGAAGGAAACGTGAAGCTACCTAGAACAGAAAAGACTTCAAAATAAAAACAAAGCTCTTAAAAATGTGTAATAATTTACTCTCTGGTTAAGAAAGGCAATGGCGACCTAAGCAGAAGATAAAGCCAGTGGCTAGGCATTCAGGCATGAGAGAGCTTGTTTGGGTGGTGCTTTGGTATGGCCACAGTATGAAGTAAATGCTGAGGAGCGGCAGGAACTCATAAAAACAGACATTGGGCAGATCACGAAAAGCTTTTCATGCTCTTCTAAGACCTTTAACATAGTCTAAAGGCAGCAGAGTGCCTGGAATGATTTTAGGTTCAGAGGGTAATTTCATCAGATCAGCAGCATAAAGATAAATGTATATACATATATACAAATATATGTACATCCACACACAAAGAAAGACACAAAAAAATGAATAAGGGGCACAGTATAGGTAGAGATTGAAGACAAGCACTGAAGAATATACTGCATTTGATTAGGGTCTGACTTAAAAAAGAACAAAAAGATTGAAGAGGAAAGAATAATTTGAGAGGTGTTTAGGAGACACGGCTCACACATTTGAATGAGAAATGAAGAGGAAGCACTGAAGATGACCTTCAGGTTTGGGGCTTGGTCACTGTGTCGAGGGTCCCGAAGTCCACCCCAGGTTCAGCGATTTGCTAGGATTCACAGACTCAGTGTAAATTCATATTCATGACTATGGCTTATTATGATGAAAGGTGCGAAGCAGAATCAGCCAGGACGTGCTCCAGTGTTGAGCGGAGACTAAGACTCGCAGCCCCAGGTTGTTACTGGGGCAGGCACATCGGCCGCTCTGCCCAGCACAAACTAGACGGCCAGACTCCTGGAAGGGAAGCAGGTGTGCAGCAGAGAGCACGCTGCTCGTGCAAACAGTGCAGGTGCAGTGAACTGCTCTCATCACTTAGGGGACAGAGGAAACTCTCCAGAAGTCCAAGCTCCCAGACACCAGGCAAGGGCCGACCCTGTGAGGAGGTCTGTCTAAGGACAGCAGAGTCAGGCCCCTTTTCTACAGTCAGTAAGGTGGGTGTAGGTGCCATTACCTAAGATCTGTAAATTGAAAAACAGGTGTATGACAGGAAGGGCAAAAATTATCTTAATTTTTGTCATGTTTAATTTGAGGTGAAATTCAGTGGATTTCAGTAAATATTATAAAACTCAGAAGAGAGCTGAACTATGAGTAACAGTTAAAACTCTAGGACAAGGGTCAGAAAACTATGGCTAGTGGGTCTAATCTGGCCTGACATCTGACTTCATAAAACCCGAGAGCTAAAAATGGTTTTTGACTATTATTTTTTTAAATTATTGACAAAATTTAAATACAGAATCTTTCACGACACATGAAAATCATCTGAAATTCAAATTTCAGTTTCCATCGAGTTTCACTGGAAGACGGCCGTGCCCGTTTGCCGTGGACTCTCCCTGGCTGCGATCATGCTACAACAGCAGAGCCGAGCAGCTGTGACAGGGACCGCGTGAGCTGCGAGGCATAAGGCACTGACTCTCCGGCCAGGCACAGAGAGAGTCTGTGGACCCTCGATTCTAGAAAATTATAAAATTCAAAGAAAGACAACTCCAGGCCCAGATGGCTTCTTCACTGGTGAATTCTATTAAATATTTAAGTAGAAATAACACCAGTTCTACACATATCCAGAAAAACTGAAGAGAAAATGCTTCCTAACTCACTCTATGAGGCCACAGTTACTCTAATAGCAAAACCAGACCAAGACATAATAAGAAAACTATAAACTAGTAATCCCCTCATAAACATAGGTACAAAAATCCTCAACAATATTTTATCTAATCAAATATAGCAATATATAAAAAAAGCAATATATTATGACCAAGTGGTGTTTGTTTCCTGAATGTGACTGGCTCAGCATGGTCACGTCAACCAGTGCGAGTCCCTCTACCAGCAGTCTGAAGAAGAAAAACCATGTAATCATCTCAATCAAGGCAGAAAAGGTACTTGACAAAATCCAACATTCATGCACAATAAAGAGTCTCAGCAAACTAGAAACAGAACAAAACTTAAACTGATAGAGTATCTACAAACAAACCTAGATAACATTATACTTAATAGGAAAAGGCATTGCTTTCTTCTTATGATCAGTAATGAGGCAGGAAAGTCCACTCAGAGAATTCCTTTTTAACATCATATGAAAGAATCCCTCTCCAGTATAATAGGGGGAAAAAGCCATGAAAATTAGACTGGAAGAAATACAACTTTCTATTTACACATGACATATCTCTACTTAGAAAATCCCCAACAATCTACAAAGAGCCAATACAACTAAAAAGTGAATTTAGCAAGGTCTCAGGGCACAAGGTAAATATACAAAAATCAACTGTATTTCTATATACCACTAACCACGACTGATGTAGACTTATTGTGGTGATCATTTTGTAATGTCTATAAATATCGAATTTCTGTGATGAATACTTGAATAGGATATTATATATTAATTATACTTCAATAAAAATCATCAACAATGGGAAACTGATAATTTCTTCCTTAAAAATCACAATTTATAATGGTAAAACATTTAGGTATAAATCTAACAAAATATGTACAAAATATGTATGTTAAAAACTACAAAATGATGGAAGAAACCAAGAAAGACCTAAATAAATGAAGAGCTATACCATGTTCTTGGATTGGAAAATCCAATATGTTTTATATATTGAATACTGTCAATAGATTCAAAGCAATCCCAATCGAGTTTCCAGGATTTCTTTTTTAAAGAAATAGACTGGCTGATTCTAAATGGGAATGGAAAAGTAAAGAATCTGAAACAGCCAGAATAATTTTGAAAAAGAATAATATTTGAGGCTTTATACTATATGATTTCAAA
This sequence comes from Pteropus alecto, assembly GCF_000325575.1. NCBI lineage: Eukaryota > Metazoa > Chordata > Mammalia > Chiroptera > Pteropodidae > Pteropus > Pteropus alecto. The sequence continues at coordinate 16,215,654 of NW_006432945.1, read as the reverse complement.
ACTTACTATTAAAGCTAAAGTAAGCAAAATGAAGATGTATCAGTAAAAGCACAGGCACATGGATCAATGGAACAGAAAAGAGAAAAATGCAAAAATAGAACCACACATACACAGCCAACTGATTGTCAACAAAGGTACAAGGGTAATTTCAATATGGTGTAAAGGCATTTCAGGGGAGAAAGAAATAGTACTTTCAACTAATAGTACTAAAACAATTAGACATCCATATCAAAACATGAATCTTGATCCATACATTGCAACATATATAAAATTAACTAAAAAAATGGATGGAGCACAGACTAAAACAAAAACAGTAACAACACAAACCCCATAAAACTTCTTGAAGAAAACAGGAAGAAATCTTTGTGACCTAAGTTAGGCAATGGCTTATTAGATACAACACCAGAATACTTTCCATTAAAAAAATTATTTGATATAGCAGACTTCTTTCTTGACAATTAAAACCTTCTACTCTTCATAGGAGAATGAAAAGACAAGCCACATAAAATGAGAAAATATTTGGAAAACATAACTAGTAAAAGACATTCAAAATAAAAAAAAACTCTCAAAATTTAATAAGAAAATAAGCAACCCAAGGCATACATATCCTTAAAATCATATTCTAATGATATGACTTATTCCCTTTTTATTATGTTGTATTAATATGGAAACTCAATTTAAATCATTAATTAAAGATTTTTTTAAACTAAATTTCCTTTAAAATAAACAACTCTAAAAAGCAAGGTCAGTATTAGTTCACATCAACAGTAACATGAACACATTATTTAAATAAATAATACAACCTCACAAATAGATCAGCCATCCCTCCCCACCACTCCTTTTAAATAAAATCGCCACAGGCTTCATCTGTTACTAATTATATTAAGTAATATTTCACTTTTGAAAAAGCTACAGTATAAAGTGGTGTTACAGAAAACTTAATAATAAAATGACCTGGAGAGATTTTTTTTTTAATTAATTTGTATTTCCAGCGCAGATAATGGAACGTAAAAACGCGTGAAGTCCAATCAGATAAAGACTAGACACAGCCTTCTAATCATTTCTTTCCAGTTGATAAAAGACCAATCCCAAAAGATAAATTCAGTAATTGTCTTGACATGCAACGCTCTCTCAATTCTCTATCTATAAAATAGAATTTATAGTTAATGCTTTTATTAAATGTTCTATATAAAGTGACAGTGTATCAAAAATCTATCAGTAAATTTATTTCAGCCTTTAAGTCATTCTTTCTGCCCTGGAAGTGGAGAGAAAGAGTAGGAATACCTGAATATATTTCTTTGAGCAAATTACTTAACCTTTCCGATCCTCTGCTACTTCATCTGTAAAATCAGAAGGTAATTCACGAAATCTAAATAGGTAATTTTTATTCTTTCTTTATGTATTTTTATATTATGTATATTTTTCAGAAAAGGAAATACACGATCAACTTGCATGTCTCAAAGACCACTGCATCAACACAATGTAAGATGGCAAACAGCCGACTGTAGCAATTCAAACAAGAAGTGAAGAGGGTACAAACAAAAAGGCACAAACGAATACACTGACAACGGGAAGAGGAAGAAGGGTCCTGAAGAGGCAGAAGCAACAGCCGTGGCTGCTAACGGGAATGGGGAGTGAGAGAGAAGAGACTGGGCTGAACTGTAATTCCACATACTAATAACGCCAGAAAAGCAGGAGAAACCAATACGGGAAAATAATAGAGCCAGATGATTCTAAAGCACAATCTTGAGCTTGCATTATTTTCTACATATTACATTTAATATGAAAAGACATTTTCTATACAATATTAGGAAAAGGTTTTTATCCATAAAGCTTCAATTAACTGGAGTACTAATAAGGAATGTTATATTTCCTAATGAAGCCATTTAAAGGAGTTACTGCTATTATAAAATTTTCCTTCGGCATCATCAGAGTGGGGGGATGGATAACGCGTTTACTTTTTATCACAATATTCTAACTTAAAAATAGCAAACATGTTAAGTTACCATGTCATTTTTGTTCTCCATAAAAATGCTGAGTTTCTTCAAGAAAGACACAACCAGAATCAGCAGCTCGAAATTGTCCCGGTCGAGCGCCTTCACCAGCATGTGGACTATGCTCTTGTTCCGCATCTTCAGCTCCGTGCGTGTCTTC
>NW_006432945.1:16190301-16213400 GCF_000325575.1 Pteropus alecto | reverse complement strand
GAGCCACTAGGGGGGGGGGGGGCAGAGAGAGCCACGTGACCGGCGCGTTGACCTGGCAGTGCGATGACCCTCCCGTCGCCAAAGTAACACACGCAGTCCCCAGAAAAGAATACGTGATTTTGAAATTTTAACCGGTTATTAATTCATCCATTAGAAAACATTTATTGCTAGTGATATGTTATATGAAATAAAACATGATTTATGTAAAATAATAATCGTATGATATCGAGGACACAATAACTCAAATAAGACAATGATCTCCACCCTCTTGAAGCTTAGAGCTTAATAATAATCAAATGGCAATTAAAGGTATATGTTCGCAAATAATAAATCAGGCAGATGGGGAAAAATAATTTTATACATGTAAAAAACAAGGTAAAACTTCAACAACTAGAGGCGGCCATGTTAAAAAGAGCTATAATCCAAAATGTATCATACAGCTAGAGCTGAATTTGAGCATATTAAAACATTTAAAATTTTCAGACTGATTTTCTGAGAGTCACTACAGGAAATGGCCATATGAAATTCAGTAATATAACTGTGACATTAGACAAAGTTGAAGTCACTGTCCACTAGTTCTAGGTAAAATTTCTTTTAGATACTTGTAATAAAAATGATTACATTCTCATAACTCAAATAATTGTTCTCTTTTGACAGTGAGGATTAGGTAACAGATAATGTTTTCCATTTTGCCCTGAAAGAAAGCCTCAGTTAACACTTCGAAAGTTTCGGTCAGAATTATATAGGCTATTATGGTCAACATAATCTTTGTGCTCTCCTATGGCCTTGATTTTACTCATCATTTTAGTATTCCATTTCATGTATTCTTACAAACCATCTCTAAACCATTATAAATAGAAATATATGCATACATATATAAATATTACATTTAATTAATTTCACAAATATTGGAAAGGCAATTCACACTAATTAAGTACCCACTGTATGCCAGGCACTGTACTAGTTGATATGTGAATAGTAACCCATTTTACTTTTAAGACAATTTTATGAGGAAAGTATTATAAACATTTTACAGCAATCCTACTTCTGCATAGGTGTTCAAAGGAAATGAAATAATGATCTCAAAGAGAAGTTTACACTCATATGAGTCATAATAGTCAAGACATGGATGCAACCTCAGTGATCACTGATGAGTGAGTGAATAAAAGAGATGTGATATATAAATATATATATGTATGTGTACATACATATATACACAATGGAATATTATTCATCTATAAAGAGAGAAGGATATTTTGCCATTTGTGATAACACGGATGAACCTTGAGGGCATTATGCTATGTGAAATATATCAGACAGAGAAAAGACAAATATTGTATGTTCTGACATATGTAGAATCTAAAATAGTTGAACTCATAGAAACACAGAGTAGACTGATGGTTACCAGGGGCTGAGTTGTAGGGGACATGGGGAGACCCTGGTCAACGGGTACAAACTTTCAGTTATGAGATGAATAACCCAGGGATCTAATGGGCAGCATGGTGACTGTATACAGTTAACAATACTGTACTGTACACTTGAATGTTGCTATAAGAGTAGAACTTAAACCTTCTCACCCCAACAACAACAATGAAATGGTAATTATCTGAGGTGAAGGATGTACGAACTAGCCTTATTGTACTAAACATTTTGCAATATATACATGTATGGAATCATTTCCTTGTACACCTTACACTATATGTCGACTATATCTCAATAAAGTTGGAAAAATATCAATAGCTACAAAGAAGAAACTGAATGTACATTTAAAAGTCTCACATCATTCTCACTAATCTTCAAAATATTCTGCATCTTTTGAAAGCCTGAGAAACCAAACTAGTGAACATCTCTCAATAAACTGCGCAAAGATGAGACTATTTTTCATTACACAGGAGAAATATTTTGAAAAATTTTACACCAATTTCCTAAGAAAGCAACAAAATAATTCACTATATAAGTATGTTAGGGTTTGAAACACAAGATTCTCATTATTGAAAAGTCACACTGGATTAAAAAAATCATCTCTGAATTAAAAAAAAATAACAAGTATATATACATTTAAAAGCTGAATGGGGCCTTTTGGTGTGAAAGAGTTGGGTGATATTTAAAACATTATTACCTACAGATAAAATAGAAGAATTGGTTGCATATTAAAATTAATAAAACTTTCAGTTATTCTGGTATTAGCTATACTGATCTGATAAAAAAAAAAATAGAATAAACTCAATGTAGAATAAGCACTTTGTTGCTTTTCTCATTGCTTAAGAATTCATACCTCGTAAGAGCTGTTCCTGTTTTACTACAAGTCCCTGGTATTTTTTAAAGGTTTTTTCATAATCTTTCCTCAAGGTTTGGTTTTCAGGGTCTTCATCAAGTAAACAAGTTAAGGATCATCCATACTCATTGAAGCAAAGAAAATCTACTGAAAAATACTATGAAGAACAGTACTATTAAAATACTATGAAGAACAATACTATTATCCAGTTATTTTCTCTAACCAATAGTTTAACGAAAATCTTATTCTCTGCTCAATGATTGTGTTATTACAGGACTTCTTAACCAAGGGTTCTAGGATGGCCCTGGAGTCCTTGGGTGAACACATGTTTGGGCTTCACCAAATACTGGAGCTCCCAGAAATCATATGCAAATATTCTATGTATGTGTACAAGTTTCTAACTTTCAACAAATTATCAAGTGGGTCCATGTACCAAAAAGATTACTGCCTTACAGAATGATTTAGTTAATAAGAATATTGGATTCTTCTTCAGAGAAATATGGATTAGATATAAAGCTTTTAGCACCCTCTTCAGACTGGATGCCAAAACAGAAATATCCCAAAGTTAGAGGTAAACAAAATTTTTAAATTACATCTTCTAGCCTGACTTAATAAAACAGTAATATATTAGAAGTGGTCAAAATTCTGATAGGTCATTTTTATATTTCTTCAATTACTGTAATCTACTGATCCTAAGACACTTTTGCCAACACTATAATATCTCTAGAATTCAGATTTGTCTTATAATCCATGATAACACATAGTTTAATTGGAAGCATTTTTTTCTTTGTTAGTGGTTCATAAATAGTGGTGTATCTTACAACCAGTGGCGTCTGATATTTAGAGGAATACAGAATGTCTTAAAACATCGGTTCTTGTGCCCAAACAATCACAATGTAGTCCCATTAGTGTCCCTCTCCTCACCCCTCCAGTGTAAATGAATTCTGGGTGCCCTCAGGAGACGTGGGACTCCAGAAGTAATCTAAACTCTCCAAGATTTTTGAGTTGTCCCTGTAGTTTAAGGCAATACCAATCGAGGTGTCATAACTTATACTTTACATAGAAAATTTCTAAACATGGAAAGACCCTAATTAAGAAAAATCAAAGCTCGTGAGTATGTGAAGGTATATATCTTTACAGTGTCTTGGGGATTCCATGAAGGGGAGGTAAGAAACATGATATTCTGAACAATGGGAATAATATTTTTACCTTTTAAGAGAGATCAATAAATTTGGGGTTCTAAGAAAAGTTATCAATATGGCTTGCTGATCTGCAAAACATGTCATATAAGGACAGTTATGAATAAACCAGGGCCTTCAATCTAGAAGAGTAAGTTGTAGAGACAATATGATAAACATCTTCAAATATAAGAAACGCGATGTTCAAGAAAATATTCTTATTCTATATTACTTCTGTATGTAAGATTAGGACCTAGGGATGGAAGTTATTGGGGAGTGGAATTTACTACACTAAGCAAAGAACATTATAATAAACAGAATGCCAAACCACAGAATAAGCTAAGACAATATGCAGTGACATTGTTCAAGAAGAGACTAAATAACTCATTTGTAAGGGAAGTTGCAGAAAAGATTCCTGTACTGACAGGTTAAAATAGATCATTTTAAAGGTTTCTTTCACAGGTTCTCCCATTCTGCAGGCACCTCAAATTTGAACGTTTAAGAAAAGTATTTTTGCCCTTAATTTAAAAAATAGAATTTAAAATTATGTTCATCATTAAGTTCACACCCATTCCAATCAAAATCACCTATTACACAGAAAGAAATACATGAGCCCATGGTGAGCCAGCCTTCAGCTAAAGGATCTTAAGAAACATAAGTGTAGCTACTTAGAGACTCATGAATTCAATTATCTAGGACCACTATTATTTGCTTCCTCTGTCTTATCAACTAATCAAAGTTATAAAGAGACGAAAAGTGTATGTCAAACTATATTCACTCCGAGAGTTTCAGACTCCATCTTAACCTTCCAAACACTCTTGCATTTTCCCAAGTAATGTGAATGGCAAAAACCAACAAAACAAAAACAAGCAAACAAAAACCGCATCCATCCAAAGCTCATAGCAACAGGCAACAGTGGGGTGAAATGCCGCTCTAAAAGGATATCAGCTTTCTTCTTCTTAGAAAGTTCTTCTTGCCAAAGCTCATGTCTTTTTAATTCATGATCAATGATATTCATACAGAGAGCTCCAATTTTATAGTGAGTGATAAGTCCGTGAAACTGAGAAAAGCTTTAAAGAAGAGATTTTAGTATGCACTTAAAGGAAGACATTTTGTGAGTTCAGGAAATGTGCTTTTGATAAACACTGGTACAAATAATATAGAAAATAAATTTACCATACATATTTCAATAAGTGAACACACCCACAGCTTACTAGGAAGACTTAAAATTATGAGATTACTTTAACTATATTTTAACATACTACTTTTCCCTGAAATGAAATTATTTTTAAGTTATAAATTAAATAAAACACATTATTTACAATTAACTATGACTTGAACTATTCAGATACTTTCAAAATAAAATTTTAGACTACCATCTAACAAAGCTAATAACATAACAAAACTGTTATTGAATAAAACTGATACCAGAGGATAAACTAGTAAAGTATTAGCAATTGGGTTTTGCATGTTTCCTAGATAATTAATTCATCCAAGTATTTATTCAGTAAATATTTAATTTAATCTAATGCTGACACATTTTTAGAATAGAGGAAGGCAATTCTCTAGGACTTGGTTAGAAACTTTTTACAATGTCTCAATAAACATCTTTTAAAGAATATACATGTAAAATATATAGATGCGTAACAGGTATGTGTTTGCATGCACATAGCTGTGTGTGTGTGTGTGTGCATGTGCGTGTGTGTGTGTAAAATAACATTTACTGGTACTTACTCTGGGTTAGGCTTTATTCTAAAAACTATCTGAAGGGGGTGCTACTATCACCATTCAGTTTACAGATGAGGAAAAGCGAGGCACAGTGACATTAAGTAATGTAACTAGGACCAAACAGCTAATAGCAAGACTTAGATTCAAATGCAGACACTCTACTTCCAGAGCCCATATTCTATGCCTCTCGACCATTATACTCTCCTACTCTGGGTGTGTGTGCGCACGTGCACGTATGCACGAATGCGCTTGGGTGAGTGAGTATGGATTGACTGAAAGACAGAACAGAGGGGACAGAAAATGGGGATCAGTAAGAGCTCAGCGGCAAAGCACGGGCAGACACACAGAAGACTGAGTACACCAGTCATCTACAGACTAAACCCATGCTGCAAACAGAGAAATACAGACAGGCTAGCCACTTTCATTTCCTAAGTTTTATACTTACCTGGAAAAACAAAAAAAGATGTAGATTATGTTTGTAGCTAACTCAACACTTTGCTTCCAGTCTTCTCTCAGGACTCTGGCTAATGCGCCAAGGGCCGTCTCTACAGAAAACAGGGAAGTACAGAAATAATCACTCGCCTGCCTCTGGAACAAAGGGTGATTGGTTTTAAATGTCTACTTATTAATAAATAACAAAGGATAGAACTGGGACAAAAAAGTAGGATGCTTCTTTCCAACACAGAAGCTATTTTTGAAACTGAAATCCAACTTCTACTTAAAAACTCCTAACATTCAGCTTTAAGTGTATAACTGTAAACAGAAAAATATGATTTAGATAAAATAACATATATAGACTATGGGTAACAATAAAATAATAAGACCATTTATTTCTTGAGTTGCATTTCCACCTGTAATCTTGCTACAGCAGTACCAATTTTTTTCTTTTTTAACATCTGATTTAGGGTGTTTGTGAATAAGTAAAAAAAAAAAAAAAAAAAAAAAACCAGAGCAACTCTAAAAAAATAATGAGCAGTTTAGTAGGCTAACTCTAGCTCCATTAAAGTAAATTAATAACCAAATAAAACTTATACGCAGAAAAATGTCTAATATTTTTAATATCATGTTAAATTGATGCCAACAGACATAAATAAAACAAAAAATCTTTCATAAAATTAGCTTCAGGGTAGATTTATAAACATCCCTGCTAGATTTTTATCTTGAAAAAGGTGAAATTAATAAATTGATTAACAGGAATATTAAGTAGACATATTAAATAGATATAAAGTAATGAGACTGGTTTTAAATTAGTGTTGCTACATGACTTACCAATTCTTAAAATAATAAATGTTAAAAAAAAATCTGTGTGTTTTTCTTAATTCAACTTTCTTTGATTGGCACTCAAGATCTATTATACTTCATTGACTACATTATCAGTATTTATTATTGTAATGAAAGTGTTCAGTTTATTTGACTTTCCGGCAATTCGGATTGTGAAGCAAGAATTCACTATGTCATTAATCCACTTAGTAAGACATTTTTTCATCAAACTAAAAAAATCCTATAATGGCATTTCATAATGTTATTCATATTCATAATGCAGAGCACCGGTGTAATATATGTTCGACTCCAAAATCATTTTGGAGTTAAGTAAATAGGTATGCAATGTATATTAAGAGCAAAGGCTGCCAAAAGTCCTATTTAACAAAGAATCTGGTTTAACTTTGTTTATTCCTGTATTACCAAAGGCATTTCACCACTATAAGCCAAAGGAAATAATATTTCTTAGAATATTCTTTGGAAAATGATGTACTATCATGTCATAAATTTAAGCATATGTTTAGTGACCTAGTTTCCAAATTTTATTTCATTTTTCTCCTTTAGTATCGAATAGAGAAATATCTCAATAAAAATACAGCTACAGGAATTGTATATGGGTTAACAATAAATAGCCAAAAGAAAATTAGTTTCAGAAGGTCAAAATACAAAATTAATTTATAAGTGGAATACAAGCATAATTAAAATTCCATTATGATTTTTTAGAGAATATGTTAAAGTGATCTCAAAATAACATTGAAGAAAATCACTATATCTATGAAAAACTGTAGCTTAGCAGCAACTACAGGAAACAGAACAGTTTGGCACTCCCCAAAATCCCTACTCCAGACGACTGTCACCATCCGACCTATCCTGATGCTTGCTGCAAAGCTCCATTCCCAGGGCATTTTTGAAAACTACTAGTGGCAACACTGCAGTCATGAGCAGCAGCCTTGCCAGCTGGAGTTAACGAGAGGCTGACTAAAAATTTTAAAAGGAAAAACTAGAATATGAGATACTCACAGGATCTTTGGAAAGCTCCAACATATTCCTAGGATTCTACAAGGTCATGCACAATGTGGAGGGATGTGCACATACCACAGAAAGACCAGAGAAGGACCTAATCCCTCACCTCTGACCAACCTCGCGGCAATGTACAAGCAGGAAGTGAGGGCTAAGGCTTGTAAACTACCCGCTTGAGCACGGAGGACATGTCACAACACACATACACAGAGCCCCTAAGCAAAGGCTGGGACACTTAAGTGCCAGCCATTTAAGGAAGCCTCTATCCAATCATTAGCTACCACTAAGCTAACTGAGCCAGAGGCTTCAGTGGCTGCACAAAGAATACAGAATCAAGAAACTCACTAAACAAACAAACAGCAAAAATAACAAGTCCTGGAGGGGTTGGGAATCAGATTTTCAGAGTTTCCACGATATTATTTCGACAACAAGAACAAGAAAATAGGAGATACGTAAAGATACAGGACAGTATGTCCTATCATCAAGAAATACAGTAGTCAACAGCAACTGCCCACGAGGAAGCTCAGACGCTGAACTCATGGGACAAAGGTTTTACATCAACTCTTGTAAATATACTCAAAGAACTAAAGGAAAGCACATCGAAAGAAAGTATGAGAAGGTAAGAGAACGATGTCTCATCAAAGAGTATCATACAAAGATACAAATTATTAAAAAAATAAACCAAGTGGAGATTCCGCAACGGCAAAATACAATATCTGAAATGCAAAATTCATTAGACATCTTAACAGTAGATGTGGACTAGAAAAAGAATCAACGAATGGAAAAGCAGGTCATGTAAGATTATCTAGTGTGAGGAATGGAGGGAAAAGAGAATGAACAATAAATAAACAGAGCCACAAAGACCTGGGGCCACCGACAAGCATAGGAACATGAGCATCATGGGAGTCCCAGCACGAGAGGCGAGAAAAACGCAAAATGAAGACTTAACACTACAATGTCCAAACACGCACCGAATTTGATGAGAAACATTAATCTGCATACCCAAGAAGCTCTGCAAACTCCAAGCAAAATATACTCAAAGATATCCACACCTAAGCACATCATAGTCAAACTGGCAAAATATTACTGCATGGAGAAAAAATTACCAAGAAGTGTGATATAATTAATATAAAAATTCATAAGGCAATACTCTATATTTTAATACAGAAAAAAACATATACTCACATATACGTAAAAGTATGAAAAAAGAAGTGGATGAATGCACTGCAAACTCATAATGAATTATAGAATAAGTCAAAAGGGTCTTATCTATAATATTCTCATTCTTTTAAAAATGTATATTAATATGAGTTGTATAATTTACAAAATACTTAAAATGTACAAATTTCCTAATTGGAATACTGATAATATCCTAGGACTCCCAGACAGATCTCTGTGTATACTTTCCAAGCCACAAAGAATTGGTGTGCCCCCATAAAAAGGAGTCTCACAGCAGATGAAAAGGTATTCTTTCTCATGTGATGGAGTCAGATAACGATGACATCTTCCATATTTTATTTTTGGCAAACGTATAATCTCAGAAAACTATGCATTTAAAATAATTCTGTAGTGCTATCACTGAGAAAAAAGGTTTTAAAAGCATTGCATCACCTTTTTCTTATTACCTACCCCTTGTAATGAGAGGAAAGCAAATTCAATCTAAATGAAATTATAAACATTAATATCTTTTCCTGGGCTACCGAAAGAAAACATTGGAACTCTAACTAATTTAATAAAAGCATACAGATATGTACACAAATGTCAAAAGTTTGATACTGTATCCTAATTAAAAAAATAGAAGAAAGAAAAGATATAGTACCGTTAATGCTTGAGTTCCATTATTTAAATGATTTGTGAATTCTCCAGAGACTATTCAAATATTACGCTCTCATGTTAAAAATTTGAATAAGAAGAAAGGTAATAAAGAGCTGGAAAATAAGTGCATTCCTAAGTTTGGTATAAATAATTTTTTTTTGAGTGATACTGAGGTGTAATAATTTTAGCTTGTTCTTCTAACATAAATTTAGAAATCATATTTTGCAATGATTTTTCTATTTTCAACATTTATAAATCTAAGTTACCATTTAATAGTAGTTCTTCCAAGTTATCAGGATTTCGAGCAAGCTGCAGGATCAAAGCAGAACCCCGAACCTTGTCAGGAATATCTTCATATAACAACTCAATGTACTCATCCATGTCATTAATGTTAGCCACTTCATCAATCTGAAACAGAGGAAGAGCTAGAAAATACTCCAAAAGAACAATAATGCTTAACAGAGCCACTGTCAAAGGAATGGTATTTTGTGACCAATATATTGCCCTTTATAATAATAGGCAAGTTTTCAAATGACTCATAGTTCCATCTTTGTGTAGAGGGGGAAGTTGGATCTGTGGGTGCTAGGCTCCAGTACAAAAATAGTTATGAACCATATGATAAAACGAGATGTACACAAACTCTAAAATTGGTCTATCAATACAAAGTATCTTAAATGTAATGAAAAATAGTTTATATCTGCTATAATAAGCAATATTTCAAAACATCTTGCAATAAGAATATTTAAAACAATTTACTTTTCTATCAAAATAAGTTATGTCTAAAAAAAACCCAATAATTTTTTGCTTTACCAATTAAATACTTATTTTTCTATCTTTTTTAGGTACTTCTAAGTTCAATCATTTTAAAAAAATCCACATCTGTTCAATGTGATTGTATGAATTACTGACGGTAAAAAGCAAGACCTTAAAATCAGTTTTCTATTAGATCAGAATAGTCTTACCTCCATTCCTTCAAAAGGAGGTGGATCTTTAGGCTTGCTTGATTTTTCTTTTTTTTCTGTAAAAAGACAGTTGTTTTTTTTTAATGAGAACGAGGTTTTTAGGGTTTCTGGGTAATTTTTATTTTTGGCAGTTGAGTTTAATTCTAGCTAAGCTGGGGATCTTAAAACTGAATAGTTTATGAAATAATCTTTTTTCTGATGCATTAAAAATGCTTATCTATAATCTATCTGTTCTACTGAGGATATCAAGGAGAATACAAATAAATAAAAATCTACAAATAATCCCCAAGTTATGTAGGCAGCAATTTTAACTTCCGCCTTGGTTAACTTTCGGGGTATGTAAATAGCCAGACTTGTCAACAAGAAGCAAAATAGTCTCAAGTTTTCTCTTTCTCCCCTCTTAATTCACATTTAAGGTGGGAATAGAAAAATCAATAAGGCAAATAAAAATACATGAGATGAATAATATAAAAACTAAAATGAAAATTAACAAGGGAAAATAAAAAGAAAGTACTTGGGTAAAGTTAAAAGCTAAAATTAAGAATAGTTGCGAACTGAATTTTTTAAACAAGTAAAATTAGGATCATAAATTAAAAGGCAAATATTTACTATCTGTGTTAATCCTCACTTGTTCCCAAACAAGTTAAAGTAGCATCTAAAGGTGCTGAACACAACTTTGAGCCCTTTGTTACACCCAATTATTTGAGTCATAGAATTTTATTTTCTAACAAAAAAATCAAAAATACTTTACTGATCTGGGTTAAAAACCTCAGCAATGCATGTACATTAAAATATGTTAAAGGAGTATCAAAATTTTGATTTTTTAATTATTAAATATGTTTTATATATAATAGGAATTAGTCCTGATTATTTTCAGAGGATAGTAGCCATTCTAGATAAGGTTATGTTTTCTCAACAGTTAGATTTGCCTCAAATAATTTACTATAACAGTGATTTTAATTAAGCAAAGAAAAAAATTCACTGAAGGTAAAGAATCATATAATCAAATACATATTATTTTGCTTCAATCACTTTTAGGGCAAAATTCTTGGCTTTGAGAAATTGTGAATACTATGTAAAAAAGAAAAATTAAGTAGTTTTTAAAAGTAAGTATATAGTGTATATATTTAATACAGTACAGCATATCATGTCTTGAAATATTAATATCTACATAGAGAAAGATACTGATTTGAATTAACTTCTCCACGTATGATGACATGAAAATTTCCTCATATTCCTCTAATTTCTAAGGAAGGAGGTAAGAAGACAGATTTACCCTGAAAACTCAGTGAAGGCGTTTTCATTAGTTTAAAGGTATTTTATGATAAATGCCATCAGAATAATGTTAATTCGGCATTAGGAAAGATCAGTTTTGTATAATGTACAACCAAACAATAGATATCACACATCTTTAACAAGTACAGGATTTATTCTGCTTACTTAAATTATCGAAGATGTTCTCTCATCATTTATAGACATCTTAGCAAGACTATTCTATCATAAAATATTTAATAAAAATTCTTCTTGACATTTTCCTCACAGCACTTATTATTAATTATTATTAACAAGTATATACTGAGTGCCAGCTATGTTGTTGAAAGCAATCAAGTTCAACATGCTTAATTTTGCTTTTAAATAAAAAAAGCAATTTGATTCATTCAACAAATATATATTGATCATATAATGTGAGTTAGTAACTGTATTTAGGGCTAACTAATAAAAGTATATATTAGTCACAAGGCGTTTTATTTGCTATGAATAGAGAGAGAAGGCTGACTGACTTAAACAAATTAAATTTTATTTCATTTTTTTCATATTAGTACAATAAAAACTGAAGCATTTACAAGTTATTTCAAGGGCACCATATTTTGGAACTAACCCACAGTTAAAGATATGTAAACTTAATACATACTATGAAACCGAATTAAGTAACCATTCAATAATCTAAGGTGACTTTCCATTTAAATGTTTCTATTTTGTTTCATTATTGGTTTAGATTATTTAAAAATGTCTCTATAAATAACCAAATGCTTAGCTCTAATATTTGAATGGCTTGGTGCTTTTATGAGGGAATTAAAAGCAGAGGAATGGCAACAATAGGAGCGTTGAGGAATGAAGGGGGAATATTTTCTTAAGAAAGATTCGTAAAACATGTCTTTAGTCCGGTGTAGCACATACGACATATATTTTAACATTTAGATCCTTAAGTAATCCATTCAAATAATAAATTAAATGTCAATAAAAAATTTAGAAAATATAAATCTAGTTGGAGCAGAGAAAATAGGTTTTCTGTCCCAAATTCTCTCCTTTTATTATTCTAGAATATGACAGACATTTGCTTGTATTCCTTATTTTAGCATATGTGTACATGCACACAAGCGCACGCGCACACACACACACACACACACACACAGAGTATGAAACAGAAACATCGTTTTGTGTGGAAACATCTAATATAAAGCCCAACATGTAGGAAACTAATGTTTGTTTATTCTTTCATTTATACTTATTCATAGCACTGGCAAAAACAAAAACAAAACCACCATTCAAATATCTAAAGTACAAACTATATAGTCAAACAACTCGTTTTGCATTAAAAAGTCAAGAATTCTTCTGCTTACCTTTTCCTGACAATGAATCCCGGCGGTTCTGCAGATAGTACAACAGCTGTTCCACCTCATTTAGTTTTGAGGGATGAATGAGTTTACATTCCTCAACCACCTTCCGAGCCAGGGAAGTTATATCTGTGTTGGCATTGAGACTCTTAAGACGAATGCTGCAAGCAGATCGGAATTTTCCAACTCAGGTATTATTAAAGCAAGTGATAACTTAAACAATACTTCTTTAAATAATGTAGAAAGCATGTAAATGCACCTTAGACAATTTTAGTAAAATATAATAAAGTATCAGATATAATTAGGCTTAGAAAAATGCAAAGTGATAATTTTCTTTGAGCTGGACAAGCAAGATAAAAAGAACATAAAACCTACATCTGCCTCTTCTAGGCAGGAGAGCATATTCAGAGATCTTATTTTAAAAGTCTTTCTGATGTAATATATACAAAGTCTTTAGTCATTGGATGTGAGAATCCATATCTCCAAAAATTAATCATTTTCTTGACCACAGTCACAATCATTTATGTTTTTCAGCTAAGACAAGACACAATATTGATATTTTAGGATTCAGTTGTCCTAGTGGAAATTATAGAAGAAAGGAAGCAGGATGCATTTTAAACCTTATATGAAGAATTCTTAAGAACAAATGAATACATTAGGTACTTGTTAGTATTTTTTAAAAAATAATAAATCAGCTTCTCTTTTTTATTTTAGTCCAGGAGATTCATCAGAAGCTTGATAAGAAAAGGCTATTCCAAGTCTGGAAACATTTGCATTTACACAGATTCACGGTACCAGGAAAAGCTATAAAAACAAATAAGGTTCAGGGTGAAGACTCAAACTGGTGGCAGAAGATTCTTTCAAGCAGATGTGCTCATGCAAGGCTTCCGTTCAAAGAGATATATAAAAATGTAGCCACTGTGTAGAATTATTTCTTGAGGAAGATGGCCAATATTTGGAGACACGTCAAGGTATTAGAGGCAGCAAAGGCAGAGATCTCAGAAAAAGGTCCTGTACTGAGCAACTATGAAATTATTCAGATGTAGATGGTAACTCCTGAAATAAGTCCAGTAGAGTGATGTAGATACTATTCCTGCTATGTAGTCAGCCCTAAATCTGGTCCGCTTGGGATTCTATGAGCTACCTTTTAAATATATTTTTATAATTCTACCTTTTGATTATATTTTTGTATAATATTACTGCACATCAGAATGCAGAGCTAGAAAGGAGAGTCTATTCAGAGAAAAACTAAAAAAACTCCACGTTTTATTTTAGCAAGGGACTGGGAAATCTTGACAGTTGCTATAAATCTGACTGAGAATCGACACAAGAGAAATGCTATAAACGTACATTTTAAAAATTTCTTTCTAGTCTTTAGAGCAGTTTTAAGTTTACAGAAAAATTGTGCATAAAATATAGAGTTCCCATATATACCCAAATTATCTCTCTCCCCATAAAATTCTTTCTATTATTACCATCTTGCATTAGTGTGGGGCTTTTGTTACAATTGATGAACCAATATTCACACATTATTATTAAGGACACAGTGTACATTAGGGTTCACTCTGTGTTGTACAGTTCTATGGGCTCTGACAAGAGCAAAACGTCATGTATCCGCCATTGTAGTTTCATACGGAATAGTTTTTTGGCCCTAAAACTGCTCTGTGCTACACCTATTCTCTCCTCCCCCATCCCCTGACCCCTGACTACCTCTTATCTTTTTACTTTAGTTTTACCTTTTCTAGAATGTTATATAGTTGGAATCCTACAGGATCTAGCTTTTCCAACATAGCTTCTCCCATTTAGTGACATGCATTTAAGTTCCTCCATGTCTTTTCATAGTTTGACAGTTGATTTCTCTTTAGTGTTGAATAATACTTGATTGCATGGATGCATCGCTGTTTACTATCTACCTACCGAAGGATATATTGGTTACTACCAATTGTTGACAATTATAAACAAAGCTGCTATAAACATTTATGGCAGAGCAGGTTTTGTGTGGACTTAAGTTTCCAACTCATTTGGTTAGTACTTAGGAGCACGATTTCTGGGGTGTATCAGAAGCCTACGTTTAGCTTTGTAAGAAACTGCCAAGCTGTCTTCCAAAGTGGCTTCAGCACTTTACATTCCCACCAGCAGTGAGTTCCTGTTGCTCCACATCCTCACCAGTACTTGGTGCTGTCAGGGTTCTGGAATATTCCCAGCTAATGGGTGTGTAGTGTTGTTTCAGTTTGATAAAGCAGTTTTCTATCTTTTTCTAGATGTTTCTACCAACATATATATTAGCTGGTTCATTTTCTTTCCATTAAAAGTAATAGATCATTTTTAGTGTATAGGTCTCTCTCCTAAATACTTCCCCTATTATAAAAGACAAAGAAAAAACAGGTAGGGCTAGAAGTTTTTGAAAATGTTATCTGTATGTTTATTGGTTATTCCTATAATCAAAAAATAGAATCTCCACTAGGCAGCCCTTGCCCATTAAGAACAATACCCTTATTAGTTTTGAAACATAACTGTCAGTTTCTTCTAAAGAAATCTTCAGAAAACTGGGACTCTGCTAAAGATGGGTTTATACATTCTTTTGCCCAATAAAGAAGAATGAAATACAAGTCTTCTGGACCTGAGCCATCACGCTGACCACCCCAATTTAATGACAGTTTCACTTCAGACCCATCTCAATCCGTATGAGTGTCTCCTCAATGCTCACCCTCAGCTGCTGCCATTGATAAAACCTCGAGCTTATCAACAGACCACATTCTCTTTTTAGTCCCACAATATGATTTCCCTCCAGATCTTATGCAGCCAAGGTTGAGTATCCCAAAATTGAGGTACTCAGGTTTTCCGCTCGCTGAGGTTTATAAATCCACTCACTCTAGCCACGTAGACAGTAACTCTTTCTGGCTGCCCGGCTCTCCGGTGAATATATCCCTTGTCTAGAAAGCCTGCAGATTTTCAAACAGGAACAACATTCTCATTTAATTCTAGCTGAACAGGGCTACTGACTGCATTCTTAAGAACTAAAATCAAATTTCTCCATGAAATGTGGATGTATGAGATTCTAAAGGCAAAGATCCTGATATTTTTCTTTTCTTTAGCAGTAAAATTAATAAGATCTCAAGAGATTTTCACATTTTCAAGATGTAGAAAATGCAGGCAGCAATCACAAACACACGAATGGAAGACAGAAAATGTGAGAGAACACAAAAAAATGTGAGAATGTGTTAAAGTCTACAGTGCATGTGTATATGCCTGTGTATTTCAATCTAGTAGATTATTCAAGAAGTTGGTGTTTTTAATGAATTATCTATGTCATTAGTCTCCCTCTAACCCAAATACAAAGACAAATTAGGGATCTTAACAAGACACTAAGCAGCTTCTCTTTTTAGGCTGCTATACACCAAAGTTTCTCAACTGTAGCATTATTAAAATTTGGGGGCCATACCTCTTTGTTTGTAGGTGGCTCTCTTGTGCATTGTAGGATTCTTACTCCGCAGCACCCTGGCCTGTATCTATTAGATGCTATCAGCACCCCTCACCAAAAATGTTTCCAGGCACTGCCAAATGTCCCCTGGGTAGGGTGGGGGGATCACAACCAGTTGAGAACCACTGCTATATATTTAAAATACCGTGCATCCTGGTGTGCTAAATTCTGTACTACGCACTCCTAGCAGCCTGAATATACTTAATCCCACCAAAACACACTAAAAATTCCTTTTAACCAGTTCCCAAACTGAATTTTTTTTCATGGAAGTTAGAAGGCTGAGAGAATATTAGGTGACCTCAGGCCTTCTCTAACACAAAACTATGGAAGGAAGGCAAACTCACCACCAGCACAATTATAGACTAATAAAAAAGGCCAGTTCCCAAGGGGTTCCTGAAAGTATTACGGATGAAGAAAGGAAAGTGTACAGGATATTGGAAGTTCTAAGCTCAATTCACTGAGTCAGAAAATGCTTATCTTATTACTAAGATTTTTCGGAGAGCTAGATTTTGAAGGGATGAAATTCAAGGTACATGCCCCATTGGAAATTTTGGAAATCATACCACTTTCTGCAATTCCAGGGAAGAAACAAGCACACAGGATCCCATAAAATAAAAATTTCCTAAATTAAGCTAAAAGGTCCCATAAAACATATCTTTTATAATTGCTTTGTAGTAGCTTATTTCTATTTTATGCATTTATTAAAAAGAAAAACCAGAATAGGTATTTTTCAGTAGGCTCCCACTTCGCTTACATAAACATGATTTTTCTCTGGAATAAATATACCTGTATTTATAGTTTAATAAAATGCATAATCATTTTATCATCTATGCAGGTTTAAACAACAGCAGATTTCTGTAAAGTATGACTACTTTCAAAATGTACATAAATGAAGAAAACTTACATTTTTTGGCATTCCTTTCGTTCTCCCAACATGGGATCCCCCATTTCTCCAAGAATGGTAGCTTCCACTTCATATTGGACAATGAGTGCTTTTTCTGATGGATGTACATCAATATTTCCTCCTTTAACTTTCCTATAATATAAAAACAGAAATAGATTAAAAACTTAGAGAATGTCAATAGTATTTATCCAGTTTCTAGTTCCAAAAACTTCATGTGGTCTGGATTAACATATGCATTTAAATCAGATTTACAGTTGAGATGACATTTCCCAAAGTGGCCTAGAGGTTCAGTATAATCCTTATCAAATTTCCAAAGCCTTTTTTGCAGAAATAGAAAAGTGATCCTAAAATTCATATGAAAACACAAGGGACACAAGGGACCCTGAGTACCCAAAACCAACTTGAAAAAGAAGAACAAAGTTGAAAGACTCACACTTCCTGATTTCAAAATGTACTACAAAACTATAGCAATCAAAACAGTAAAGTACTAGCCTAAAGACAGACATATAGATCAGTGGAATAGAATTGAGTCCAGGAATAAACCCTTACATATACAGTCAATTGATTTCAACTAGGGTAGCAAGAACTTTCACTGGAGGAAAAGAAAAATCTCTTTAACAAATGGTGCTGACCCAACTAGACATCCACATGTAAGAAAATGAAATTGGACCCTTACCACACATGACATAATTAACTCAAAACGGATCAAAGACAAACATTTAAGAGCTAAACCTAAAACACTCTTAGAAGAAAACATAAGGGCAAATCTTATGTTTTGGATTTGGCAATAACTTCTTAAATAATGACATCCAAAGCAAAGGTAACTAAAACCATAAAGACTTAACCAAAAAACTATTAGAACTAATAAATAATAAAGTTTCAGGATACAGAATCAATATACAGAAATCTGTTGTGTTTCTATACACCAATAATGAACCACCAGAAGGAGAAATTAAGAAACAATCAATTTTCAGTTGCATCGAAAAGAATAAAATGCCTAGGAATAAATTTAACCCAAGAGGAGAAAGACCTGGAGTCGGAAAACTATAAGACATTGAAGAAAGAAACTGAACAAGATAAAATGAATGGAAGGATATACCTTACTCATGGACTGTAAGGACAAATATTGTTAAAATGTCCTTACCACCTAAAGCAATATACAGATTCAATGCAATCTTTATTAACATGCCGATGGCATTCTTCTCAAAATTAGAACAACTAATCCTAAAATTTATATTGAACCACAAAAGACCCCAAATAGCCAAAAAAAATCTTAAGAAAGAACAAAGTAGAAGGTATCACACTCTCTGATATCAACTTATACTACAAAGCTACAATAATCAAAACAGTATGGTACTGGCATAAAAAGCTACATATAAATCAATAGAATAGAACAGAGAGCCCAGAAATAAATCCTCTGTTACATGGTCAATTAATCTACAATGACGGAGACAAGGATATACGATGGGGAAAAGACAGTCTCTTCAATAAGTGGGCATATGCATGCAAACACATGAAATAACTACTTTCTTATACCATACAAAAATAAACTCAAAATGGATTAAAGACTTAGATATAACGCCTGAAACCATAAAACTCCCAGAAGAAAACATAAGCAATAAACTCTTTGACATCACTCTTAGCAATATCTTTTTGGATATGTCTCCATGGACAAGAGCAACAAAGAAAAACATAAACAAATGGGATTACATTAAACAAAAAAGGTTTTCTACAGTGAAAGAAACCATCAACGAAACAAAAAGACAACCTATGGAATGGGAGAAGATATTCACAAATAATATATCTGATAAAGGGTTAATATCCAAATATATAAGGAACTCATATAACTTAACACCAAACAAACAAATAAAAAATGGGCAGAGGATCGGAGCAGACGTTTCTCCAAAGAGGACATACAGATGGCCAACAGATACACAAAAAGATACTCAACATCACTAATCATCAAGGAAATGCAAATCAAAACCACGATGAGATGCTACCTCACATCTGTCAAAATGGCCATCATCAATAAATCAAGAAACAGTACGTGCTGGAGAGGTTGTGGAGAAAAGGGAACCCTCACGCACTCTTGGTGGGAATGTAAACTGGCACAGCCACTATGGAGGTTCCTCAAAAAATTAAGAATAGAGCTACCATATGATTCAGCAATTCCTCTTCTGGGTATTTATCCAAAGAAAACAAAAACACTAATTGCCAAAGATATATGCACCCTATGTTCACTGCAGCATTATTGGTAATAGCCAAGATACGGAAGCAAAATCAACTAAAGAAAAAATAAATTTAAAACTTTTGCACATGAAAGATACTATAAAGAGTATTTTGTCCACGAAGTGGGACAAAATATTTGCAGAGTATCTATCTGATAAGGGTCTAGTATCCAGAACATATAAAAAGTCTTTCCTCTAAAGACAGACGAAGGCCAAGACGCAGACGAAAAATGCTAAATGTCACTGGAAACCAGGGAAATGTAAACCAAAACCACAACAGATACCACTTCGCATCCTGTAGAATGGCCAGAACTTAAAAAAAAAAAAAGACTAACAAGTGTTGATGAGGATATAGAAAAACTGGAACTCTTACCCATTGCTGGTGGGAATGTAGAATGGTGCAACCACTATGGAAAATAGGTTGGCGGTTCCTCAACGAGTTAAACACATAATTAGCGCACAACCCAGCCACTACTTCAAGAACACACCAAAAGAGTGAAAACAGGTGTTCAAACAAAAACTAGTACAGGAATGTTCACAATAGTTTTATTCACAACAACCAATAGATGGAAATAGCCTACATGTCCACCAACAGATGAATGGATAAACAAAATGTGCTATATCCATACAAGGGATTATTACTCAGCTATTAAAAGAAATGAAGTACTGTACTGATGAATGCTAAAACATAGATGAATACTGAAAAGTTATACTGTGTGAAAAAGCTTACACAAAGGCCACGTACTTATTTCACTTATCATAAACGTATAGCACTTATCGTAAATACAATAAAATAATTACTTCTGATAATATACTGTTTCAAGTCTGAATTCCTTGCTACATTGTAAGTACCATAAAGGCAGGGAAAGTATGTCTCATTCATCTAATACTTTTTTTATCATTAGGCTGAGTGACTTTTACATGGTAGGATTTCAAATAACTGAAATGAATGAAAGCCATTCCCTCTTAAAATCATTCAATGGTTCCCCATCGCTCTTATAAGTCTCGACTCTTTACTACAGATTTTATGATTTGGCCCATTTTTCTTTGTAGCCTTATTCTCGCTGCATTTAATAACTACTTATTGAGTACTTATGTTCTAGGCACTGTGCTGGGTACTAGCGATACGATGGGAAGATATATGGGTGAAGAACAAGGCAAGTTCAGATACTGGGAAGGGAATTTGGAACTAACACTGAAACACATAGGCATCTAAAGGAAGTTATTTCTGTAAGGCTGAAGTATGATTTATCGGGGGCGGGGTGGGAACAGAGATGAAGCTGAAAAGGTAGGTGCTCTAAGAGCAACTGAAAGCTTTAAGTAGAAGTAAAAAAAAAAAAAAGAAAGAAAGAAACTGGCTGTCAACTGTCTATTTACCTGTATGTACATCTGACTGAAGTTATGAAATGTGCCTATTTAATTATTTTCTCAGTGACCAAAGCAATGAAAGGCATTCACTAGGAATTTGGTGAGCATTTATTAAGTGCTGTTGAATCAAAATACTAACTAGTAGCAGAACAAAGAAATGAAATCCAATTTTTGATTCTATAATCTATTATACATAGAAGCATAGAGACTAGAGATTCCTCAGGGATGGTACAATGACACGACTGAAATTAACTAACCCAATTTAGAGTGAATAAATTAGATTGAAAATATAACTGCTGTCCTGTTAAAAACAAACTATAAAATAAAAATATTACAAAAGGAATATATGTAATCGTTATCGGTGAACTGATAATTAAAATGCAATGTTCAGACATCCTAAATCATCAGGCCTGTATGATTATGTCGGCTGGATATTTCTAATCTGAAAGTAGGCCATGCAACTTTTTATTTATTTTGTCAAAATTAGACAAAATCGAGAAGTGTATAGTTCAACCTTTCCAGATTCTGACCTTATTTTACTTTAAACATTAGTGACTCACTTTTATTTTTTCAAGGTAAGCAACAGACTGAGAATTATAAATCGGGGTATGTATAAGGGTCCATGCGGGTACAAGAATCCTAAGAAAAATGACCTTCTGGCACAACTATCTTCCATGAAAATAAGCTAATGATATAAAGTAGCTCCTTGCTCTAGAATAATCTTCTATTTAAAGCTGAAAGAGAAACAATTTCTTATTATTTTCTTCTTTCACAAAATTTTCGATTGAGATATTTTAAAAACCCAATGTAAGCAAAATTCAGTGAGGAAATACTGACTATATACTTGCTATGATTATGTATTCCTTCTTTAAAATTTTACTTATGAAATCTGGTTATTTGACAGTTTCCGATACATTTAAACAAAATGAGAAGGGCAGGCAATATATGCCTCAGTCCAACAGAGACAGTGCAGTTGGCTAATTGGTTGATTTCATAATTGTTTGAAGCCCTTTTAAGAGACTATTAAAAATTAGAAGATCTTTCCGTGATTATCAGGGTCCTGCCAAACCAGAATAAATACATTCAGTAAAAGTATATTATGACTTATAATAATTACATGCATGTTTTACCTAAGTATTTTCATATTTGGTCCTCATAGCTTTCATAAGGTAATATTTGCCCCATTTTTACATAAGGAAACTGTCTAAAAGAATACACATGACTTTCTCAGGATATTTACCCAGTAACAGGAACTTAAGTAAA
This sequence comes from Pteropus alecto, assembly GCF_000325575.1. Lineage (NCBI taxonomy): Eukaryota > Metazoa > Chordata > Mammalia > Chiroptera > Pteropodidae > Pteropus > Pteropus alecto. Next base: position 16,191,303 of record NW_006432945.1, on the reverse strand, counting down.
AATGGAAAGATTAAGATTTTTTTTTCTATTGGGTCACTGCTAATTCTTGGTCCAGCGAGAGGCTTCCTTTCCATCTGGGATGCTCTTATCTTTGACAGCCGTCAAATAAGTAATCCCAACAGATTTACACTCTTCTTTAAAGAGTAATTGATACTACAAATGTTTTAAAACTAGAGAATTATGGCTTGTTCCACATCAAGCTCCTGAACGAACCTCTTGATAATTATGAACCTCCTGCAACAATGATACTGTAAATATGGCAGTCAAATGGACGAAATGGATGAGGAAAACAAAGCTGGACTGGAAAGCAGCATCTCAGCCAGCCTCCCGCACATTAAAAAGCCACCACCTCTTTCCCCTTCATCGCTTCGGAACCCCACGGCAGTGAACCGACTGCAGACAAGAGCAGAGGGCCTGGAGGCTTCACTTCCAGGCCCCCACAGGATTTACCTATTAGGGAAAAATGGAGCATCGGAATGGGTGGGGGGTAGGGTGAACCCCCTTCGCCCCTCTCCCGCGAACAGTGTGGCAAGGAGACCATCTTCAGGTCAGGGCTGTCAGGCCCCGCCGAGTCAGGTGGGAGGCTGCAGCATCTCACATCCCGAAGGGCCCTTCTTCTTTTCCCCAATGCACCCTCCCTTTCTCTTTCCACGGCTCCCCGCCCCGTCTCCCGCCCCTCTTCTGAACTTCCAGCTTTGTCCTGACACCTCAGGGCCAACCCCAAGAACCTCTAAGAATATATCTTCGTGACCCCCAGCCAGGCCCCCGGTGGGTCCGAGCCTCGGGGAGTCGTCACCTTTTGAGGTATCTGGCATCCTCCCCTTGCATGGCGGCGGCGGCGGCGGCGTGGGGAGGATGGGGGTGTCTGACAGAGGCCGGCGGGGCTATTTCCGGAAACGATGGCCAAAGCGCCCGGACCCCCAAAGGCGATGACAGTCCAGAGGCCTGCAAGGCGGGGTGGCGGCGGCGCTGTGGTTACCACGGTGAGGCCGCCGGCTCCTC
>NW_006432945.1:16176485-16190191 GCF_000325575.1 Pteropus alecto | reverse complement strand
GGGGCGCGGCCCTGGGCCCAGTGCGGCGCGCGCTGGGGCAGAGCCTGAAGGCTCGCGAGGCGGATTTCGGCTGGTGGGGGCCGGGAGTGGCGCCCTGGTCACCGCCCTCGTGGGGATGGGAATGACAGTCACCCCGGTCAGCCGAGTTAGGATTTCAGGTCCTCAGTTTGAGAAGAGGGAAAGGGAATCCGCTAACTTTTTAAGTAGAGCACGCTGTCTGGAGAGCAGTTCCCCCCTCTGCTCATAACCTGTAAAGTGAGGTTTGTATTTGGGAGCATTCGGAGTGCTTTAAGAAGCTCTAAGTTGTGGAGATAGTCTGACCTTTATACAAAATGAATGCTGTTAGTATCAATTTTGATTCAATGTTAAATCTTGACCTTCCACTTTGATATCTTAAATCTAGAATGCACCTGCCCCCAAACAAAAACAGCTCCTGAAACTCCAAATCCTCCAGTCATTATCCCCTTAGTCAGGGGACGTTGGAATTGTTTCCTTTGAGGCAGGTAGCTGTTGGCTGTTGGCAGGCTATGGAGAAGGTCTGTTCTTGAACCTTAGCAAGTTAATGTCCTCTGCTGGCAGATCTATTTGCATGGGCTCAGCTATCAGACCTATGCAAATAATTTATATTCGTTTATTCAGTAAATATTGAGGGCCAGCTTTGTGTCAAATACCAAACCAGGAATACAAAGAAAGCACTTCCTCTCCCCACCCTCACCTGCAATCCTGTCACTTTCTCTTCTGGCTTATATTTTCAGCCACCTTGGGCCGTGTCTACATAGTCATCCCCCAGCCTTTTTTCAACTGCATTAAGTTAATGCAATGCACTACATGGCATATTAAATTCAGAAACACAGTCCATACCCACTGAGAGATTATTTATATCTGCCCATTCACACCAGCTACACTATTTCTGTCAGCGTTGTAATCATTCTTTTGGTTTTCCAGGGAAGAATATTTGGAGCTCACTCTGACATCTTCTTCCATATCTTGTCCTCTTAGTAAACTATTACAAAATTCTGTCATTTATTCCTTCAAGATATTCCTGCAATCCAGCTTTTCTCCTCCATTCCCACTTCTACCTCCTAGTCTAGCCACTTCTTACTTAGAACACTGCAATTCTTTCCTAACTGGACTTTCTATTTTCTGGGTTCCCCCCCCCCCAAGTATTCATTGTAAAATCTGATATAAAATTTAACAAATTAACATTCACGGCTGGTTTACCTTAAAACTCCCACAATACCTAAAATTGCCAGATCACAATATCCATTAAATGCATAGAGAACAAACATTCTTGCAATGTAAGTTCCTTTCAATCAGAGATTTTGTTTCGTCTGCTTCTGTACACTTAGGACAGCATCTTTCCTATAGTTGGTGCTGAGTAAACATTTGGAGTTTGAAAAAAAATGCATACCTGAGCTTGAAACAATACCAACAAAATTCTAGAGGAAAGGTGCAGAGCCGGGTCATAAAGAGCTGGGAACTAGAGCAAGAGAGAGAGAAACCGAAACTGGGACTGAACTGGAGAAGCGGAGTCAGGAGAGGGTAGGAAGCACTGATGAACTTTTTTTCAGTTTAAGTTGAATAAAATTTTTTTTAAAGGATCTATCAGTGAAAGGGACAATAAACCCAATGGGAAAATTGACAAGAAAAAGAGGAATGGCAAGAAAAAAAAAAAGCAGGAAAAGATGCTCCTCCTCAATAGTAACCAGGAAGATGCCAGTTAAAACCATTAAAAAAGATCATTTTATGTTGACAAGGGTGTAAAATTAAGAAGTCCAACAATACCAAGTGCCGGTGAAAATGTGCATCCCTGGATATGGTTTAGTAAACATTTCAGGTTTGAGTGTACATTGGGACTACCACTTGAGAAAAAAATGTTTTTGCATTATTTTGTAAAAGTGAGCAGGCATACACCCTGAACCTTTGCAATTCTACTCCTAGTTATAGGTCTCAGAACATTCTAGCAGATGCGCACAGTGAGGTTTGTCTAGAATTATAGGAGCAGCACTGTACATAATAGAAGAAGAAAAACTGAAAAACAACTCCAAAGTATTTTTGCAGTTGTCTCTCTCATTACTTTCCACGTGGCTCCCATTCGCACGGTGGCGGGAAGGTCTTTTTACACTGGATGGCTGTGAAAGCTCTGCTGGGGAAGGAGGGCGCCTTGGCACAGCTGGGCGAGGGGCGTTGGGTGAGGGGGCGCTGGGCGAGGGGGCCTGGGCGAGGGGGCTGGGCGAGGGGGCAGCGGGCCTCTCCACTTGGCGTTTGCTGAGAGGAGAGAAGGAAGCGTAGGTTTCCACAGTGTTGGGATGCAGGAGGGAAGTTACTGTTTAAACACTTGCCGTCTTCTCAGCTTTTCCCTTTCTGTTCCTTTGGCTGGAGAAAACTTTTCTTGGGGCCCCTCTGTCTGCCTCTCTTGCCTTTTCTGAGCTGGTAGCAACTCTGGAACCCAGCATGGAATATACTGGGCAAAACAAAAACTCGGGGAACTTATTACTGCCGTATTCCTTGGGTCCTGAGATTCCTAGTTTGTCTGCCTTCTCTTCACCTTTCAGCGTTTTGTTTTGTTTTGTTTTTAATGTTGGTTATGTGTATAATATCCAGGAATTTTAGCTGTGCTTAATGGGAATGTGAAGTGCCTCTCCTTCATCATGGTCCCAAAATGAAAGTTAGTTCAATTAGTTTTTGGTAAAGGTAAATTAATTCAATAGGGAATATATAGTTTTTTAATAAAACGTGCTGAAAAACTGTATATGCGTGTAAAAAATAAATAGGCCTCAATTCTTTCTTTGCACCATGTACAAAAATTAACTTACGAGGATCACAGAGACAAATATTACGTCTAAAACTGTAAAACTTCTAGAAGCATAAGAAAAAATATTTGAGACCTATGGGTTGGCAATTACTTCTTAGACATGACACACAAAGAACTAACCCATAATATAAAAAATAAATTTTACTTGATGTCACCAAAATCTAAAATTTCTCTTTGAAAAACACCATTAAGAAATGAAAAAGCAAGTCATGGGCTAAGAGAAGGTATTTTGCATAAATATATCTGACAAAAGAATCGTACTTGTGGTATAAAAAGAACTACTGTAACTCAATAATAAAAACCTGAACGGCCTAATTAAAAATGCACAAAAGATTTGTACAGACACTTCACAAAAGGAGATACATGGCTAGCCAATAAGCATACAATAACTTTACTTCCTTAGTCATCAGGGAAATGGAAATTTATTCCATGATGAGATATACTATTCACCTATATTAGTTTTCTATGTCTGCAGTACAAAATTACTGCAAACATGGTGATTTAAAACAACACAAATTTGTTGTCTTACAGTGCTGAAGGTCAGAGGTCCGAAATGACTCTCTGTGGGCTAAAACCAAGGGGCCGGCAGGGCTTTATTCCGGTCTGGAGGCCCTAGCGGAGAATCGTTTTCCTCAGCTTCTAGAGGCCGTCCACGTTCCTTCACTCATGGCCTCTTTCTCCAGCTTCGAAGCCAGCAGCAGTGTCCAGGGCCTTCTCATACTGCCATCTGGCTAGTCCTTTTCCTGTCATCACATCCTTCTACGGCCGCAGACAGGAAAGATTTTCTACCTTTAAGGATTTACGTAGGCCCAGCTGCGTGACCCAGGATCATCTCCCGGGTTAAGGGAGGCCCCCGCAGCTACAGTCACATCTGTCAGGCCCCTTCGCCATGGAAGGCAACATATTTACAGGCTCCAGGGTTAGGATGTGGGAATATTTGTTGAGGGGGTGTCACTATTTTGTTCCACAGCACTCACTCTAATGGTTAATATTAAAACAGACAACACCAAATGCTGGCCAGAACGTGGAACGACGAAGTTCTACATTGCTCGTGAGAACGCAAAACAGCACGAGTGTCTTGGAGAACAGTCGGGCAGTTTCTTGCACAGCTAAACACGCATTTCCTCTAGGACCCAGCGATTCCACACCCAGAGTGTGTGGGTTTTTACAGTCCACGAGAAGTGAAAACATACAACCACAGTCATTGCTCTTCACAATGTTCCTGGCAGCTTTACACGAAATAACGTAAAACTGGAAACAACCCAATTGTCCGTGAACATGTCAACTAATTGGGATAGTCACACGATAGATACTACTCAGCACTAAAAAACCAAAACGCTAATATATGCAACAACATGAATGAATCTAAAAAAATGTGATAAAAGAAACAGATGGTTTGATTTCATATATAAGAAATTCTTAAATAGAGAAAAATTGATCTACTATGACAGAAAGCAGACATCAGTTGCTTGTTGCAGGCATAGGGACAGGTAGACTGCCAGCAGACAGGCTGGAGGGAACTTTGGGGTAATGTTTACATGTATGAGCACATTTGTCAAAATTCATCCAAACCATATACTTAAAATGCATTCATTTTGTGGTATGTGAATTATTCCTCAATGTGGTTGTTTTAAAACGTATAGCAAACAAGGTAAAAAAGTAGTAAACTAAATGCACGGATCAAATATCATGTTCAACACCACTGAAGAGAAAATTTGTGAATAATATGAGGAAATAACACATAATGTAGCCCAGAGAAATAAAGAGAGAAGACTATACAAAGAGTAAGTTAAGAGACAGGAAAGATATTATGTAAGGGACCGTAAGCCTTTGATATGACTTCTAGAGGAATAGAATAGAGACAAGATAATACTTAGGGACTGAAAGATGTCCTGAGTTAATCAAAGCCATGAATCCCAAGCAAGATAGTTAAGAGAAATTCATACTTAGATAAAACATAATAGAATTAAATAATTCCAAAGATAAACAGAAGAGTTCAGAAGCCATCATCATCCTTTAATAATTTTATAGGTATTAATTTAGCATTTCCCTCTTATTCCTACCTCACCCTCCCAATGGATTATAAATGGTTTCAATGAAGAAACCAATCCCATTGAATACTTGGAACAGTCTTGGGAGTGAATAAGAGCCTGAATTCTGGAGTCAGAACTGAGTTAAGAGCACCCAATCCACTATTTATTAGTTGACCTTGAGCAAAGTAAACATCACAAACTTCATTTTCTCATCTATAAAATAAGAATGATAATTCATATGTCTTGAGTTATCATAATGTTAAATGAGATCGCATCCATAAATTTATAACAGGGTGATTATCACATAACTGGTGGTAATTGTTATCAACTGAATTAGGTGTTTGGAAACCATATATCGATCATATGTCTCTGGATACGTCACTTAAACTCTCTGTATCTTCGGTAAGAAAAATCGGGATAAATACCCACCGTAAAAGTTTGGGCTGAGGAGGGAATAAGTTAATATTTTGTGAGATTCTTATAGACTATAAAATTACATGAAAATGCTAGAGGCTATCATTATTTCAACTTCATCCTTAAATTCGTCAACTGTATTTGGAATACTGAACTAGCAGCAGTGAGGAGTTTAAAAGTATTGAGAAAGAATAATGGCTTTGTAATTTAACGGGAGGAGAGAAGGAATACAAAGTTACATGAAACCACCTATGATAGAACTGTTTAAATGCCCATCACCCCAGCAATATGGCAACATTCCAAGGGGGGTTCCTGGAGGGCTTTGGACTACAGGGGTCAGGCTGCGTTGTTTTGGGAAGGCTTCCTGTCACTCCTACGGTTTGCTGCTTCTGCAAAACCATTCCTCCTGGGAGCGTTCCCTAAGCTCAAGACTTCGTAAAGTGACTTTTCTGTTATCCCATGGCATGTACTGTACTTTATGGACATGATTTGTTTATAGCTCTGTCTTCTCCAATAAGAGTGATTCGAAAGGTATAAAATCGTGGATTTCCAATTGCATTTCTAATCACAGTGCTAGGTACATAGTCAGAACTGGTAAATGGTAACTGCTGCTATATCGGATATAATTACAGCCTTCAAGGAACACATAGTCACCTGGTACATAAATAAGTAATGGTTGAACATACTGACGCACGGCCTAGCAACAGCCGAAACAAGTAGAATGTTGGCACAGAGGAGGGAATGGTGCACTCATCATGGCGGAGAGACGCCCAGAGTGGGACTCACAAAGGATGACTAATAATCTGCTAAGCAGAGAGCCTGATAGGGGTATTCTAGGGAAAGGCAACAGTGCATACAAAGAGACAAATGCACGAAACATCGCTGCATATTTAGGAAACTGTAAGTCGTTGAGGTGGTTAGAGAATTCAGTTCAAGTTTGTGAGCAGTGAAAAATAAGTTTGGAAAAGCCAGGAGGATCCACATTTTGGAGAGCCTGATATAAGAGAGTCTGGTACTTGAATATTTTCTGCAGACATCAGGAGCCATGAAAGTGTCCTAATATAGGAAAGTCATATATTGGAATGCATTACTCTTAGCGATATTGATTGTTCTATATTTTATTCACACAGCTACACAGAACAGAGATGTGAGAATTATTTTTTTTATCCTCCATTGCTTTGAAATTTTAATCCTGATTTGCTTCAAGAGTCCATAGAAAATCCTTTCTTACCTTGTGACTGCCTTTGGAATGTCATCAAATAGCCACTGTGGTCCGAAGAATCCATATCCACTGGCTAGTAGTGCAGTCATCTTCTCACTTTTCAAATGAATTTTAGCTCACGTTGCACATCCTAATGCAAAGGAGATTTCAGTTAAAAGGACCTTTTAAAATACAACCTCTTCTTGATGATGGTAACCTCTATTTTCCAATAGTATGACATAAGACAACAATTATGACATCACGGGGTTGCTCCAAGGGTCAGATGGGGAAGGAGGTGGCCCACCAAGAAAATGAATACTGAATCTGTGTGCTTTACTCCTTCCCCGAGTTCTATAGTCTGACCCAAACTTTGAGAAACTAGTTGTGTGGTCTGTAAACCTGATAATCTTTAGAGACATACAGCGAAATGACTGTATTATCCAGAATAAATAAGACGTGTATTTAGTCATACATATCCACACACGTATCCACACATGAAAAAAACCTGCGTTTGTGAATTTGTATATGTGGATATATACGTACATGTTCAATTGGAAATGCTTTGCACGACAGCATGGCTATTGTTAGGCTTCCGTGTAAGTAATGGCACGGTGAGAGAGGTGGAGGACCCGAGCAGATCCAGCCAGATCAACTGTCTTTATTAATTTAACCAAAATTTACGAGCGGGCATTGCTTTAGACGTGAGCACGAAAAGAAATGAATAGATGTTAGTTCCTGGCTCGAAGAATTTGTAGCTAAACCCAGTAGAAATACACACAAAGTGTATGTATAAATGAAATTCAAAGCAGTACATTCAATGATAGCGTATGAGGTGTTCCTGTAGAAATCAAGATAGACGTGGACACTTATTCCACGCGAGGCACTCATCCGAGAACTGAGGCTATGAGAATAAAACACAGACTTTACCTTAAAGGAGTTCAAGTCTACAAATAGGCACTCAAGGAACAGATAATTGGCATCTCAGCCGTTATTTCTCACACATGTACATCTCAAGTTAGGTTTATTTTTTTTCTAGATCCTGTTATTTTAAACTGCTTACCTATTGATTTCGTTCTCATAAATAAGATGCCACATCATCTCTTGTCAACGTATTGCTTCGATTTCATAATCCTTCGCAATGATAGAAGTTTCACTTACATTCATTTGAGTTAGAAATATTAAGTAAATCCAATCTCATTAAATACACATTTGTTTAATGCATAGCGTTCCAGGCACGATGCAGAGATAAAGTAGTAGTCTACATGGGTTACATTCAGGCAATGCCTATGTTAGCAACCAGATGTGTCCTCTGAAGCTTTAACAGCAGAATGAGAAAAATTTTTGAGCTGGAAAGCATAAGACAACCACGGCCACACACCTCTGCTGGAATAAGGTGAAAGCTATGCGGTCGCCAAGGAGTCCTCCATCCTCTTTACCTCTTCAAGACAGGAAGTGCCATCATACAAGTTTGTGACATACCCATTGGCTCATTAAGAACAGAACCAGAATTTCCAGTTCATTCCAGATCAGTTCCTAGCAACTGCCAGTTATAATAACTTTGAAGCTGGGTAAGAAATGAATTCGAGCTACCAGGGTTGAAATATATTATATTCTAATAGGCAACATAATCTCAGCCTTTAAGTATGGGCTGAAATTAAATCCTATGTTATTTGTGTTTAACTTTCAACTTTTATTTTTTTTTTCTTTCCCTTCTCTTCACCCTTTCTTCCTTACTTTTTTTTTTTCTTTTTGTTTAGACAGCATATATGTCATAAAAATAACTGCATGTTGGAAACACAATAATTTCCGAGTTTGGAAATTTCCTGCCAAATCCATCTCTTTGATTTGGTCATCAGGAGAAGCAGCAGATGTATATCGAAGACCCTGAGAAACGGTTGAAATAAGATCAGAATTTTTGCTGCGCGCTTTAGTGACAATAAAGATTTAAAATTCATTTCATTTTAATTTATGCTTCGATACCTTGTCCACATAGCGGGGCTTTTTCGTTTTTTGTTTTTTGTGTTTTTTTTTTTTTTGAGGGAAAGGTGAAAAATAAGATGCTGCTACTTCAAGCTCAACAAATGGTAAACTATTCCTCTCAAATCAACCCTCTTCCTGCCTTTCCCCTTCATTGCCGTATGAACTTCTTTTTCTTTCCCAAGGAGTCAGGAGAGAGGATGTCAGCATTGCTCCGAATCAAAGTCTCTAGTATGCCATCAGCAACACAAGACAAAATAAAGACAACGTAAACAAAATGCCGATTGTCCACTTACTACATCTGTTCTCCTCAGGACACGGTGTTGTGTGTTTGTTTCACTTTAAAAGTTCTCTCTATTAAATATTCTCCACCACAGCCAAGAGGACTCGATGGTGAAAATTCCTCCATTTGGGCTAGGGAAGCATTAGCGGCTTAAACATTTTTAGCAAGATTGATTTTATTTTACCTTATTAAATATCTTCATGACTCCCAGAATACCTTTAGCTTTTAGACCTTGAGATGTTGGGCTAGGATTGATTCCAAGGTTATTCCGTTGCCAGTACCTTTGAGTTTATAATATCATTAAAATTGAACAAACATGAAAAGCCTGAACTGGAAAGTCAAATAGAAACTGAAAGAACACATACTCTCTTCTTCCATTTTGCTGGTCAATTTACTCAGAGCAAAGAAAAAGCAAAATGGGGCATAGGAAGCTCTCGGTATCAGCTTATTTCTGATTTTCGTACTTTTGATTTATGTTATTACTTCATGCTTTATATCATTCATATAGTTTAGGTTCTTCCGAAATAAGGTTTTGGTCTCTTTTATCTCTTTCTGGTGTGATTTCATAGTGATTGTGTGGGATTTGACCTCGATACATTTTTTGTTGTTCATTTTTTATGAAGTTAGTTTTCCTGAACGTTTAGAAAGTGGTTACATTTCTAACTTCACAGACATTCCTCTTCTGCTTTTTCACATACAGTGTTAAAAATACAGCATCCTGCTTCCTGAGATGTCCTAGCTCTGTCCGCCTTCCACACTTTTTCCTGTGCCTTCCTCTCTCGGTCCCCACTGTCTCTCTCTCGCTGAGTTACACTTCTGGCCCCAGGACTTCTTCCTCAGTATGGAGCCTGGGTCAGGTGTGAGAGTTCCCAGATCACACACTGCTTCATTCTTATAGAGTTTACAGCATATTTTTTACATTCACATGCTGCTGGAGTAAACAGTACCTTTCTGAGCTTTAGCCACTTGTCTCAAATTGACCTGTTGTACTATTCAGCTGTTATCTGTTGGGTGCTTTTTGGTTCCCTCATCCTTGAGATCATCAAATGCCTTGTTATTCCCCTCTGCTTTTTCCTACACACGTGCCAATGACACTAGTCTTGTGGCCGTTGGTAGTTTGTCTCTACCTGCTTGTGTTTTGAGGTTTTGTGTTATACCTTGCTACCCAGTTTTGTTGGATTTTTGTTTTTGCTGTCTAGCTGCTTTTTAATGTGGTGATTTCGGAGTACCCAAAAAGCTATGCTGCCACTACTATCTTCCTAGAATTCCCATGACAGTTGTTCTCTCTTATAGATAAAGAACCTGAGGCCCAAAGAGGTAAAGTTATTTGCCCAAGATCGTACAGCTAGCAAGAGAAGATAAGTAAACATGGAAGCATCCTGGTGAGATGCTTGGTACACAGACACCGCTTAATGCCTGCTCGTTCCGTCCTCCTTCCCTCTCTCGCTCTCTTCCTCCCATCCTTCTACCCTTCCTTCCTTTCTCCAATTCTCCCTCGTTTCCTCCAGAGTCTAGATTTAAACCCACTCACTCTTGACTTTGAAGCTTCTGCAAGCTCATTTACTATGCTATGCTTCTACCCATCATGCGAAGTCACTAGAGCTTTAGATTCAGCAAAACCATTTGAACAAAATTAGTGTCACTAAAAGCTCCCCTCGTCTCGCTCTGAGAATATTTTCCTCCGCTTTAGTGCTCACATGCTTTTCCAATGGAATCGAGAAAACCGATGCCCTCGTCGTAATGAATCTACTTGCAGGCATCATGCAACCCCGTAAAAGCCTTTTTCATCTTCCGCTACCACCCAGGGAACCACATTTGATAAAGAACAGATGAAACCTGAACCTGAAAAACTCTGATTTTACTTTCGAATTTAAAATCCACAGTATTTAAAGAGATTTTAAACATGGCCCAAGTCAAATGTCCTGCTTTCGAAAAACTCTTATAAAAGCACTATTTCGATTAGAGAGCTATACAGTTCTGAGACACAAGTCCGTAAAATCCCAAGCTCCATTGGTTAGGGTGCTCGGCTCATGACACTTGACTGAAACCGAGTCATTCAAAACCTGAGTGCACCGCGAAGGCTTCCAGGATATTTATACTGTGCACTCGTCATGTAAAAACTCTAATTTACTAATTCTCCATAATCCTCTACGTAAGGCCAATTAGTAATCAGATCTTGGGGAGCAGAGTTTTGCTGAAGGTATGAAATCACCATACAAGTCCTAGGGGATTCATAGCTCTATTTCAAGGCAGTGGCGTTATAAAATCCTGTTCCAGTTTTTGGCTCCATAATGGCTTTCCCAGGTTGGTGACACACCACACAGAAAATGCCATTTCCTTATTTTTTTTTTTTTCTGCTTGAACTTCCTGCTCTTACTGTGCAGGCTTAGTTCGCACTGTTTGAATTTACTTATTGTGGTTTGCATAAAATTATCCTTCACTCATCTACACGTAGTAGATAATGATTATTTGCCTATAAATCTAACAGGTACTGAGTTTTATTTACCCTCCTGCTCCGTGGGCACTCTCTGAACAAACGGGCTGTTGTTCTTGAAACCTTTTCCATTTTTATGAGATTTGGAACTGTTTCTCCTTGTTGCTTTGTGTGCTTTTTAGCAGCTTGAGGCTCCTTCTTTCATGGTGTTTCCTCTGGAGCTGGTGTGAACAGAGGCTCTTGGAAATGGTAGAGTGTTAATATCCTGGAGAGTGGCTTGCTACACGTAAAAAGATTGATTCTCTAGGCTGCTGGGAGCTGCAGCAGAAGCAAGCCGTTCACAGTGTGTGTGCGCGTGCGCACACACACACACACACATGAACGGTCACACACTATGCTCACCTTCTCACGCTCTCTGACTTCATATGTACAGAAACAGGCCAGGAAACTCGACCCCATGTTGACTGGAATGTTGCTTTGCATTCATTTCCAGAATATTTGGAGGCTCACATATGTTTCTCATTAACGCTCATGTTTGATTGTTCTACGTCGTTTATAAAAAAATTAAATAAACCTGTATCAAAAATTGTCGCCTTGCTTTAAAGAAGCACAATTTGCTCCCTTTGGGGGAACAAACTGAAAAAAAAAAAAAGAATGTGAATACATATTTCTGCTCCTTTACATATATTTCCATAAATGAGGGTAGCATTAAGACATAATAATACATTTGAGGTTCAAGGGATTTTAAATAGCTTTGGAACAAACCAAGCACAGAGTAGCATTACTTATACAAAGAAACTCATTTAAAACAGAGCCTATTAGTGAAATGTGGTTTTAAATCATGTCTGCTTTAAATATATGTTCAGAATTAAAAGTTACTGGGCCAGAGACCAAAAGTTAAGTAAGCTGATACCTGAATATAATATAAATTTGGAAGTACATTGTTTCAACCCACAAAGGGATGATTTGGTAAAGTATGATACCCAGCATAACATACTTAGGCCTAAATGACTTAATAAATTTCAGAAAATGCAGTTAATTGAATCCATTTCTAATTTATGTAACAACCTATGGCATGTTCCCAAACTTAGCCTGGTAATGCTGTGGCCCCTTAAGGACAAAAGGTAGATTTGAGGGGAACCACATCTACCTATCTATCTATCTATCCATCCATCCATCCATCCATCCATCCATCTATCCTTCTATCTGTCATCTATCTATCTACATATCTAAATTCAAGTGGCTAAATCAAGTGTTTCAAGACTCAGACATGAAGCTCAAACGGTCTCCTTACCTATTCTTTCAGTTTACTCTTTCAACCCACACATTTTGGGTGGTATTTGTACAGTAATCATATTTTTATTTTCATTCCGCTTCTCAAAAACCGAATTTCCCCCTTTCTCCTTCTGCCTCCTGATAGACCCAAGTGCTTTCCCAGGATGCCCTGCAAGCCACGGAGTGCCCCTTCTCTTGGGAATTGCAGGTGATAATCTGTCTTTTCAAAGGCAGTTGTCTCCTGATCTGTCGACACCACACCTGATTAAAACAAATCAGGGCACATTTTCACACACTAGGAACCCCTCTCTATGATACACTCCTGGCCTCTCTCAAGCCCTTTCGCTTCCTAATTCTGAAAGAGCGTTCTCACTATGGCCCATGGCTACCATCATTAGACACTCCTTTTTAGTCAGGTGTCCTCTGGTAGAACTCCTGTTCCAGAGGAGTCCCTTGAATTAGGAGCGGGGCGGCATCAGTGTAACCCCTAGCTTTTGAGGTCAAGGTGCTTCATCCCGCCAGGCGTAACCCAATCTCCACTGCTACCTCAGGGGTGGAGATGATTCAACTGTGATATACTTTTCCTGCTGGACCTGCCCCAGGCTCTGCTGTCATCTCAAGCTCACAAGTAGTCTGACCTCGCTAAGCATGCCTCCGAGCTCAGTCTCCTAGGAAAGACAGAGCTGCCTCCGAGCTCAGTCTCCTAGGAAAGACAAGAGCTGTCTGCTCAGTCTTCCAGGCTCATTTCCGCTCTTTTTTATACTATATTTTCTCTACCATTTTCACCCAACCATCCCCTTACCATCTAGGCCAAGTCGTACCAACCCTTAAATCCCCTATGAACTCTCCAATAATCCCCCTCCTTACATTTGACTATATTTAACTGAACATTTTATCATTTGTTGTCTTTTCCTCTGTTTCATGTGCATTTTTCCAATCCAGCCGAATCATGATATTTAAAGATACCTGACACTATGTAAAAAGCTTGGAACTGGAGTCAGAGGACTTAAGCCCATTCTATTCCAATTCCATTACTTATAAACTGTATTAGTCTGCTTGGATGTTCATAACAAAATGCCACAGGCTAGTGAATTAAACAACAGAAATGTATTTTCTCAGAGTTCTGAATGTTAGCAGTCCTGGATCAAGGTCAGGTAGGGTTAGTTCCTCGTGAGGAGTCTTCCTGGCTTGTAAACAGCTACCTTCTCACTGCATTTCCATGTGGTCTTTTCCAAGGCGCATGTGTGTGAAGAGCAAGAGAGAGTTGGGAGAGA
>NW_006432945.1:16166721-16176426 GCF_000325575.1 Pteropus alecto | reverse complement strand
GGCGGGGAGAGAGAGAGGGGGGCGGGGAGAGAGAGCGGGAGCCAGTGAGCACTCTCTGGCGTCCACTCTGACAAGGACACCAAGCTCATGGGACTACGATTTGGGTTTCTACATGTTGGCTGCCATCTGAAGACTCATCCAGTATGGCTCCTTGCTGCCTTCTCAGTCTATTCCCACAGGCTCTCCTAAGTCAAGACTGCTTCTAAAATCCCAAAGCACCATGTATTCTCACTGCTCCATGGCTTGGCTTGCATAGTTTGCTGTCTCTTGGTTTCTCTTCTCTTGCTCATCTCTCTTTTAAATTTTTTTCAGTGCCACCTCTCCTGGGAAAATAGTAACTGATTCTTAGAACAGAACGAACCTCTCCTGTTTCTATGCTCCCTCAGCACTTCTCTTTAGATTGCAGACTTTGTTAGAGTTTTGTAGCTTACTGAACCCGCGTCTGTATCACTCGCTATGGCATGAATCCTTTGAGATAAAGGGACGTGTCTTCCTCACACGTTTCTTTCTTCTCAGCCCATCTCAGTTCCCAGAAACCTAGAGCAGTTTGCCTTACAAGGAGTGGAGGGTTGTTGTAGTACATAAAGTCAGTCAAATGAACTAGCATATACTGGACACTAAAATAAAGTTATACATTTAGAATAAACATTTCTTTCTGAGCCACAGGACTACATTAACATTGGTTTTTTATTTATGTTAATTGGTTAACAAAGTGGACAATATAACATGGACTGACTCCACAAGTTGCAGGCATGAGTCTACAGGAGCCCAGCAGGACTGTCAAGGACGAGATGTCGTGGACATCACTTGTTAATAGGGTCGCCAGAGGTTAGAGCTGACTCCACAGCATACTTAACACTCACAAAGTGAACTGTACATCTCACTGTAACCGTAGGATGATGCTGACCATCCAAACCAGAGTCTGGATGTCAGTAAAAAAAAAAAGAATTCGAGGATTAAATGGAGGGTTGATTGGTTGACTTCAGGATTCCTTAACCTCTGAAATCAAATGTGACCTGTGATATTCATTGCTAGCCTATGCAGAAGGTTATTGGCAAAGCAGATGCTGGCCGTGGTGCTGAAGATTGAAAGTGCATGTGATGTCTTAGCCACATGGTCTTACACATCATAAAAATCAAATCAGTGCTAGTCTAGCACCACTTCAATTTATTTCATCGTTTATATTTTAACATGTGACTATATATAATTTTCTCAATGCCCACAACACTTATCAGTGCTCACTAGAGTTTCTGAACACAGAGTAGGTTGAAGCAGTGTTCCCATACCTCTGGGCTGCGAACAGGTACCGGTCCGTGGCCTGTTAGGAACCAGGCTGCACAGCAGGAGGTGAATGGCAGGGGAGCGAGCAAAGCTTCATCTGTATTCGCAGCAGCTCCCCAGAGCCAGCATCACCGCCTCAGCTCCGCCTCAGAGCATCAGGCATTAGATTCTCATAGCAGCATCGGGCCCCAGTGCCAAAAAGGTGGGGTAGGGGGGACCTCTGGGTTGAAATACATTATTCCTGAATCCTGAATTCGGGGACTTAAAATGTGAGTATAGTTATCTCTCATTCTCTTATCACAATTCCATGTGGAAGTACTTTGAACGATTTCATAAAATTAAGGCGTCGTCAGCCAAATCAAGATTGTACCCATAAGCATTTCTAAGAGGCAGGGGCCTTCACTGAAGAAAATCAGATTTACTGGGTAGACATTTATCTTTAAATTTATTGATTGATAAATTTTTGCTTCCAGACATAGTTTTAATACTTATAGTAAAACATGAGGAAAGATGCTTAGAATAGGGAAGCTCTGAATTAAGCAGAATTGATACTAACCTTGAGATAGGTTAGGTCTACAATATTTTTTCCTATTACGTTAGCTTTACTTGCGCATGAATATTTTTATGCGTGTGTATAACTTAGGCCTAAACGGAACCTCGATGTGGCAGTAGTGAAATGTCACAATGCACATTCCTTCTAAATTCCGTTTAGGTGAAGGTCACTGAATAATAGTATCTATATATCGGGGAGAAGAAATAAAAGAACAAATCTTTCAAACCCTGTTGCTGAAATATTCTTAAAGACAGTATCTTTCCACACTGTGAGTTTTTTCTCCTCTATATTTCTGTCTTTCTTACCTCATACAATTGTCGAAGGAGCGACTCGAGATAATGAACACACAGATGCTCCTTGACTTAATAATGGGATTACGTCCCAGTAAACCTATCGTAAATTGAAAATATCCTAAGTCGAAAATGCATTTAATACACCTAACTTACTAAACATCATAGCTTAGCCTAGCCTGCTTTCAACGTGCTCAGAACATAACACCCCAAAACACAAAACACCCCAGAACTCTGGCATCAGAGTTCACGGTAAAGCATCGGTGGTCGGCCCTCGGGTGCCTGCCTGCGAGCTGCAGCCCAGCATCGCGAGAGAGCATCGCATTCTGCATTGCAGCCTGGGAAAAGGTCACAATTCAAAATCTGAAGTATGGGTTCTACTGAACGCCTATCACGTTTGCACCATCATAAACTCAAAGAGTCATAAGTCGAACCACCGTAAGCCGGGAATCGTCTGTAAACACTGGTAAACTAACTTCCTAAGCAAATGAAAGATTTTATTACTATTCCACACTGGGTCTTGACTCGAAGCCCTTTCATCTTTTATCCTACGCATGTCTGTGCACAAGTCACCAGTTAGACCAACGCGTCTCAGAGCCTGACATATGTGGCTACACCTGGAAGTGGTGGCGTCCGCCCCTTGCCCTGCCTTGTTTCAAACTTGCCTGGTTCCTGTCGAGCACCTGCCATCCCACTGTGCTAACCCCCCAGTCCTAAGTGTCTCTGCTGCACTGGTGAGCCGTAGGGCTGCCCCGAAACCCTTCGAGCTGCTCACACCATCTTAGCCCCCGGGAGTCCATGGATTCCAATGGCAGAGACAGTGGTGGTCATCGCGGGTCCACAGGTTGGTCCCCTGCCCCAAGCCAACCAGCCGCCTCTGACGCCTGCTCCCCAGGGCGACTCTTTTAGCTGTTTGTTCTGCATTTACCAGCTTATTACTAAATATCATGCTTCTACTGCTATTTGATATTTTTCAGTTTTAGATTTTTACCGACTGACATCCTTTTAGTGGAAATAAAACTTTAGGTTTCTTACACTCCTGCTCCACTTCTCCCCTTTTTTCAAGGTGCTAAAATAAATCACAATTTTTTGTTAAGTTCACATTGAATATTTGTAATGTTATGATTATATAAATAATACTCATAACTGTGCCATGTAGTTATGATGATTTACAGTTTTATTCTTTTATAACTTTCGGTTTTCCCTGGAATCAATAATGCCTCCTGTTTTAGTTCCTGAGAGTTCTACATACCTATCGCGATTTCTCTTCGCACTCTATTAATCTCTTCCTATTATACCCAAGGTATCAGATAATCTTGGTTCCTCCTAAGCTGGACCAGTGATTTTCTAGAAGAACTGCACACCTGCCATTATGTGAGTTTCTCTTCACTAGACTCCTGTTTTTTTTTTTTCTTTTTACATGGATTCCCTATTTTTTCTGGTCCTATAGATTCAAAATATTACATGCTCCTTAGTTCCTTTTTAAAATTGTAACATTCTTCCCTTTAATTTTCAGAATGTAAGCTTTGGGATTCAAGGGTCTGCTAATCTTTTTCTCATTGCTAATAGAATTCCAATTCTTAACTTCAAAATTTTCAGGCCTTCCTGAAAGAAATCTGAGAAAAAGCAAAGGGAGAGAATGCTCCCTCAAGATACACTCTTCCACACCATAAACCTCATCTTGATAAAATGATGACCGGAAAAAGGTTCCGGACATCTCAGTTTTACCCTCCTGTCTAATCTTAAGATTTGTGTAAAACGATATTTACCTAATCCGTTATTTGTTTAAAACTGTTCTTGGAAGTATTCTTTGTACAAAGGAAACTTTTGGACACCCCCAGTAGAATGTGTTGCTATGCTCTATGAAATAGATTACTTCTAGGATCTGCAAATCTGACTGGTTGGATTATTTAATAATTGGTTGCCTTGGCAATAATATTCACAGGAACATGTCTTTTTTTTGTGAAGATACTTTCGAGGTTCATTTGTTGAACTAGATAGGGATTATAAATGAAAAAAAAAATTCATGACTCGGCTGTGCATTTTATTCAAGCAGAATTGTAAGAGTTTGTCTCGCTGAGAGCTAACGGCTCACCCTTCCTCCTGGCTCACCTCTGGTCCTGGTGCGACACCTTCTCTAGCATCGCCCTGCGACATGCTGCACGGGAGGTGATTTTTGGTGCCTAATTCCGTGTCCAAAAAATGTCATTATTCTTCCTATATTCCCCAATCGCTAGCTTGGCTGAGTATTATTATTTTAGCATTAAAATAATTTTTTTCTCAGATTTTTAAAAATCGTCCTCTTTTGTCTTCTGGCAGCCACTGCTGCCATTCAGAAGTCCAGCGACGAAGGGCCGAACCCCCGCCCTGTCGCCTGGTTTGCGGCAGAGATCTCCCTCCTGGTCTCCTCGCTGCCCCTCCTGCCTTGCTGCATAGCCCATCTCAACGTAACAGCGGGGGGATCCTTTTAAAAAGGAAGTCATAGCCTGACAGCCCTCTACTCAAGACCTCACACAGAGTACCGCCAATGGCCTTCAAGGCCCAGCGTGCTTTGGGCCCTGCCATGTCTCTGTTCTCATCTCTACTGTCCACCACATCTACTCTGCGCCAGGCACACTGGCCTCCCAGCTGTTCCACGCACAGCTGTGCCACCACCTTAGTGACTCCGCACTGGCTGCTCCTCAGCTGGGAACGCTCTTCTCCCGGACATCTGCGAGTCGATGTCTTCATTTCTCTCAAGTTTTGCTTAAAACACATCCTGTCAAACAGAACTACCCTGATTATCCTGTTTAAAACTACATGCCATTTCCCTCTCTTCTCACCCCAAATCCCCCTTATCCTGCTCTATTTTTTTATGGCATTTCCCAGCTTCTAAGAGGTTGTTCCGTTTACTTTTATATTTTGTCTATTATGTAAACTCTAGGAGGGCAGAGAATTTTATTTTGTCACTGATATAGCCCCAATACCAATCAGTACATAGTTGGTGCACATAAAATGTCATTTGAATAAACTGAGAAGTGATTATTATATCCGTCTTCTACATAATGTGACAAAGGCCCTTCATGTTAGGAATATTTCTGAGGCAAAGGTTATGTACACTATCAAACTTTTCATCATTTTACTCCTTCCATCTGTTTTTCATATTGTAGATAGAATGATCTTTCCAAAATGCAAACCTGATGATGTCAGCCCTATTTCCACCTTTCTTTCCCTCTGCTTAAGATGCCACCAAAGGCTTTCTATATTTTTAGAATTAAGATGGAATTCCTTGGCATGATCTATGAAACTCAGCATAGGTTGCTTCTCGCCTAAGTCAGAGGGCCTTTGCACAAGCCGCTCGCTCCTCTTAGAATGCTCTTCCCTCTTTTCTTCACTTAATAAGCTTTAGGATCAAAGCCACACTCCTGGAAATAGAACCCTGCAAAGGGTTTCAGATATGCAGGATAAATAAATTCTGGAAAGCTAATGTATAAGTAGGGTGAGTATAGTTAATACTATATTATATACTTGAAATTTGGGAATGGAGTGGATCTTAACAGTTCTGACTAAAAAAAAAAAGTGAGCTGATGAATATGTTAGTAAACATTTCACAATGTATACACATATCAAAACATTGCATTGTATATCTTAAATACGTACAATTTTTATTGGTCAATTATGCCTCAATAAAGCTGCTGCTTCTAATATTTTTTTTAATCCTAGTTTAACAACTATTGAGTCAATGAGTTATGTTTTAAAAAAACACTCTCAAGATTTCGCTTTGCTGGGGGGCTGCCCTCTCCCCGGAACCACGCTCCCAGCTCCGGCCCACGCCTTGGACCTTGGACCTCGGCCCCAGGGTGACTTTCTCAGGCAATTTTCCCTGATCGGACCATATGACCCTTGATGGGCTCTCATGGTGTGTGTCTCTCCTTCGCACTCGTCATGGGGAACACATGCTTTCACATGCAGCGATTGTCTTGCTAATTCCTATTGCCCCCATTGGACTTTAAGCTTCATGAGCATAAGGGCCAAAATGAATTTTGTCTGTTATATGACCACTAATGCCTAGCATAGTGTCTAGATCATGGTAGGTGATCGAAAGACTGTTTTTAAATGAACATATGTATAGGTGTAAAATAGTCTGTCTCGGCATCGGTTTTCATTCTGTATTAGATTTTATCCAACCGATTTTCCACGATTCCTCCAAACTGTCTGCGCTCTAAACTTTGTGGTTTGCCCCCGTCAGATGACATGCACTAAATTCTAGAAAGTCGGCCGCTCACATGCCGGTCCTCAGCTCGGGCTCTTCAAATCTAGAATTTTATTTCAACGAACATGTTTGAATATTACTTTTATCTCATTCTGGTATTACTTCAGTTAACGCTGATTTTCAATGTGGTTCTAGAGTGGCCTGACTTTAAGAATCACCAGGTTTCACTGTTTTCTGTAAAATTCGATAAAAGTGCTCTGAGTGTGAGCAGAACAATCCTACAACGCAGGAACTGGCTATGCTGACTTTCAGGCCTCAGTAAAAACTTTCGGAATCCAGAGAGAAGACGTGCAGGGGAAGAGGAGCGGAGCGGGAGACGCAGTGATGGGAAGAAGAAAAAGCGAGGTGAGGACTGAGCCGGCAAGTGAATCGAAGCCAGGAACTTTTTCACGCTAGGTTTCTAATGCTTATTCAATAGAATATATGGAAGTGTAAAGAAATTTATTGTTTTTTCATACTCAGTTTATGACGTTTGGATATCAGATTTATTTTCTTTTTGAGAGGAAAGAATTCTCTGTATAACGCTCCTTCTACTGACCTCCTCAGTAAATCTCGGAGTTGTTTTTCTACCAGAGATGATGGATTTGCTGTGAATCAGCCATGATCTGTTACTCAGTCCCACTGCTGGCAGGTTTTGCAGATTTGCAAAAAAAAAAGATGAGTCAATTAGGTATCCAGCCTGCAGCTATGAAATGGGACAAAAGTTAACAGGCTTCATTTGGCTTGAAATGCAAGTCTGTCTTGCTTATTCTCTAGCTACCCTGGCTGAATGCGCACAAATGCAAATACAGAGATACACCATTCTGAATTACGTCCCGAACCTGTGCATGTTTACAACTACACAAAATACACACCCCGGCCAAAGGACTATTACATTCGGCCGGGGAAAATGACCCAAGGGAGTCAAGTAGTTTACAACTTTGGCTGTCACTAGATATTAATTCATCCAAAGTACCCTTTATAACTGGATGGGTAGGAGACGTCACAGTGATCCCAGAGACCTTGACAGACCAAGAGTAAAGGATGGACAGCTTTTCAGCCTCACTTCATTGTTGTCTGGCTTTCATCAGAGACAGAGCAGTTGGGGAGAGGGCCACTGAGTCTGCGTAGGGAAGGGCCAGTCCGTAAAGCTTGAGACATTCCCCTGGCCCGGCGCTGGCAATTCACAGCGATGTTTCTGTATTAAGTGCAAAATTTAATTGTTGCTGTCACCAACAACAAGGATTTGTACAATCATTCTTTTAGACGTGGTGGAACCGAAAAATTAAAAACACACAAAAATGACATGCCCTACCCTTAACGCCAATCGGAAGACAACTTCAGTTAAAAACAAAAGGAAAAGCAAAACGCACTTATTCTAATAAGTAACTTTATGTGAAATAGAAGGCTGTCTAAGACACATAAATCAAGGCATCTTCTCTCTGCACTAAGCACTTTGTCCCCTCAGAATTATCATTTTGTAATTGGAAAAGCCCTACAGTTTAAAGCGTGCCTCGTACAAATGTCACTTCCAAGCTTCGGTGCTAATCCAGAGGAAATATGACCCGAGCGGTCTCCCAGGCCCAATGTCTAGGTGTTGGATACATGATAAACTTCCACGGAGCTCTCGTAGTGAGATATAGTCCTCCGGAGAATTGAATTTTTCAAGGCTTAGTACAACCCAACCTTTTAAATAAGATTTAAGCTTCCCTTGTCAGGTTCTTTTAAGAGGTTTTAAAATTTTTTTTATTTGCTGCTTTGACCAGGTTCTAATCCCTGGTCCCTAGTGACCACCTTTGGCCATCCGAACCATTTCATGTCAGGTTTCCAGGGCTTGGCACAGCTTGCATGATTGAAGAGGTATAGATATCTCTTCAAAAAAATATATATGTATATATATATATACACACACACATACATTTTCCTCTTTCATGGAAGAGCCTCGTCAAGATAATTTGAGATGGGAGAATTGCAACAAGACTTTCTTGCTACTTTACTGATAATATGAGTTTCTTTCATTTTTTTTTTTACCTTTTACCATTTTTAGGTAGTTCTCTTGAATAGATTAAATGATGACAGAATACTAGCTATTCGAAATAATGAGTCCAGTAGTTTGCACCTTAATTGTGGACTTCCCAGCCTCCAGGACTGAGAAACATTCACGCCTGTGTTTAAGCTACCTAGTCTATGGTATTTGGTAAGAGCAGCCTGAGCTACTAAGACAATTAAAATTTTCAAATACTTTCTTGTGCTTAAAAATGATGTGGAAATGTCCGGGCTTCAGAAACAACAGGGATCTCAAAGCCAAAATGAAAAGTCGGAGGTGATTCTGTGGCATCCCGTGCGACGCAGACGCCAGTGAACGAGGGCTGGACTCGCACGCCCCGAGACCTCCAGGCGACGGCTCGTTAGGCCTCTGACGCCGAGGAGCGAGAACAGACACTCACGCCAGGCTGCCTGGGTTCAAGCGCGCAGCTCTACAGCTTTCGAGCCCTGTGGCCTGGGGCACATCCTATAACCTCTCGACGCCCCAGTTTCCATGACTACAGCGTAGGGATTTTAAAAAGTAACTTCTCGAAGAGGTCCTGTGAATTGAACTATTATACACAGAGTACAGGGAACATGCCTGCAACGACTTAGGCATTGTAAAAATGTTTACTTGGTATTATCCACGAAATGCCCATAAACGCAGAGCAGCAAAACTTAAAAAGTATCACACATTTTAGCGAGAACATGGAACTGACACGCTCACTGCCGGTGGGAAACTGAGCGTCCACACTGGAAAGCAGCTTTGCCATGTGGAGCGAAGGCCACGGGACCCGGACTGCGACCCGCCGGCCCAGCTGCTGGGTGCCGACCGGAAGCCGCTTGCGCATGCGTACCAGGCGCTGTCAGAGGGACGCCGACCGCAGAGAAAGATGGGGGAAACCTGGACGCCGGTTGGTGGGGAAAGACAGAAAGTGGCATATGGACAAGGGATGATGTCAGTTAAGATGAATGCACTGCGTGTGTGTGTGCATGCACGTGTGCGTGCGCGTGTGTTTGTGGTGTGTTCTCACCCTCTCCCCATCGTGCACTAAACAGGTAACAACCTGGATAAAGTATCAAGAGCATATTGTTGACGGAGTAAAGGGAATTGCAGGATACCAATTTACACGCATTTAAAAATTAACGAGACAATTACGATCTTGTTTATGGATAAGTACATCTATACTAAACACATAATAATTTAGGTTCCGAAGGATACATACCTCACATTGGTATGTATTTTCCGAGGAAGGCAGAAGAGTTGCCAACGGTATTTGTATAACTACTTAATTCTTTAAAAAAAATCTGAAGCATCCAATGTT
>NW_006432945.1:16165027-16166650 GCF_000325575.1 Pteropus alecto | reverse complement strand
GGTGACTTCGAGCAGGTACCTGTTTCTTAAACAAAACATGATGGAGAAAGGCAAACACTCCATGTAAGGTTGGACCAGTGTGGGGTGAAGTAAGGCCTGATTTTTTGTACTGAGTCACTCTGTGAAGCCTGTTCGCACAGTTTTTTATATTTCTCTCATTCTAAGCTTCAAGTCTACTTAAATGCCTATTTTAGCACAAATACACATTAAGTTTATCAGGCAAGAAAGACCTATTCTGTATTCTCACCATTAATTTTTCACTAAAACCTATATACAAGAACATAACATCAGTAATTTTATCCTAAAGTTAATTACGCTGAGTTTGGTTTATTATTTCAACCTTTAAAATCCATCTCCTTGAGTGGGGAGTTGGGAAACTATCAACAAATTATTTTTATTTCAGCTATATATATATACATATATATATTTTCAAATTCTAGTTCGAATTTTGATTCTGCTATTTATTTGCTGGATGATGCTGAGCTAAAATTTAACCTTTCTAAGCCTCGCTTCCTCTTTTCATAAAATGGGGATATCACCGACCTCCTAGGATTGCTGTAAGGATTAAATAGGCATTACAATTTAAAACAATTAGCTATTATGATTATGGCAGTATCAACAAGTTAGTATTAGTCTCAGCAAAAAAAAATGGCATTAAATTTTTTATCAAGAGTTTAACACATTGCCTTGTAGAAGAGAATGTCTCAATTATTTCTGAACTGAAAACGGTTCACCTAAAAAAAGTGTTCTATGGGGAGGAAAAAAGTCTTGAACAATATAGGTTGTAGATAAATAGGGCCTACAAATCTTCTTGACCTCAGTTTAAAGTATTATCGAATTTAATTTGATAGGTATTCCTACTGAGTGGATTTCCCCAAATATTTAGCTTACCATGCTCCCGAACGAGCAAGCTCTCTTTAGGGCTTCGGCGCTTCCTTTCCAGTTCTTACTTCTAATTGTTTAGCAGCAGTTTGCTCCCCACCAAAATAACACCTGTGAGAAGACAAACCAACCCAGATAAATTCAGAGTTTCCACCTTCTCTTGCTACGGTCATATTCCTTTCCTCTACATTATTGTTTTTCCTTCCTGTCTCGAAATTGGATGCCTGTGGCAGCCGAGAGCTATATCATAACCTCACTTACTCAGTATGATGAACATGGTCAAGAGTGGTATGAGGAGGCAGCAACAAGGGCATTTCGGCGATGAGAGAAAAATTATCCACATAAGGAAACAAATGCAATGAGCCAGGAAGTGACGCGAGCCATACCAGGATGAGAAACAGTCACAAAATCTAATGCGACTCATCGAGGTGAACGAAAGCCGACAACGGCATTTCGTATAAACCGATCTGTCTTTCATTCCTACTCAGAAATTATGGATCTGAAATACAGAGATTTTAGAATCAATCTCCAAACAAGTAATGCATGTCCATGTTATAGTGAAAGAAAATTTGTTCTGTAAAAACTAAGAAACTTGCCAATACCAAGTGCCAAATAAGGAATGTCGAGGAGCTGGAGTCAGCGACTGCCAGTCCCTCTCCTAGAGCCTAACACCCTGACCTTTGCAGCAGCGAGATTTTCAAAACATCACTAAAATGCTGGGGTTGAGAACCTGCCTCCTGG
>NW_006432945.1:16126099-16164981 GCF_000325575.1 Pteropus alecto | reverse complement strand
CAGAACGTTCTGAAGGATGGTTGAGGGAGGTCCAAAAGCACAGCTCATTTGGATTTCTTTTCTTTTCAACTCTTAAATGCATCAAGTACAATCTCAACACGTGGTGAAATTACATGACTAGAGACAGCGTCACAGTGACTATAACTCAAGAAGATCCAGAGAGACGGAAAGTATTTTCGAGACCTATGACATATCATTAACTTTCCCCCAAAGATGCTAATGCTAGCAGCTAGCGTTCACTGCCCACGCGCTGCGTGCCGGGCCCTGCTGCACGTGGAGCACATTCAGCTCTCACGGCCGTCACATGAGGTGTGTACTCTCATCTTCATGGCACAGAAGAGGACGAGGTGTGAGGCCGACGGAATGTCGAGTTCTCACGGCTCTATCTGTTAGGAAGGTTAAAGGGATTAGATGGTAGTCATGGTTCTCACAGGAAGCAGATGGCATTCGCGTATTGAGAATGTTAGCCAATTTAATGAAGGGACTACTTACAAAGGTGTGAGTAAGTCAGGGAAGTTACGAAGACTCGGGGATTCCTCCAGATTTTCAACAGCCCGGCACATCTCTGCCCCAAGGCCTGACGCAGCAAGAGGAGGGAGCGTTATCAGAACTGGAAGAGGATGTTTGTAGAGAAGACCCCAGACGAGCTAGACCTGCCACCAGCAGAAGCCATCAGCCTACGGCATTTCCATGGGGAAGGTGTCAAGGGATTAGGTGCATCGACTGGCTCTCTCCCATGCTCCTGCTGGAACTCCCCATTGCCTGAACCCAAGTAGAAGCCAGAGGGTGTCATTACGGGTCAGCCTCCTGGGGGAACGCAGTTTTGTGGGGAGAGTGGAGAGTGGCCTGGAGTGACAATCAGAAGATACCCCATGCAGAAGCCGAATCCACAACAGGCCAAGAGGAAGGAACAGGCTCACGGGACTAGGCACTGTTCGGAGCAAGCTGGATGGAAGAGTTTGCTGACAGAAGGCAACTGACATCAAAACGAGCTTTCACAGAATTGTGTCTCTTGAAGATCCTTAAAAATGGGAACCACATATCCATCTCTATGAACAATTTGGGCAAAACTGTACTGAGGAAGGAGTGTGGGTGGCTTAAGATGACTTTGAAGGGTCCTTGTAACTTGAGGATTCAGTGTTCCAGGAGGAGTGCATGGAAATCAGGGAACAGGATCTCCTGCAACAACTCTTTGAAATGGAAATTAGACTATTCCAATTTAGGAATCGAATTAAAGCAAATATCCAGGGTGTTAGCAGGCTGTGCTCCTGCCCCTTTGAAGTGGCAGCTAAAGGAGAGAGGCGTGCTTTTCCCAGGATGAAGCAGGATCTCACTCAGCCTGTTTTCATCTTTCTTGGCACCTGCTGGCTTGCAGTGGTGTCGCCCAAGCAATCAGACGGTGGATGTGCCAAGAGCTTGACCTCCAGCGTCTGCTGCCCCTCCTCCCCCACACCCCATGACGCCTCTCCTGATATAGATGGACAACGGACTGGTTTAAAATGACAGTCTCAAGTTCGTGTAGGAAGAGAAGGCTAATTCAAAGACACAGCCAGGCAAGCCTCCTTCCTCCGCGGGAATAACAGCAGCCCCTTCTGCATGGCCCACCTGGGAGCCCATTTCGCATTTCGATCCCGCTGGCAGAAGACCGACGATGAACTCTGTCGACACAGCATGTCCTTCATCCTTCACAAAGCCATTCGTGATGACTTCTTTCAGA
The DNA here is from genome assembly GCF_000325575.1 of Pteropus alecto. Lineage (NCBI taxonomy): Eukaryota > Metazoa > Chordata > Mammalia > Chiroptera > Pteropodidae > Pteropus > Pteropus alecto. The sequence goes on along the minus strand of NW_006432945.1, from coordinate 16,163,264 downwards.
GCTATCTCTACCTGCTGGAAAAAATTCCCCTGGGTAAGTGAGTCAGGGCTCCTGGATAAGTGATAAGAAGTACCGAGGGAACGAGGGAACGGTGTGAGGTTGTAGGATTTCTGCAAGAGCAGTTAGGAAGAGGGCACTTTTCAGGTGCAAAGAACCCGCAGCCCAAGTCAGTGAGACTGAAGGTGTCAATGGCATTCTTTACAGAGAGTGTGAAGACCAAGTGCTGCCTGGCAGGTCAGGTCTCTATTTTGGGACTTCCATGCCCCCTCCGGCACAGTGATTTCCTTCCCTGAGTGTCGGTTAACTGAGTCGCAGGCTCATAGAAACTCATTTCCTGCGTTTTGAAAGACATTTGAGACATTTATAAAGATGGGCAAAGTAGGTAACTCAAAGACGAGAGTATTAATGCAGTAGTATATCAACTAGGAGTTAGAAGAGAAAAACTAAATAGTAATAGTCTTTACTGTTTATCTTTACAAGGCGTCCTTGTCGTGTGTGTGCATGTGTGTGTGTGTACGTGTCCGCGTGCTCACAATCCACATAACTCCTTCTACCTTCCTGAGTCAGAATAACAGAGTCTAAAAGGGACAGTTTTGGTCTGTGAATATTAAGGAAAAAACGGGGCAGTAGAGTGTCTCTATTTTAATTATTGCCTCTAGTTTTCAGAGAATTAGACAATAGGGCAATAAAAAGCTTATCTGGTTTGGCTACGCTACTGTTCTTAGCTTCTGTGACAGTGGTCACTTCAGGGCACTCTGAACTGCTCTGGAGAGGAAATGACTTACGATTAAAGAGTGAAGTGTCCCCCTTTGATTTACGTTCTCCCCGGTGAGAGCAGGAGCCGTGTGCCTTGGCCCCAGTCTGTGGTCCGAAGGTCGTCTGAAAGCCTCACTGTGTCCTTGAAGTGGCTGAGGTTTCCACACGTGAGGGGGCTACAGAATCCTTCATATCGCATTCAAGAAACGACACGCTAGCAGCCTGCCAAAGCCTCTTCTTATAGATCCATTTCTGACTTACAAATTCTAGACATACAAGTACTTTCATCTCATATTTATATATATTTCTTATGAAATTTCTCATTTATGACTTTACTTGATCCTCACAGCCATACTCTGGGATAGATAGGGTACATATTATTTTTTCCTCTTACCTCCCCCACTCTGTTTTTTTTCAAATAGAGAAATGAAAACTCTGAGACGATGAGACCTCATCCAGATACCAAAAATCAGGGCTCTTTCTGGTAGAATTCTCTTACACATTTCTATATCTCATCTTTATCCAAATGAAAAAACGAGAGAGTCCATTTGGAAGGTGAGGATGTGCTGGTCGCTTCATACACTGGCAGAATACTGCTTTTCTGGAGACGCTCTTTGGGGCATCCCTCAGTAACAGCAGCTCGGTGGCCTTAGTTGAATTAAACCAGAGAAAGATACCAATTACAATAACTGACAAGTGACTCGCTAAGGGGCAGATAGCTGCCACATTTAAAATGCAATTATGAGAGGGAAAAGGAACTCATCTCTGAAAGTAGTTAAAGAATGAAAAAGTAAGAATAAAATAGTCTTTTCTGAAAATTATTGGGGACAAGTAGACTATAACTTACATTTGGGCCCAATCCTTTCTTTTTTTTTTTTGCCTAGAATAGTCATTTTGATTTTATCTATTTTTCTCCTTTGTGAATGTGATGATTCCCAATCTTAAAAAAAAAAAAAAATTACTGTTAAAAGACAAATGTTTTGACAAAGTTTTCCATGGACCCAATCTTAAAAAAAAAAAAAAAAAAAAATTACTGTTAAAAGACAAACATTGTGACAAAGTTTTCCGTGAAAGCCCAATATAAAATATAGGAAAAAGTGGAGTTTTCATTCTTAACATTAGGGGCAGCGTCCTTTCCTTGCTCCAGCTCCTCCCCATCACCAGGGCTCCCCGGGGCACTTCCGTGGCACACACGGGGTTCCATCAACACAGCTGGTTCTAAGCCAAAGACTCCACTGGACTTAGCTGTTTTCCATAAATGGATACTGCTATTGCCTCTGACCCTCTGACTCAGCCCTGGCTTTAGCTCCCCAGGGGACCAGCAGGGCTAGCCTCACCACAGTGTCACTCTGATTTCAGCAGTTGAGGGCCGTATTAGTCAGTATGGACAAGGCTATTCTGCAGTAACAAGTTAACCCTGAACTCTCGATGGCCCAACATGTGAGTTTATTTTTGACTTGTGCTACATCGTTTTAACATGTACTGTAAAGGGACGGGCTGCGTCCCACACATGCAGTCAGGGATCTAGGCAGACAAAGCCTCCACCTTCTAAAACATCACCATGGCAAGGGAAGGTAGGAGCTAAAGATTTGTCCATCAGCCCTTAAACATTTTGTCCCAGAAGGACATACTTCACATCTGTTCAGAGATTACTGCCTAGAACTCGTCACGCGCCTTGCCTGCCTGCAAGGATGCTGGGCCATGGGGTGACGGGGGGAGCGGTGCATATGGTGTCACTAGTAATCGTTTCTGCCACAGGGGAAAACACTGCTTTTTAGAGATAGGAAGACCAGACATGTCTTCTTTCTGATCAATTCAACTATATTCAGCGCAAGAGACATTTGTGGAACTCTGTTGTGCAAAGTGCTATCCGTGCCCTGGACGAGACTCAAACATTCATTAAAACACGGTCTCTGTTCTTCAGGATTTTATAATCTGGTAATGAAGGCAAATTTACAAGTAACTTTTTATTCACCCTCAGAAGCTTTAAATTGAGAGTGCAGGAGAGGCAGGCCATCAGCTCTGTGAGTGCTCGGATACTTTGCAGCTGCTTCTTCTCACGGCAGGAGCTGAAGTACCTCTAAAGTGCCCAACTCTGGGCTCTGGGCAGCACAGAAAGGAATCAGCACATTTGCCAGTATGACTTTTTCCCATCAGAAGGCTTCCCCCAGCCCTTGATTAACTTGCCAATCCTTGGTTTTGCCCACGGAGATTAAAATGCATATCGATGGGATGGATTTCCATGTGTCAGCTTCCCCGTTGGCCTCTAGTTCCCGTGAGAGTAGAGCCTCATCTAGTCTGTCCTCTTCTGCATCTACGTATTTGCCATTTACCTCGGTTCCTGGCACATAGGAAGAACTCGATAAATATCTGTTAAACAAAGTAAGTGGCCCCCTACTACTAATTCATTGCAGGTCAGCAAAGTCCTGAGTTCAAATTCTGGCATTGCTACTGATAAAGAAGTCGCCTCCACAAGTCACTAAAGCCTCTGAGCATCATTTTCCTCAAAACAGCATTTTCCTGCATTTTCCGGCAGGGCTGTTGGAAAGATCAAATGCAATTATATGTGTGAAAGCAGTCAATGCTCAATAAGTATCAGTTTTTTCTCTTCCTTCCTTGGAGCCAGGTGCCTTTTAAAGTCACCATGGAGCCCTCCTTAGAACAGGCGATAAGCTTAATTCACAGTATGGGCCTTCTTGGGCTGCCGTGGATACTGTGCTTTTCCGTTTGGAAACAGAACAGCCAGTAGAAGTGCTCCCTCCTCGGCTCCACTGAGGTGTTTCAGACTTGGCTTCCCCTTTCGATGATTTCAAGACTTCACGGAAGTGAAAATAAAGCCCTTCTTTGAAAAGGTCGGGATCCACTACTGCGGGGTCTGCACAGAGAGTCTGCTGTTTGGGGGTAATTATGGGAAGAACGGTGGCTAAGCAGACTCTGATTCCTTCTTTCCTTCCTTCCTCCTTCCCACTGCCTGCGTTAGCCGGCCCGTCTCACACCAGCACGCTGTGCAGCGGGAACAGTTTGCTGAAATACCCCCGGCAAGCTTCAGAGATTCGCGGAGAAGTAGAGCACGTACACTAAAAATCTCCACCGGGGCTCGGCTATCCACTGAGTACGGCAAATCTACAGGACGAAGTGGGAACCGGCCTGACACCGTCCTCAGTGCTTTGCGGGTCTTATCTCAGTCCATCCTCACGACATCCCTTGTAGGTGGTGCTGCTATTTCCCCCACCTTAGGTCTGAGGGACCGAGACACAGAGGAGTTTGGTAACTTGCCCAAGACCCCGTGGTGGTGCGTGGCGGAGCAGGCTCAGACCCCAGGCCGGCTACCGCCAGAGTCTGTCTTTTCTGACCGCAAGATTGTGCTGCCTCCCCATATAAGTGGCACCTGGACTAATGTGGCAGCAGTGTCAGTTTCACGGCATCTTTTGATTTGGCGGGAAACGTAGCCCAGGAAGAGCGCTGGCCGTCTACCGAGATAGCCAGCGAGACTGGCAGGCCCGTCAGTGGGTTCGCATCACCCAGTTACACCAGCGCACGTTCAAGTGGAGTCTTCGAGTGAATGAACTTTCCAGAGGTGGATTCAACTTCCTCTTTACTCATGAACAGCCACCTCTGGAAAGTTCATTCACTCTAAGACTATATACATACCATCCCCAATCAGAGATGCTCCTGCAAGTTACCCCTCAAAAATTCTAGCGCTATCCATACCCTATTTCTGAGTACACAGAAGTCATTGAATACTTATAAGTCATGTACTCAGCAAGAGTCTGTTACTCCTGGACACTGTTAAAGATTTAATCTAACTTCGCATTTAGAACAATGGTGCCATGTGGTTTAGAATAAGGAACAAAGACTTTGTATTTAAATAGCTATGGGGGAGGGGAGTCAAATATTTGGTGACAGAAGGAAATCTCACTGGGTGGTGCCATACATCTACGACCTACTGCTGAATGAAACACTTAAAATTTATTTGATTTCGTTTATCAGTGTCACCCCAATAATTTTTAATTTAAAAAATTAGGTATGGGTTAAGGCCTGGTTGTACCACTTCATTTCTATGTGACACTGAGTAAGTCGCTGAATCTTTCTGATTCTCTATTACTCATCTGTAAAATAGTGATTATGACCACAGCTTTTTTGTGTTGTTGTGAGGATTAAAGAGGTCCTGTGAAGAGAGGGTACGGAAGCACATGGGGGGGTCCCCCCAGCTGTGAGTGCCTCTTTCATTTACCCTTTTTTAGGAGAATTGGTCTCTGAGGAGGAAATTAAGAACAATGGTCACCCCCTCGTCACCACAATTAAAAGCCAGAGTTAATAAAAAAAACATTTCCTGTAAGACACTTGGCACTTCCAAATGAAACTCAGCATACAACTCCTGGCATTTTCCACACAGCTCATCGAACAGAGGCACGTTTTCCCAGTGGTTCCCGTTACCCTTGCAATGCAAGTGCTGAAAGACCACTTTTCTCTTTAAAGACACGGAGAAGCAGATAATTCCCCTTTTCATGGAGCAGACTGTCAGGTACCCGGTGTGAGACGGGTGAGGTGGTGCGCTGTGAATCGAGACGGCCCTGCCTTCAAATCCCCGTCATGTCACACGCCAGTTACTCTATGTGGGGCCAGTTAGTTAATATCTTAATGCCTCGTTTTCTTCTGTAGATAATAACATTTATATTACATATTCAGTTGGATATAAATGCTTAACATATGTAGTACATATATACATGTTTGATCAATTATAGTTACTATTTTAAAAATTATTTGGCTAATGAGGAGGATAGATATTTTATGAACTGTACTAGAAGTGGGCCTTGTGTGTGGTTATGTCAGCTCTTCCTTATAGCCACTCACTACTCTGTTGAACCTGTGTATTATTCCAAGTACGACACGCTGGACGGTGTTCGCTTACTCAGTGAACAGTCAAAGGAGATCTGCTATGTGTTAAGCATGACAGTAAGTGCTGGGGTCGCAAAGAAAATAAGACACAGTCTTATCCTGAAGAGCTGAGTGCAGGAGACAGACTCCCACAGATTGTCTGTGGAGTGTGGAAATATGGTGACAGACACCACTACGGGACGCGGCAGAGGCTCAGAGGAGGCATGGCGACTGCTGAGTCAGCTTCTGACTTTTCTGATGCAAAATCTCGGCATGAAAAATCTGTCCCTGGTATCTGTGCCTGACTTCTGGCCTTTTAAAACGTGACAGTAGGTCAGGCACAACACTCAGGTAGGGACAGAGTTAGGAACGCTCAGCCAAGTGGGCAGGGCGTGAGAGGTGTGAGTGGTGGGAGTGGGTCACTGCTGGAGTGGGTCCCTGTCCCTCCTCCCCACTCTGGTCACCTCATTTGTGCTGAAGCCTGAAAAGAACTTAGGAAACACTGAGCTGGCCCTCAGTTGAAAAGGATCATACTGTATTTGTCTTTCTCTGCCTTATTTCACTTACCATGACACCCTCAAGGTCCAACATGTTGTCACAAATGGCAGGACTTCCTCCTTTTTTATGTCTAAATAATATTCTACTGTACCTAGATATTTTTCTTTTCCTTTCCCCTTCCTTCCTTCCTTCCCTTCCTTCCTTCCTTCCTTCCTTCCTTTCCTTCCTTCCTTCCTTCCTTCTCATTTTAAACATTACCTCTTTAATGGCTAAACTGGGAACTGCTCATGAGCAAATCTCTTCTATAGACAGTCTTATCTTTCCTAAGGGCATTTCCTAATCACCCGCCCTCCCCTGTGAATCAAAGGTAACTTGATCCAACATTCTGTCTCAAATCATTTCAAATGTCCCATCTAAACTTTGCCTACATATCCTCTGGAGATTCTGAGATCAATTCTCAGTTGACAAACAGGTCTGCATGCTGAAATAAAGTCTGATGTAGCTATAGCCAACCATTAAAAAAAAGAAAAGAAAAGAAAAAGAAAGAAAAAAAGAAAAGAAGATATTCAGTAAACATAGGCACTTAGCTATTAACAAATTTTTTTCTTAGAGACTTTACAAGATCTTTATTCTTCTTCAGGGCAGATGAACTTGAACTTGATTTTTCTTTCTGCCAAAAGTAAGCCATTGGAAGGCCCTTGGGAGTTCTGCTTGTAACGTAGGTTGAGAAATAAGTGCCATTTTATATCAAGGACTGATAGAGTCCCTCGTCTCCATCTTAGACTACCCCAAGTTTCACAGAGACACTGCAATCCCATAAGAATAAGCTACTAGATGTAATTCTTTAATAAAAAAGGCCTGGGCGGAGACTGACTACCTTATCTGAGTCAACATGCACCACTGCAGGAGCCATCAGAGGGGAAACCGGGGCTGGCCATGACACCTCATATATCTTTTTAGTGAAATGCTCCTGTCAACTAGGTGAAAATGAGAATTCAAGCCCATAACCATAAAAACATACCTATGGAGTCTGACCCCTGCTGAGGCTGGCATTTACTTGTGGTCTAAATGTTGCTGGCATAATGGACCATTCCCATTTCCAGATTAAGGGTTTTAATAGACTCCACCAACTAGTTGACTTAAGCAGGTGATGATGAGGGTGGCTGTTCTGTGGCCTTGCTTGGATCCAGGAGAGCACTGACTGAGCAGTGGCTTGCCGGTGACCCCAGGCAGTGTTCGACTCTGGGGAGACAATGAACTGTGATGTCCGAGCCTGGTTTCTGAGACGTCCGGAGGAATTTGGAATAGTCATGCTATTGAGATGGTGATGTTGAGTTTTGTCACCCTGTTGAATTTTTAAGCATCTATTGAGCCACATGCTGTTCATACGACACTTCAGCAAGTGCTAGGGAAGGGGGATTGGTTAGGTCACTGGATCCCAATGTTTGTGAACACGAGGACTCTCCTTTTAATCTTCTATTTTCTCAATCAGTAGCTAATTTGTGTATGAAATGGCAAAAATCTATATATTTATTAATACTTTTAAAAGATCGGTACTTTTACAATACTCTATGCATAACAGTTAATATACATGGGAGACACAGTACATAATATTTTTAGTCTCTAGAAAACAATGTACACAGAAACTGATTCTGGTATCGCTTTTGGCGAATTCGTGATCATTCAAGGGTCCAAACATCGGCTCCAGCGTCTTCAAGCTGGAAAGTACCGATGTGACTCCACAGATGGAACATGTATAGTGGAGCACTGCAACATAAGTGGTGTTTATTGGATTTTTAATGTTTAGAATAAAAAATCGAGACTATGTAGTTATTGTTCAATTCAGAGCCAAGGAGCGCACTGGTCCAATGCCACGATCTCAGCGTTACCTGAAGAAAGATGTTCCTAGTTAAGGTTGAATAGATTCTTTCTTATATTCCTTCTACTCAAAATTATGTCATATTCTGGTTTCCTTCATATCCTGATCATAACATTTTTGTACTGTTGCATATTTTACTTGGAGCTTTCAACTCTCTTTTAATTTTGATGGTTGAGATTAAAAATATGTCTTCCTTACAATATCATTAATGTCTCCTTTCTTCTTACCTACTCTGTCTATTGCCCAGAATCCAGTTTGTTGTACTTCTTGAAGATATTGTTTTTGAAGCCTGTTTTTTTCTGTTGTAATATAAATTGATTTCTTTCTAGATCTGGTAAATATCTGTGATTTGGGGATTTCTTTTTATTGGATTCCTGGGTTAATTTCATCATTTTTCGCCACATTATCTTCTCTTGATTTTAAACCTCATTGGGCTGGAATATAGCTTCAAGGAACTTCTGAAGAATGAATCCATGGGAGGTAAATATTCTTTCACATTTGACTAGGGATTATGTTTTAGCTTCGAAATAATTCTCCCTCAGAATCTTAATGCACTGCTCCATTGTTTTCCAATGTCTCTGATGAGATCTCTGTTACAAGCTTGATTCTAGTCCTTTGACAATTGGGTTGCCAGATAAAATAAGACGTCAGCTAAATTTGAATTTAAGATAATCAACAAGTAAGTTTTTAGTATAAGTATGTCCCATGCAACATGCAATATTTTGAGCATACTTACTAATAAATTATTCATTTTTTATCTGAAATTCAAAATGAATTGTGTGTCCTGTATTTTTAGTTGCTAAATCTGGCAACCTTGCTATAAGGTCAACCACTTTTTTTCTCTTTAGATAACCCTAGAATCTTATTACTTTTTGTGTTTTAAATTTCCTGCGGATATGTATAAATGTGGCTTTTATTTAATTATTATTATTTTTAATCCATGCTGCTCAGTACTTGTTAGAATTTATAATCTCTTTCAACTATGGGAAACTTTCTTCTACTATTTTGAAATAATTTTCTTCCCTCCATTACCTCTGTTTTTGAGAATCCTAACCAGCTCGATGTTGGGCCTCCTGAACTAAGCCTTTATATAGCTCTCGTATTTCTATTTCATTTTCCATATCATTCTTTTTGTTTATGTCCTGATAAATTTACTCGATATTATATTCCAAAGATTTTGGTATTCAAAACTTTAATTTCTAAGAATTCTTTGTTATTCTTCGAATTATCTTTTTCTTGGCATCTTACGTTTGATTTGTGGATGTACCAGTCTCATACCTCTCCAAGGATATACGAGTGTTTCGTTTAGTTTTGGTTTAAATGCTCATCTGTTTCCTAAATTATTTCTATTTCCTTTGGGTTCAGTTCTGATTGTTTATCTCCACCTTTTTCTTTCAGGTTGCCATTTTATTTCCATGTGTTTGAAAACCATTATTTATCCATATTTAGAAACGAAGGACAGGGTCAGCGATTCTAGGTAATAGAGACAGTCTCCTTTGTTATATACTTCTTCTCTGAATAGAAAGGATTGATAAAGAAGCTCGATATGTTCAGGTAGATCTTATCAGACTTTGATGAGTGTGAGCAGGTGAGGTGCTTAGAGTCCTCTATATGCCCAAACGAGTGGTGTTCTAGGATCTCAACACTGATGGTCTAGTTATCCTTAAGCAATTATTAATTTATTTTCAGAGAAGAGACATAGCTCGTCCTCCCCTGAGAATACAGCTGTGTTCCTTGTGGCTTTTGGGAGAGCACATTTGTCCCCTCACTGGTTAGTCTATGGACAGATTTTCGATTAACTCTTACTTCATTTTGCAACTATTCTGGGCTGCAAATTCTTTAGCTTTTTACCATCTGCTCTTTGTCTTCCAGAAATTTGTTGAAATCGTAAGTCCGTCACTGATCCCCTCTCGCTGTCTTCACTATTATGGGTTGAGTTTATTAGAACCATTCTTGGTGAGCGTTGGGAAGGATGGAAAACAAATGCATGTGCTCAGCCTACAGCCTTGAATCGGAAGCTCCTCCCTCTCGTTCACATTCCGCCACGCCCTCCAGAATGTGCTCTAATGCAAATATTTTGTACCTGCAAGGGTGCCCTTTGGCCTACAGAACACATTTAAATGCATAGTCATTTACTTTTCAGAAGCTGAAACACGTTTTTCTAAAAATAAGTGTCTTAAAATAATACCTCATATGGTTTCTGAAATAATGAAATGACATAGTACATCACAGTATAATGTGCCTGGCCCACTACCTGGTCTCGAATAGTTGCTCAATAAATAGTATAACTTATTTATTATTTTATTTTCAGAAAATAGAGCTCTAGTGCATTTTCTGTAATTGGTACAAAGAGATATTTGGCTGTGAGTTGCCTGAAAAAGAGATGAAAAAATAGCTACCCCTAAACTACCTGTGACTAGAAGTAAAGATTAATGATTAGATTCTCATCAAACATTTGGAGCTCAAAGATAAAACTGTAATAAAACTTGTGATTCTTCATCCTACTGTAGCAAATACTACTAAACTTTGTAAATACGGTAATAAGCTATAGTTTTACTGAAGCAGAGTATTAAGTCATGAAAAATGCCACATGATTGTAATTTATACATGAGATAACTGAAGTTCAGTGAGGTGAAGTTTTCCCGAGTTTACACGGCCAGTCAGTCACTGAGCCAGAACTCAGACCCAGATCTCTGACTTCGAACCAGTGCCTTTTCCTCCACGATTCGCAGTCTTTTAAGAGGAAATCAATGCGTGATAAGATTTGAATTTTGTTCTGTCACATAAATATTCATAAATATTATTTCATTTGCAGTGAAACTGTATGCTTTGACGAGTCAAGTCATCAATGGTGAGATGCAGTTCTATGCCAGAGCTAAACTCTTCTACCAAGAAGTACCAGCTACGGAAGAGGGTATGATGGGAAATTTCATTGAACTATCCAACCCAGATATCCAGGCTTCTCGGGAATTTCTTAGGAAATTTGTTGGGGTGAGTTATCCAAGCGCAGCGTGATGATGAAGCGAAGTCCTTGCAGGCGCTGAGCTCACATGCCTCTGCGTCGTTACTTAAGTCATATTAAAGCCAGATGGCACGGCCGAAAGTTTAGCCGGAAGCCGGCTTTAAGACGCTCAGAAAGGATGGGTCACATCAAACCCCTGGTTTATCCCAGTTGACATTCACCCGCCTAGCACCATTTAATTGTTCATGCTTCGGGGGAAGGTGAACTAGCAGTGCTGATATCACAGAATGGGGGTTAAGAAGATATCTCTTTTAGAGTCTCATAGGTGAAGAGTTGACAGCCAGACAATTGATGAGAGATCATGCCATTTGGGATCTTGGGGTGATTTATTGATCCCCTCTAATAAAAATTTGATGTAGGAAGGAAATACATGCTTATGTTTGGTTTTAAAATGATAAGTACAGTAAAATCTCTTTATGTTATTTTATCCATCGTTCAGATATTGCCTTGAAAGAATGTGACCCCTCTGCAGTCCCAGTGTTGGGTGAAACTTCACTTCCAAGTCATATGGAGACAGTATTGTGTAGGGCCCAGGATCTTGGGCTCCAGCGTCATTAGGGTTTTTTTTCTTGCCATGTGAGCAGCCTTGGGCTTGTTACTTCACTGCTCCATGCCTCAGTGTTCTCATCTCTGACTAGAGAGTAACTGTAGAACCTGCCTCACCGGATAACGTGAAGATCAAATGAGACCATGTGTCAAGTGCTTGCTTTCATGCGCATAATTATTACCCAATAATCCTAATTTATTGCTACTACTAACGACAGGCCTTCACAAAATGCATTTATTATATTTTAAGGAGCTTCATTTAGTTGTTAAAATAGACTTAACCCACATAATAAAGCTGCTGTCAGTCCTACGGAAGACATTAAGTGCTAACTGGCAAACAGATTTTGTTTTAATTCATTACGAAGTCATTTGTTTAAAATTTGGAGCCCATTTTATTCTGATAAAGAAAACATTATAAATATTATAAACATTTGGGTTTAGGTTATCAGCCTTAGAAGCATAATGTTAAGAATATCCATAGCGTTGAGGTGAGGCTCACTTCACATCCAAACTCCCTGGAGCACCGACTGCCTGAGTAGAGAAAACAGGATGGAGCAACCACAGGGGCCGAAGTGTCTGGACATTGGCTGCGGCCATAAGCACTATGGAGTTAGTGATGATGGTCCTGTAGAGGTCAGCGTTTTTCTAAATCAGCGTTGCTCACTAATTGCCCTCAGTGCTCTGCTGACCCCTTTAGAAGCATGTCTCCCTCTTCCGGCAATTCTAGGAGGTGAGTAGTATTATTATCCTTGCATTTACAGTTGTGGAAACTGAGGCTTGGAGAGGTTAAGTAAGCTGTCAAGGTTACACAGCTGGTAAGAGAGCTGGAACTTAAGCTCAGCCAGGTCTGTCTGATACCAAACTCCTGCTCTTAACCATGACATATTTTGTCCATTTGTCTCATGAAGCAGAAAAATCCCTGCTTTTTATTATTTTTTTTTTATGGACCACAGACCTCAATTCTCCTCCAGTCTGAGAGCAATGCCTCCTGCTTGCCTCGTGGTGAGGCTGACTTTGATCTCAGTGCGTTTCAGAAGCTTAGCCAGTAATCCAGCTGTCTTGTCTTTCCATGTGGAATAGCCAGCTGACCACAGGGATGCTGGTCAGGCAGAGCCCATCCACATGCCCACGGACCTGGGAGAGGAAACAGCCTTGTGCGCACATATTTATGTTGGAAAAGACCAGCCTGCTCCTCCTAAACAAATATAGAGTCTTCCTCAGCAGACGGACTCGTTGAGAAGCTGTAACCTCTAAGTACAATTGCGGTCTTTTTTAAGACACGATATTTTGGTACTTTGACCTTAATAATCTTCTAAATGAATATCCAGGTCAAGCTACAACGGGGGGAGAGAATAGGAGGACTGACCTGACTTATCCTTGTGTCCACTGGGAGAAGGCAGATTGTTTACTTTAAAGTCTGGCTTTCCTTTCAACACTTAGTGACATGGGACAGTGGGAAAAGGTGTTTAAATTTGTTGCAAATGTGTTTACTTTAGCAAATAAATGATACCAAGATGATGTCCATGGCATAGCTGATAAATTTCCTCCATTTTAGCTTTCAGGCAGGTGGACAGTGGTCACTTATAAAAAGTCATCAGTACTTGATGTTATTTCTCTTTTGACGTTTCGCAGAGATTGCACGACTAAACGCTCTGGGTCTAATTTGTTACACCTTGCTGTTCGTGTACGGTAGCCTTTAGCACTGGATGAATTTGAAATCATATCCTTCAATATACATATAGCAGAACCAAAATGAAAATGAATTTCCTAAGAGTATTTTACTATTTTATATAAATCCGTATGTATAAGGATAACATAATAAATGAAAATGAAAATATCAAAATGCCTTGTTTTGAAGTCACACATCATATGTAGTTCTGGTCACATTCGTGGAAGGGCACTGGCTCTCAGGACAGTCACGGCTGGCACTTCTGGTGTCCCAGAGGCGGAGGTGCCTTCCCTGAGAGCAGTCCTTAGAGACCCCTTCTCGGCGGAGCTGCGGGAGACGGGGAGAAGCGTGGTGCCAGGCTGTGGGAGGCAGCGCCAGCCACGCGCGGTGACACAGGGTACAGAGGACCAGGCGGCAGTGGCACGAGGCTAGAGGTACACAGGGTTTGTGAGAGGCGCCTTTCATATTTGTGAATAACCACCATTTCAAGAATAACTCGTCAAATAGCACACATCTAAACTGGGGAAAAATACAAAGCAGAGGTGGAGGATTCTCAAGGGAGTTCTATGTCAAACGTTTCACCTCTCTGGGCCTCAGTTTCTCTGCACGAAAGAGTAGGGGAATTAGACCCGGGTGGTTTAAAAACCCCAGGGCTGTGCTGAGATCCTGCAGGGCTTACTGGGAGATCTCACTGGGCTTACTGGGAGATCTCACTGGGCTTACTGGGCGATCTCACTGGGCTTACTGGGAGATCTCACTGGGCTTACTGGGCGATCTCACTGGGCTTACTGGGAGAACAGGCAGGCGGGGTCGCGAGGCCCTTCCTCATCTTAACCACAGCGGTTTTGTCTTTACTTGTTCGTTGAGAGACAGGAGCGTGGCCGTTATAATTTTCTTGAAACCCTCCAGCATATTTCTGAAGCCCCTGTGTTCGGCGACTTGGTTCCACAACTAAAACCGTGCTACGATGACGTGAGCCACACGATCATTCGAGGTTTTAGGGCCAAGTAATGAGAAAAATTTGTAATGATAATCTCTAATTGAGCACAGAAATTTCTACGAGTCATTTTCAGTAACTTAAATAATTTCCCTCATTCTTTCCCCATCTTATTTATGTTATGCATTAATTTAGAAGATGCTTATTTTATGGCCTTCACAACATATACCTTTAGCCGAGGCCTTTTTCTGAATTAGTTTAGTTTAAATTATACTATCCGAATGAGGGAGGTGGCATAGAGTAAGGAGGAATGGCAAACACATGGCTCAGATACTACCACTTCCCCTTCCCATACTCAAGGCAGACATCACTAATCAATCACAGACCTCTTTCCTGCTAAGTCTCAATGAAGCCTTAGAATTCTTTACAACACAGCATTAGACAGACACTACCAAGGGAATCAGAGTTGTTACTTGAGGTGATGACCCTAAGGTCGAAGGGGCTTTGGAGTCGCAGTTCCCTGTCCAAATTCTAGTTCTGCCATCAGCCGGGTGACATTAGAAATCAAAGTTTCCTCATCTCCAAATTGTGGAAAAATCAGTATCTTGTGGAATCGTTTTGATTACTATAGTTATTATAGATACAAAACCCTCACGACATACAAGCACTCAATAAACCATGGTTATTTTTATTCCTTTTGGAAGAGGCTACGGCTGCTCCGCTTCTTCCTCATTGACCTTTCCTGCTGTCAGGAAGGTCTTCTGGGTGGATCAGCATTTCTGATCTTTCCTTCTGCTCAAACTTTACCTTTTGATCCTTAGCCAACATTTTTTTCAATCCTTAGTTTTCGAGAAATCAAGAGCAGGCTTTCTGCTTAAGATCTGCACTGGCCCCTTCAGGTATCTCGTTCCTGTAATTTCCAGCACAAACCCGCTGAACAGCCATCCCAATCATGACCAAATAACAGACCAGCTGCATCTTTGCGATATGGATAGATATGGATAGTATGATATCGCAAAGATGCAGCTGGTCACATAAACATACATGTTCTTATATATTACTATAGAGAAGCAAGTTTGAGGAAGTTCGCATTGGCTGACTTCCCTGACCTCTACCGCCAATCTATCCGTCAATCTCGGTTAATTGCACGCACAGACCTACAACAAGGAGACTTTGCTGCAACTCGGGGCTGGGTTTGAAGTAAAATCCTGGCTTGAGAACGAAATAGAATTCTTTCAGCTCTGGTCCTAAAAATTACCACCCACACCAGAAGAATAGATACTTCGGAGTCCCCAAAATCAGTTTTGAAAAATATAAAATTTCAATCGTACCAATATGAATGAAAATGTGTTCATTAAGTGAATTAAAACATTTTTTAAGTCAGAAAGGCTCTCACTGCTTTGTCTTTGTGTGTGTGTGTGTCTATGTGTGTGTGTGTGCGCACACACACACGTGTATATATGTACAGCAATAAGCTACAGTGCAGGTCCATTTAGCAGTGGGTATGATCCAGCTTTAAGGTTGACAAAACTTTATTTTCATAGGGTTTTCAATGGCCTATTTCCAAGAAAATTACCAAGTTTTAAACTGACACTATTTTCTAAAATCCTATTTTGAAATTCAAAGATCTATATTTGAGTAAAACAAAGAAAGCAAAAACTAGAAATGTCTGGATACTTTTCGGAAAAGGTAACCGAATGTTC
The DNA here is from genome assembly GCF_000325575.1 of Pteropus alecto. Classification (NCBI taxonomy): domain Eukaryota; kingdom Metazoa; phylum Chordata; class Mammalia; order Chiroptera; family Pteropodidae; genus Pteropus; species Pteropus alecto. The sequence continues at coordinate 16,147,376 of NW_006432945.1, read as the reverse complement.
TATAACCTGACTGTGGTAGTATGTGCCTTGTATACATTTGTTCAAACTCCTTGAATGATACTCTTAAAATACTGCATCTTATTATACGAAACTGACCTAAGTAACGTAGATCTGAAGCGGTAACTGGAGTGTCTGAGACTCAAGTGGCTGTCTGTACCTCTGTGCAGGGGCCCGGGGGAGCCGGAACGGACTGCGCCCTGGACTGCGGCTCCGGGATAGGACGGGTCAGCAAGCACGTCTTGCTGCCGGTTTTCAACAGCGTGGAACTGGTGGACATGATGGAGTCGTTCCTCCTGGAAGCCCAGAACTACCTGCAGGTCAAAGGAGAGAAGGTCGAAAGTTACCACTGCTACAGCCTGCAGGAGTTCACGCCCCCACTGGGGAGATACGATGTCATCTGGATCCAGTGGGTCTCCGGTTAGTCCTGCGTGATGACGTTGCCTCTGCCCGTCTCCCCTTCCCAGAGAGAGAAGACAACACCTGGGCTAATGTGAGGAAGCGCAGCGAGGGGGTGAGGCCAGAAAGAGCAGCTGGCCGCACTTGTGCTGAGAGCGGCCAGCTAGCCTTAGGCATCACGGGAGCCCCTGAGCAGCTCTGGTCTTTCAGAGTTCTCCCCTAATGCACTCTCCGTAAGCTGGACGAGTCCCATCTCTAGGGATGGAGTGCCTCTGGAACAACCCGAATCCTAAAAGACCTAAATACTTGAAAAACTTTAAGAAGTGGGGCTATAGAAAGTTTATCCCCATTTATTGGCAAAACTAGACTTTCTTAGATTTCAATTTCCAGGACATGAGACAACAGTGAATTAGATGTGAGTGTGAGTGTGTGTGTGTGTGTGTGTGTGTCTGTGTGTGTAGGAGGAAACACAGAGGAGTCACGATAGAGTTGGGTTGTCCGGGGGACATAGAGGGGACCCATGGGATGGGCAATAATTTACCTGACATCTATGAGGTACACAGACAAGGTAGGATAATATCTATTTTATAGACAGACACAGACAAGGTAGGATAATATCTATTTTATAAAAAGGATCTGTCCTCTTATCTAAATTCTCAGTGCCTCCTGCGAAGGAAACAATCCAGGCTATTAACTAATTCACGAGTGAGTGAACAGATGGTCTCCTGATTCTCTCCTATTCACCTTCCTTCCCACCCACCATTCCATCCTGTTTCCCCATCTACTTGGCCTCATCTGTAGGGTACCTAACCGATAAAGACCTTCTTGCATTTCTCTCCCGGTGCCGAGATGGCCTGAAAGAACGCGGTGTCATCATCCTGAAGGACAATGTGGCTCGCGAGGGCTGCGTCCTAGATCTCTCTGACAGCAGCGTGACTCGGGACATGGACATCCTCCGGAGCCTCATTGGGAAGAGTGGGCTGCAGGTGCTGGGCCAGGAGAAGCAGGACGGCTTTCCGGAGCAGTGCGTCCCCGTGTGGATGTTCGCACTGCACAGTGACGCGCGCTCCTGATGGGCGGCGGGAGTCAGCGGCCGGACCACACCGGGGCGCTCCCCTCTGCCGTGCGCCTTGTCATTAATTCACGGAGGGATGGAGAGGAGGGATGTAGCACGTGTCTGAAAACGACCGGTGATGTCGTCTGCTCAAGTTTCCACTAATTCTATAAGTACCTGCGCACTGGATTTTCCGAAGGATAGATGGAGTGAAAGAAACATCAGGAAAAACGTGATGTGCACCTAAAGTGTCCACGGATCCACGGGAACGGAAAAGGCAGCGGTGTCCACGAATTCCACACTGCCTCGGCCACTGGAGATGTGCATAGAGAGCGCCGCAGAAGGCCTAGACCCCCTTCGGCTGCCTTCATGCTGGATTCATTACACTTCCTCCCTCTTGGGACTACTGCTTCTCTCGGACAAAAATCTTCCCTAATTAAGAGGCACCGTCAAAATAATCTTATGAAAACCAGCCCATTACTTAATTCTGTCTTTAGTCTTTCTCTTGATAGAAAAAGTATATGGTTTCACTCTCTATTTCGGGCCAGTTTCACCACCCCATGATGTCATATGGATGTAATTTGATAACAGAAGGCTGCATTTTAGGGATGGGGAGGTGTCTCCTTTCAGGAGAAAATGTTGTACCCTTGAAATTTCAGCTGTGAACATATAACCAAATGTCATTGATCATCTAATTTTAGCCGGCGGCTCGCAATGCTGCTGGCTTCGTCGCAGCGGCTCCTGTTACCGTCATTGACACGAATATACGTCGGAAAGAGAAGGGAAGTGATAAACCTGAAAAGTGAACTAACTGGATTAATTTAAGGCCTTGGCTTAATTAAAAATGATCTAAAATCTTTCACAACCAAATGTAATTTAATTTTTTACCAGCAGAATGTTTAAATATAACTGCTATTGCCTTTAAAACACTCCACTATCTTCGTGTTGAAGCACATATTTCTATTTTGATATACATCTATTTTTATCTTGATGTATATTGGGTCTCCTATGAAATGCAAAGAATCAGTTTAAGTAAAGAAGGTCTATTGCGTGGATATGCTATCATTAAAATCATATCTGCAAATCATAGTTGTAACTTAGGAGGAAAATAATCATTATAAGACATTTACTAAAATAAAAATGATAAAAAAAATGTACTGCCTCGATATAGCATTACGTTGGTAGTTTCATTTATGGAAAATTATGTCCCTCACTCTGCCCCAGGCACCTTCTAGCCGTTGTATGTTACCACGCTCTACGGTAACACAACAGAATGTGGGCTGGAGCCATTACCGAACAAACCAGAGAGCAGACCCAAACCAAACAGCGCACCATTACCCAATAACCTGAGCATGGCAAACGAAGGCACTCGAGTTTTAATTCTCTGTGTCTCGGAGCAAATCAGCTGAGTCTTTTTTAGGCCCATCCCAGGAACTTTCTTTTTTCTTTTTCCTACAACAGTACCCTTAATTATCTTGCCTCTTGACTTTCTGCTTTGCTAACACTCGGATGCTGATTGACATAATTACCCATTTTCTCTGATACTGGGTTCCTGAGCTTATGGAGGAAATAACATAATTGTCCTACGGACATGGGTAGATGTGACCTCTAATTAAGTTGAGTCTTTGAGGTTGATCAGCTGTCCCTTTTCCCTAAGTCGAGTCACCTTCTATTCTCCTTAGAAATTTTCAGATCTTTATTGCTCTATTCAATTTCCCAACTCCATACGTACCCTTGACTTAACCAAGAGAGCAGAAGTCAGGGAGTCAATGGTATCAGTACCCCTCCCCTTTCATGCTGTGAATAACAAGTATGAGATAAAGGGGAGAGTGACTGAGGGGCCGCTGGAGCTGCTCATGCTGCCTCAGAGGTCATGTTAGGGTTTGGACATGTTATTCAAAGAACAAGGGGACTGCAAGCAAGACGCAAGCAAGAGACTGGTGTTTCTGGTCCTGGGACTAGGGTCAGACACGCTGTAGAAGGAAGACATTTAGAGTGAGATCTGCCGCAGTCATTCCTGCCTAACTCAGTAACCCAGACACGCCGCTGACGTGAACCCATTCGTGTCATGGAATGACAGTCGATGTTTAGTTTACAAACGCTGTCCATGGTCCGACTGCCCCAGAATCATTTGGGAAACTTTTATAAGATAGAGATTCACAGGCCCTGTACTTATGACAGTCTAGTTCCATGAAGTGGGCTAAGATATTTGTATTTTTATAAGGTCTTAAACTGATTCTGATCCTTAGTTTTGTTTGAGGATACGGATGGGGACAGGGGCGTGGAGCTGGGCTCTTTGGAGCCACAGAAGATATGGTAAGGCAGGCAAGAATGTGGGCCAGATTCAGGGAAATAGATGGTGAAATCTATTCTCCACACTGATGCTAGTTTTTCTAAAACATAAACATAACCATGTTACATAGACACTTTCATTGACTCCCTATGACCCACAGGACGACTTCCCGCTCCTTAGAATGACAATAAAGCCTTTCGTGATCTAGCCCTGGTTCCCTCTGTAGCCCAGGTTTTCCACAGCCCATGTAGTTGTACCTAACTGCCCGGCATTCCCTGAAGGAGCTGCCACTTACGACTCGCAGAATTTAGACGTGCTCCTGCCTTAGAACAGAACTGCTCTCGTCCTCTTTTGTCTGTCCCAACTGTTTTGACGTCACTGACTCTAGGGAAGCTTCTCCCGCCCCCACCCCCAGGTGCTGGGTTAAGTGCCCCTACTATGTGCTACTCTCATACCCCCTGCTTATATCACAGCGCTTACATGGCACTGTAATTGCCCACTCACTTGCTAGTAAATTCTGAGCTCCATAATGGAGCTTTCATGGTTGCGATCTCCCTCTTTAGCATAGGCCCTTGTATGCTGCAAGAGCTCAAACTTTTGTCGAAAGTATAAAAGACGATGCTATGAGTAGCAGAAAGACTCGGGGGGCAGTCTAGGTTCCTGGAGGCATCAAACAGGAATCAGAGCAAAGCAGTGGGAAAAACGAGGGCTTCTGAAGTTCCGTGAGCACTGGATGTACAAGGCTGCGCAGAAACAGTGATCACACAGTGCAAGCTGCCCAGAACCGGGAAATGCACAGAAGGAAATGCAGTGAGCCCAGGGATCAGACAAGCCTCCAGGAGGAGACTAGCAAGAAAACCAGGTCCTGAGGCAAAATCCTGACACGTGAGGAAATTTGTTTGTTTGTTTGTTTGTTTGTTTGTTTGTTTAAATGAGCCAACCCAAGGATATGGTCCACCCAAAGACCAGAATTTCATCACGTAAGAGGGTGCACCTCATAAGAGAGATATGTTGAAACTGTGAGTAGACCGACCAGGTTACAGATGAAGTCAGTCCTTGTGTGAATGTTGGATGGAAGTAGAAGGTGTTCACCTGTACTTCAGAGATGAATTAATTGCAAACATGCCTGCAGTTCTCAATGAACTCTGGAGGACCCCTTGGCTTGCTCAGTGATTCATGAATGGGTACGATCCTCACCTACCTCCTCTTCTGAGAACCTGAGCCACTACTAAGCACCAGCAGGGAAGCATGCCAAGTCCTAAGGGGTCAGCAATTCCATAGATTCAGGACCATCATAAAAACAGAAAACAAAATGGATAAGGTCATCCACGTGAAAGACGATCTGCTTTGTATTATGGACACATTGTGGCCTTATCCTTTCTTTCCCCCCTCTCCGCCATTTCCTGTAACTGGTCTGTTTTGAGTGATGTATTGGGGAGAAGACCTGTGTCAGATATATTCAGCTGCCTGTCATGAGTAATTCAAACCAGTTGTGTTATTGCTTTCCTTAGCTCCAACTGACTCTTTGATGCTTTGGTGTCCATGCCAGAAAACCACCTCTTATAATCATCAGAGGCCAATGTTTTTGCAGAGGTCACTGCAAGCTAATTAAGCAAATATGTGAAAAATAGTTTTAAATGATCTCAATTAGCAGAGTGTGTGTATACACGTATCAGGCGTGGGGAGTGAGGAGAGACTTTTTAAATGATAACTGACTTGCAGAGTTAGTGATTTGGTACCGGAGAACTAAGCGTATGCAGCACCTTTGTGCATTCGTTAAGCTGGCATAACTCGACCTTTTGCTACAGGACGGGTTGTATTAGTTTGTGAAAATAAACATATAGAAAATGTCCAAAAAGATCACGGCTCAGAAATGGGAAAGACAGATATATAAATAATAATGGATGAGGATAAAAAGGTCTCAAAGAGTGGCACGTACAGAGAGTTGAAGTAATACCCAGGACAGAGTGACGCGTTACACCTCCGGGAGGCTACACAGATTCATGCCTTCGGTGCCTACTATGGAATGCCTACTATGTGCCGTGCACTGCTCTAGGGTCTCAGGATACACAAGGGAATAAAATCCAAAGAGCCCTGGCCTGGTGTACTTATATTTTAGGAGAGATATAGACGAGTAAATTATTTTTATGTTAGAAAGTGTTACGTATTTGGAAAAATCGAGTAGAGTGAGGAGGGTTTGGAGTCACGGAGGAAGGTTGTAATTTCAAACGGTGGTTAGCACCGGCTTCACTAAAGAGGTGACATTTGAGCAAAGAAGGGAAGAGGGTGAAGGCATTGGCCCTATGGATATTTGGGGGAAGAAGAAATAGCAGTGCGAACGCCCTAAGTCTGGGTATGCCTCGCCTATTTGCGAAACGGCAAGGGGGTCAGTGCAGTTGCCGCAGTGTGAACGAGGGAGAGAGTGTAGTCAGATGTGAGGTTTAGGGACATGAGTGGGGCCAGATCAGGTAGGGTCTCGTGGAAAGGACTTCTGCTTTTTTTTTTTTTTTTTTCTGATTGAGAAGGGATGCTACTGCAGAGTTTTGAGCAGAGAAATGACGTCATCTGACTTGTTTAAAAGGATTCCTCTGGCTGCTGTGTTGAAAAATTTTTTTTTTAAAAAACAGCATTGGGGCAAGGATGGAAGCAAGGAGGCCAGTGAGAACAGGAGTTAACTATGGCTCATGGTCCAAATTCAGCTGGTTGCTCTTTTGAAAATAAACCTTTATTGGAACACAGCTATGCCCATTTGCACTACAACGGCAGAGGCGAGTAATTGCCACAATGATTGTATGGCCTGAAAGGAGAAAATATTTACTTTATGACCCTTTATAAATAGCATTGCTGATCCCTCAGTTAGAATACTGCAGTAATTCAGGAGAGAGACGTGGTGGTGTCTCCAACCAGGGTGGTGGCACTAAAGGTGAGAGGTGTTTGGATTCTGGATATACCTGAAATGAAAGCCACCTGGACCCACTGAATGACTGTGTGTGGGAGAATAATAAAGAGAGAAAGCAAAGATGAGCCTAAAGTTTTTGGCCAGAATCACCGGACGAACATTCGAGATAAGAAAGTTGGTGATGAAGCAGTTTTCATGGTGAGATCAAGAATTAGAGCAGCTTAAACTCAACATCTGTGAGTTTTTAGATGACACCACGTGAAGGTTTTAGGAGCCAATTGAATATGCTGAAGTTTAGGAGAGATGTCTGGGCTAGAGATGGAAAACTAGCATAGGATGGTATTCAGGTGTGACCCTGGATGAGATTACCCGAAGAATGAATAAGAATAGTGAGACCAATAAAGCAAACCAGCAGTGGGGAGCTCTGGGAGCCGAGTGAAGAGAATATATGAAGAAGGACAGAAGGATTGACTATATCAAAGATTTCTAATAAGTCAAGGAAGAGGAGGACTGAGAACTGACCAATGCGGTTTTGGTAGAGTAGGCAGGAACAAAAGCTGGATTGGAGTAGTTATAAGTGAATGTGTTAGGAGAAGAAATGTAGAGAATGAATATAGAAACTCTTTCAAGGAACTTTGCTAGAAAGGGAAGCGAATTTGAGAACAAATAAAGCAGCATCAGGCAGAGGAAGTAGGGTTAAGTGAAGAATTTTGGTTTTTGTTTTTAAGATGGGAGAAATAATTTTATCGTGTGTTCGTATATTGATGGAAAAGGTTTGGTAGAGACAGAGAAACTCATGATTCAGGAAAGAAAGTGAGAGAACCGCTAGAGCGGTGTCATTAAGGAAGAAAGGAAGGGACCCAGTCTGCAAGAGGAAGGACCGACACAGCCGCATGCTCACACCCTTCCGGCTGCGGCGGGAAGTCAGGGGTACGGGTTCCGTGGGTAGACGGTGATGGTGGCGGGAGTCTATGGAAGTCCCTTTTTGTTTGTTCAAATTTTCTCAGTGAAGTCAGAAAAAAAGATCATCTGAGCGTAAGGGTTGTGGTGGTATGCTGTGGGTTTGAGGCAAATAAACAAACTGGCCATCAAATATGTGGTCCAGTGAACGGACTAGAAAAGTCTAACATTGTCATCAAGCAACATATGGGTTCACTTGAGGCTCATAATCAACATAATTTATCTTTAGTTCATTCTTCTGTATGAATGATGGCACAAATTAGGTAAAAGAATGGATTTACCCAGGGTCGTGGTCTTGCCAAGTGAGTATAACAAAGAATCGAAGGTATATACAAAGAAGTGAGTATGTTCATTAATCATGGAATTTAAGATTGAGCAAGGAAGAAAGAGAGGATATGAAGAAGGTTAGAGACAGTGAAAAGAAAGAAAGATCAATGGGTTAGAGATCCTGTGAAGTCAGAATTGGGGCACTAGAGGGAATGAACGAAGGGGTAGATGGAGGTTATGGTCAGAGAATGGAATGAATTCCACTGAGATTTGGAAGAGGTTATTGGTAATGGGAAAGTCTAGGGTCATGAACATGCAAATGAATGGCTGAGGCAGTGCAGAGGGCCAGATCACTGAAAGAGAGGAGTTCAAGAAACAGACACTCGAGTGTTGAATTGAATCATTGACTGCGTATATTGCATCTTCCAAGAATTAAGACATTGGCAGTATTGGAGAGATTAAAAGTGAGACAGGAGATAAAATCAGTGGGTTGGCATCAACAATGAGGGATAATGGGTAACATGACCTAACTATATGAGATTCAACCCCCAGAGTGTCTAGGGAGGAGACAGAGAGAACGAGAATGGTTTGGAAACGACAACGAGAAGCCTGGAGAGTATCTACTTCACATATGATTTAAATTTTTAGTGGAGACTCCAAGGATAAATTGTTGTTCTTGAGGCAGAGAGGTTGGGGAAAGAATATTTCAGGCATAGTGGATGGATGGCATTTGACAGCATGCACTAAGACACAGACTATAAGAAACGGTGAGTTTATGGATCTGGCTGGGGTATCAGTTTGGGGCATGGTGGCTGCAGCTGTAGAGACGCTGGGACACGATAAAGCAGGATGGAAGGAGATGAAGTTGCAGACATTTGTAGGTTGGGTCGGACTGTGATCGGTGTGCATTTGGATTTTTCTGTCAGCGAAAGGGACTCCCTCGGGTTTTTAGTCAGGGTGCTGATCTCGTCGGGTTTATTGCACAGAGGTAAATCTTGCTACGACGTGAAAGTAGTTGGAGATACAAAAGATAAGTAGAAGCTGCGGCAGTAATGAAAACGTCAGAGAAAAGGGCCTGAACTCAGCGCCCAGAGGAACAGAAGGGACCCTGGGAACATGAAGTCGGAGGAGCTGCTGATTGTCTGGATGTGGTTAGTGACAGAAAGAAAGGGATCGAGGAAGAATGGAAAGTTTCAGCTGTAGTCACTGGGTAGAATATGTAACCTTGTTCCAGTTGAAGGAATAAAGGAGGACAACCAGATACCTTGCTAGGCGACACGCCTTTTCAGGGGCAATCACCCCGCAGGCTTAGTGAGTACATACACCCTATTCTGTAGTTAGACATTTGTTTCTTTCGCGGAACTCAACATTTCTTAAAGTATCTTCAAGACTGGTGATTCTGAGGGACCAGTCGTATTCTTTCCTCTAACGGGTTTAGCCAATTTAGGAATAAACTCGGGAATCGAAGATCAAACACTAGTTCAGTACGTACAGAGTTCAGTACATATAAAGCAAGGCTGGGACCTGCAGCCTAAATAAGACTTCCCTGCATGCCCTGTCTTCCCCCACCCCAACAGGAGAGAGTCAGGTCTGAAGGGCTCATATTTGCCAAGACAGATACAAGGAGATCAGCAGTCTCCCTCGACCCCGGGGGCATGGAGAACTGACGGGAAAGGATTGACAGGTCTCCACGCTTTATGAAGCAGGAGTGAGAGAGGAGATAATGCCTGCTCCGCGAGTCCATCCCTTCTCCCAATCTCGATGAGAGAAGCTGCTGCTCTTCCTGTGGGAAGCAGGGAGTAAGAGATGGAAAAGGGCAGAAGTCCCTCCTTCCCCACCTGACCTCCCCTAGCAGTGGGATGGAAACTCGTGCTGAAATTCAGGCACGGAATAAGCGGCAGACCCCCAGCTACGGCAGGGCCTGCGTTAGACGCAGGCAAACTAAAATGCGAATGCGGTAAGGAATCCGGTTATACGTGGGCCCGAAAGGGAAGTCGGTGCCTCCCTGGGTACAAATGCAGAGCCCGGGCACGAAGGGCAATGGAAGCCGGAGGACCCAGAAAATACGCTGGGTCACTAGTCCCGCTGGGGGTGACGGGGAAGGTGCAGCACATGGGTGCGAGGGCGCCTCATAAAACTCGCGTGCGAGCGTGCGGCTGAGAGAGCGACCGACTCTCGGGCATCCTTGGCCTTGTTCTCAATCCTCATTTCACTGGGGGAGCCACCACTTGAGCTGGCAGGGGTCAGGGTCTCACTTTTGTCCAATCAACTGTATGACATATCTGCGAAAGTTCCATCGTCTCCACTCCAGCTGTGGGCTAGAGTTGAGGGACACACCTGAAGGAGGTAGAGAGTTGGGAAGATAACCCCAAATTACCTTCCGTGCCTGAGTGTCTTCAGGGACCGAGATCGGGAAATAATAAGAAAACTTAAAATCTTGTAACATGTCCGTGCTACGCACAAGAGATGCAGTTAAAGGGCCTCTTTGTAGGAACTCTTAAAGGAACGACGTGGGAAGGGAGCCAGCACCTGCACCGGAGACCTTAGCAGGAAGAAGAAGGCTGCGATTTTCCTGCGCCGCTGGATTAAACACGTAGACAGAAAGGATTTGGGTCGTCGCGAGAAGAACAGAAGGATGTCATGGAAGAACGTCTGGTTCTCCTAGGCCCTGTAGGAGAATTCGTCAAGAAGGAAAAAGGAACGTGGCATTCAGGCCGTCTGCGTCTGCCAGATGTTCCCTAACAATGTGTATTGTTAAAACCGAAATCTCAATTATGAGAACCGGGCCCACCAAACAATGAAATGCCCAGTGTCCTTTGAGTCCATTCATTAGGCCCTTCTGGGTGTTGCTCTGGGTCAAGCTACCGTTCATTAATGTGAAATGTTCGTTTGCCTTTGGACCATCAGCCTCCTGTTTCTGTGGCTCAGAAGGACCCCTTCGCACACCGTCTGCCCTGATGGGTGACTGCTCAGTACTGACAGCATGGATGTGGCTTCTCTGAGTCAACGTGCCGTGCCTGGGGGAGGTGAGAAGTCAGGGACAGCTGGTCTCAGGCAGGCAGCTGTTCATGGGCTAAACTTCACATAGGCCAGGCCCTTCATTCCGCATCACAGGGGTGACATTTCGGTGGCTGCTAATCTGAGGACAGGGTCCAGATGGAGATTAACGAAGAACCCTAACCCCCTCTGGAATGTGGGCAGATCCCGTGGCCGTACGCCTTGGCTCGAGAAGAGGTTTAAGGGTCCAGGAGCCCAAGCTGTCTGAAGTGGAACATTAGGCCCTTGGCTAAGGAAAGATGAGCACTCTTAACACAGGCCCCGGGGCTGCTGCGGACGCTCGCGGCCTCCTTCCCCGACGGGTTCGGCCGCGCGCTGATCAGGAAGGGGGGTGAGGCCAGGCGAGACTCGGTGTGCACAGAGGAGGATGTGAATTTTACTTTCCGTGGGAAATTATGATGAATTGCTTTTAATCTGGAATGTGATGACCATGATCCCTCTTTCAGAGAAGCATACAAGGACTAAGTTCTAATTGTTGGTGTTAACTTTCCAGACTTTTCCAATGAGGAAGAAGGACTCGATTCATTCGTTCAGCTGTTCACTCATCCACTAAGCTGACAAATATCTATTTGGTGCCTTGTACATGCCCAGCATCATGCTCGGCACTGGGGACACAGGGGGAGCAAATCAGATTTAACTAACCTTCCGTTTGGGGAAGGGCAGACGTGAAATGAACATGCACTGAAGTAAACAATAATTTTAAATGTGTTACATGCCACGAAGCCAACACATAAGAAAGAGAGCAATGGAGGTGGCAGTGTCTAATTTATATCCGAGGACCTAGGAAGGCCTCTGTCCTCGGTGGTAAATCCTGGATTCTCTGGGGTTCTACTCGGGGTGGTTTACGAAATCAGCGCCGCAATGAGCGTCTGTGATGGGGACCCTATAAAATTCAGAGGCTGAGAGTGGATTGGGAAGGGGAGGAAATTCCCTCCCTTTCTGCGCATGCTCCACACCGCACAGAGTCAGAATATACGGTTCGCGGCTTCACCCTCCGGCTCTACGCACAATGGTTAGCCCGTAGTAGGAGTTCAGTACATGTTTGTTGAATCAATGAGCGATTTAAAAGCTGACATTCTCTGCGCCTCTGCTTCTGTTTGAATGGATCAGGGCAAAGCTGGAAGTAACGAGGCAGATCAGACTCTGGGAGTTGTGACCTACAGCACATGGGAACAACTTGCAGGCAACACCAGGAAAAGATCCTGAAGACGAAAGTCAAAGACCGTTGCAAGGAAAATGAATCGTCTCATCACTGAGGCCTGACGTTTAGGACGAGGCCGTAGCTCGCTGCCGGGAAAGCGGACTGTGCCTTTCTGCAGTGAGCTCGGAAATGTGGTGGCGTTGGGGGGCGGGGCGGGGCACGGGTTCCGCAGTCTTTAGACACAGGTTCGGTTCCATTTTTTTCTTGCTGTCACTATGCCCTCCACGCCCACAAAGAGTCTTCATGCTGTTGTTCGATTGCTCACCTCTAATGAGCAATGAAATCCCGATTTCTTGTCAACTCACCAGATGCTGCCAAGGGAGCGCCTCCAGCCGTTACCCCTCAGCTCCCCAGCTCAGGACGAATCCTCTCCCAGGCACGGCGAAGACTCTCCCAGGGCGCCGGTACTCCACGGCTAGAAACAGGTATTCTTTTCATCCCTCTATCTCTACGACGAAGTCTAGTAAGCTCTTCTCAGCAACCTCTGACTTTCCTGAGCTGCGAGGTTGCCCCGGGTTCCTGGCCCAGGAGGCCAGATCCCTGAACCTCAGCAGGCTCCGGGCTTCCCGGTTCAGTCGCAACCCCACCAGCGGCTCCTCTTCCTGCTCCCTCTGCCTTTCAAACACCTTCTAACCCGCACATCCTACTTCCCTTTACCTGATCGTCCATCCGCTCTTCATTCATGTTTCCGAGCCTCCAGCTCTCCTAGTGCCCACGTGGTCCCCTCGCCGAGTGATCCTGTCAGGAAGCTCTGGCTCATTACAAGGTGAGTGAGCCTTAACCCCGCACTTCCACATGGCCTCACGCTATTGCTGTGATTGCATTCCTTGTCTACAGTAGGCCAGACGAAACACGTGCTGCGAAGGTGGGTACGTTTTAAGCTGGTTTCCACGACAGACTTGAACAGAGAATGAGCGAGGTCTCCTTTAGGACCTTTGCCACCTGTCGGCCCCTTCCTGGAATGGGATTTTCTGATAGTTAATATTCCTCAGTCAGATGACATAAAACGCCTGCTTCTGGATCTTGTTTTAAGGTCTTCAGACCACGTAGGTGATGATTTTAGTGGGAACTATAATAAAACCTCGGCATTTTACTTGATAATCTCAAGGGAAATTGAGAGTAAGGGTAGGGGGGTAAGTGGAGACGGTTTTATGTAATAATTAGAGCCATCATTTGTTGAGAGACTACGTTGGACCAAGTACTACTGGTTATTTTATATGTGTACTTTTAACTACATGCAGCCAGAGATTTTCAATCCAGATATCCCTGGATCCTATTTCCTAGGTTATTTTTCTGTATGTGATATTAGAGCATCAACCTAAGAATGCGAGAAATTTCGGTTCAAGTTCTTCCTCTTCCGTGTGGTTAAGAATATTAATGTCTTAAAATAGGAATGAGAACGATAATACCTACTTAATGGGATTGATGTAACATGAAAATAAGATGTTATCATTAAAGAGTGAATGACGGTGACCATTCTATAACAGACGCTCAGTAAATGAGAGCAGTGGTGCTAATTTTTACCTAAATATATATTTCTGGCAAGACAACCAGGTCAAGCTTGTGGGTATTCATTTTCTTTCTTTAAGGTTTGCAAATGAAAAGTTATACCACAATTTATAAAGGTTCCGAGTACTTCAAAATAATGAACCTATGGGAAAAGTGGAAGGGAAAGTCAGTAAACACACACACACACACACACACACACACACACACACACACACACACACCCTCAGGCCTTCAGATGGGGTCTTTAACTGTAGACCAAGGTTCACTGACAGAGCCCTCTTACCACAAGAGCATATGGTGAGCATTTGAGAGACGGGAATATATATCCTTCAGAGAAGCACTTAAGTTCTTGGGAATTTGGGAAGAATAGAAAAAGAATGTCTTAAAAAGAAGGAGAAACGAGAAAATTAGGGAGACTCTCAGTGGTCTAGTCTGCGTTCAGACCTCAGAGCTGAGATGCACTGCGCCGCCCCACGACCTGGAGAGCGTGGAGCTGCGTGCCCTTTAATCCGCGACCACTGCAGATCGAGTTACTCCTCTGAAAGAACTTTTCTTCCTCCAGCCAACAAAATGAATTGAAATTGATGTACTTAATTGTTTTCTAAATTGCAATTTTTCTCCCCCAGATGTTTTTTATCAGCGTTGAGCCCAGTGGGCTCTGTCAGTCACACGGGAGATGAAGTCATGTGGTAATAAAAGAGAAGGGGTTGGGGGAGGAAGGGACATGTCATACAGTACATTGTCTAATTGAAAAATGTGCTACATAAATGCTGACCTCGGAACCTCCCCCTCTCAAGGGTGGCTCATGACAAACAATGCGCACATCTTCTGGCCCGCAAAGGTCAGGATTCTCCCGTTCCTCCGTTATTAATTCAGGTCAACACAAGAGCGTCCTTCCTTTGCCTTCCCTGGGCGAAGTCACTCTACTGGATTGTGGTGCAAGGCGACGAGAATCCAAAGGGAACGCTTAAATGCAGAGGGGCGAGAGGGTGGGGTTAGGGTGATGAAGGCCGCCTTAGAACTAACGTCCCACAGGGGAGAACGAGACCCAGCAATAACATCCACGGGTGCGTCTGAGACCCAGGTGCTAACGATAATCCGGTCTGAGATGGAGGGGGGTCTAGTGGGAATATGGCGCTTGGGAAATGTGGCCAATCTCAGGTTCGAGAAATGCCGAAAACGCAAGCGGCGTGGAGAGAGGACGGCCCGGAGGGGAGGGGGGCGCGGGGTCGCAGATGCAGGACGCGGTCAGCATCTGGGAGAGACAGGACGACAGGGAGAGAGCCGACGCTCACAAACAAAACCCAAGAAGCGACAGGAAGACCCCTCTCCCAGCTCCCCATCCCGAAGCGTGCAAACTGGCTTCGGTCCCAAGCTGCGGGTCCAGAAGGTCCTCAGGGTCTTCCTGGGCCCCCGCCTACCTTCCTTCGGGCTACGCTGGACCCTGACTGCACTGTTTCTTCTTGGACTCTGTAGGAAATGACTTGTAACCAACGGGATGGTCACTGAGGGGCTTCTACCAGCCCCCGCTGTCAAGACGACCTCCCTCTTCTACTGGGGAAAAAGTTTCTTTCCTCTTATCCTGTCATCATGAAGGAGGAGGACACCTGGTCATTACAGAAGAAACCCAATGAATCACTCATTTAATTTTTTACTCGTTCACATTTGACTAAAACAAACTCCAGGGACTTCTCCAAGTTCTTTGATTGCACTGGAATCTTAATGAAACCACCACTTCTTTGAAACATGAGGACTATTGCCCGAGGTTTACAATCCTCTGTAACTTTCTTTGTAGTGATATTTGGAGTCACTAGATTTAAACTGCACGAGAGTCAACCGTATGCTCTGGTATGAAGCACCAAAGACTTAGGGAGAAAATCACATCGTAGTCAGACACAGGTGGCCGCGGGCTCACGGACCTCGACCCGCTCCTCGGTCCTCCGGATGAGCAGCACCGCCATCGTCACCGGCACTGCCATCGGCACCTCTCGTTTCCCCCGTCTCTGTCCCTCCTCCTCGTTCCCTCCTATGCTCCCTCCTCACCGTCCTTCTTGTCTCCACCTCCTTCTTCCCATTTCTTTCTTGCCTCGTCTCCTCTCTTCCTTTCTTCCTTTGCTCCTCCTGCTTTTCTTTTTCTTCTTCTCTCGATGTCTTTCATTTCCTCTTCCTCCTCCTTCGATTTCTTCCCCATGCCTGCTTCCTCCTTTTTTTCTCCACGTTTTTTGTTTTAATTTTGTGCCAAGAGTTAGAGAAGCATATTACTTATGTCATCTCAGTAATAGCCCTAGACATTATTTTTAAGTGAAGAAATTAGGTTATCAGAGAAAATAAGTCATTTTCCCATTTATATAGCTAGTCAAATATCACTCTGGGTCTCTGATTCCAAACCCATCCATGCTTTTAGTAAAAGTCTCTCTAGGAAGGAGTAGCAAATATCAGGGGCAGAAGGAACCAAATAAAAATATAATTAAAGTTTAAATTTGTAATTTGAGGGAAAAATAATTTTGTAGTTGTGAAAATTTGAAGTCAACTGAAGATAATTATGGTGTTATAAGTAAATAGTTTTTAACAGAAAAAATCTATAAAGAAGAAATCAAAAATATGAAAATACTTTGAAATATAGAAAAATCTTTTTAAGTATAAATAATTATTAGACCTCAAAGATGAATGAATGTGCTTTTAGAAAGTTCTCAACATTCCTTCTGAAATGCACATTTGTATTCTCAAGTAGCAGAAGACCAAATTACAGCTGCTTTACCTTCTTACTAAAAGAAGCCTGGAGACAGCCTGTTCCAGGGCAGTGGCAGAGGCTCGAGTCAGCCCTCCAGGCCCCCCATTCTGTTCCTCTTTTCATGCTACCTTTGTCAGTATGTCGGCTTTTGGTCCTTGGCCTGGTCCCCTGTTATGCTATCGTGACTGCCACGCCCCATCATCTCATTCTCACCTCATTATGTTTAGGGATGGAGGGGAAGAAAAGTTTCCTTGTGAGATCTCTGACTTTTTCTTTTTTTAAAGAAAGGCAATAGCTTCTAGAAGCTTCTCCCATTCCACGCCCGCCCAGCAGACTTTCTCTTACATTTCCTTAGCTAGACCTGGGTCACCTGCCCACCTCTGATCGCTGACAAAGGGAATGGACTGAGGCCAGAGGAGGAGCTAAACGTCTTCAGAAGTATGGAATATCTGCTTGCTACGTGAATATGTTGAGTTTCACTCGTAGGTAAGAGGGAAAGAAGGATGTCGGGTAGACAACGACCAGTGCCCGCGAGACCTATCACCTTATTTATCCATTTCACAGAGGAAAGTGTCGTCCCTGAGCCCCCTCAACTGAGAGCAGGACCATAAGGACTGTTTTGCCTTAAGGGAACAAAGATGGTGGGGAAGCCAGGCTCCTGTGGAAGATTCTGGTTAGTGTGACCCCTTCCTTCAAGCTTTCAGATATTCTCTTCTAATCTAAACACTGAGAGAACTTTGGGCAGGGCAGTGGGAGAGGATGATTCAAAATTAAAGAGGGAGACGAGCTTTATGTTTTTGAGCGAGGGCATGGCCAAGTGAGGGGTAGGTATGCAAGTAAGTAAACACGTGTCGCTAAAGATGGATGGAGCTTTACACGTGGCACCGTGCATGAAGAAACAGAGCTGACTACGCTATGACAAAGGGGTGAAGTCGCCGTGGGCTCTGGAAAGGACTGGCACATTTAGAAGCAGCATCTTCAGAACAATCTAATATCTCAGATAGCTAATAATTATTATTATAATAATACTAATAAACAATAATAATAATAATATATAAGGCTTCCTTCAAGTCAGGTACTGTCCTTAGCACTTTACCTATATTAAGTCATTTGACTATTGTGACTGCATAATGAGGTAAGGTCTGTCATCATCCCATTTTTCAGATGAGGAAACTGGCACGCACAGGTTAAGAACTTTCCCAGCTTACACAGCTCGTAAAAGGCAGACTTATTTTGCTGTTGTGGTTGGTTTCTTACATTTTTCTAATATATTATTTATACACATCTGTTTTATGTGCAATGATTGGCTCTTTTAAATCATCACATCGAGAAGTCTAATAACATCTCTTTTCTGAAAAATAGATTCAGGAAAATTTGGATATTTATGCACTTCATTCTTAAATGTAAGCACTCATTACTGACTTCATCAAGGAGCTGTCTCGGTCACAATCACATCATTCAAAATGAACATCAACTGGGTTAAGGCAACGCAAATGGCCTGAAGTAAATCAAAGGGTTTTCTGAACAACTAATCTATGTATTCCACTTGTATTAGAGCAATAATTTGTATGGCGAAATATGGTAATATCCCATCGCTCCTAATGACTGCCGGTATGATGGGGTTTTTGACACTTAGGGTAATTACACTGAGCATGAGTAAATCACTGACTCGATCCAATGGAGGTCCATCCACTGGGTCCTTTCCCCTCCCTCCCCTTGTACCCGGCCCACCGTGATCACATCTGCGGTTGGCGTGGAACAGCCGTCTCTTGGTGGAAAGGCACAGTTCCCTGGCAATGTCTGTGCTTTTGATAATCGTGGCCTCTTCAACTATTTCCCTTTAACCTATTCGATGGCCAAGTTCGCTTGGATCAATTTCAGAACCACAGCCAAATATTTTCAACCTGGCAGGCATACCTTTTTCCCTTTTTATCCACTCAAATCTGTAATTTCATTACATTACTACCAGCTGGAGCATTCACCAATCTAGTTCAAAGCTTCTGAGATGTCTTTGAAGGAGCTGTTCCTTGTTAAATTCTATGCAAACCTTGCAATGGAGCAAGGCCCGGCCCACCAGCTCCCGCTCCTCGGCGAGCAGCTGGTCCAAAGCTAGTGGCTGCTGAGGGTCCATCTAACTGCTACCATCTTGTCAAGGCCAAAGCCAGAATTTAAACCATGTAGTCTAACTCTAGAGTTTGCATTCTTTACCCCTACTCTTTGTCATCTCTCTAGAATCTGTGCTTTTAATCACTCAAGTACAGTACTGAGTTGTGGAAGCATCATACATTCATAAGTATAGCTAATGGAAAAAACAAGACCGTGTTACAGGGTCGAGGAGAACAGGACATACATGGCAACGTAAATTGGAATCTTTGGAGAAAAAAATGAGGATCAATTATATTTTGAATGCAAACATGTTTGAGGGGGAGAAATCTGCAGAGAAATAATCAGACACGTTTCAGGTGCTAACCGACTGAGTTCTTCAATTTCCCACCCGCGAGTGGAGGGGGTTGATGGGAGCTGCTGTCCTTTGTTCAGGTCGCCTCTCTGGTTCATGTGAAGCATGACAGCACGACAAGCCTGCGCCACCAGAGTACCTGTCGTGACGCGGGGCAAGTACTTTCTGATATCCCAGACACCTGCAGCAGGACAGGCAGCGGGGCCTTCATCTTGGTGGCAATTCTTGTCTAACCGGGGATGTAGCCCTCAGTGACAACTTCTGCCTATCGGATGATGGATGTGACAGTGGGCCAGCTGTCCAAGGTCTTGGGGCAATACCAGGATACCTTTGAGGCTTAATTCACAATGTAGTGGTTCCTTCTATTTGTCATATGTCAGGGCAGAATGTACTTTTGTAACCTTGTTTTCATGGCCAGGTGGTGAAAAGCATCCTTGGGGCAGCTATTCAGTTATCCTGAATTAACGAAGAAAGATGTCAGAAGTACTTTTATATAAGGATCTGCCTGAAGGTTAGATGGAACCATGGAAATCCATGACAGTGTGTCCCAGGCTCCATCTGCATGCACTCAAAGCATTTTAATGCATCTCATTCAAATCTTTCTCTCTGCAGATGAGAAAACTGAGCCCCAGAGAGACTAAACAGTTTACCACATTAGCGCGGGGACAGCTCGTGCCGTAACACAAATCATTTGACTGAGGATCCCATATCTCGCCTGGCTTGGATCTTTGACGTTCTCTGGAAATGTGAAGATAATTATTACTGGGACAAATAGCGAGGAACAACTTCAGGAACTTGGACTAGGGCAGAGGGGAATGCAAATCAGTTTGACTCAGACCTTTGCTTGAAACTGGGGCTTATTGGAACGGGAGGCTCCACGTCTTTGAGTGAAGTCCTTTTGGGAAGAATGATCTTCTCACCCACATGAAAGTCAGGAATTCTTCCATAAGCACTTAAAAACTTCTATCGGGGCACTCGAAGAGGTCGTTTACCAAATCGCTCCCTCACTGTTCCCACCAAGAAGCCAGTGCTTTAACTTAGAGCAGTGATTTGGAGAACCGTCTGGCCCGAGGTCAAGCTGCTTTCTAAACGGAGCCATTTGCTTTTCTTCTTGCGTCTCTTTTCCCTTTACCATTCTCTGGGATTTTACTTTATTTTTAAATGAAAAATTGCTCTGTAATGTTGATGGGTTTTTGGTTAACAAAAGTTTTTTTTTTTTTTTTTTCCCCCAAATACAAAAGAACAGGTAATGAGAAGGAAAGCCTCACGGGAATGCTGACCCTGCCTCTTCTAGTTCTCTGCTCTAGAGACAAACTCTGCGACCCACTTGCTTTCCCGTACGACGTCTGCTTAAGTGTACGCTAATCCACGGCTGCCTCCTTTTATACACACGGCAGCACGTTATGCTCGCTGCATCGCATCCTGGCTTTCTTCACCGAATGTTTCTTAAAGATACCTATCCGTATGTGGTATTTACTTCATTTCTTTTAACCAGACTCAAACTTTAAAAGATCGAGGAAACATAGTCTTCTCTTATTGTTACCGTTCTGTCTCTCTAGCGCTTGTCACGTGGCCACGTCCTAGGGGACGAGTGTAACACAGAGCACGTGAGTCAGTCCAGGACGGCCTGCTGCTTTTCGGCCCAAGAATCCGGGAGCCCCTCTCCATCACGTTCCTGGGTGACTGTCCTATAATGTAATTATCTGTCACTTTCTGATTCTCAGGTGACCTGAGACAAAAGTGTCGCTGGGGTCCCGAGAAGCCAGCCAGCCTTGCACTGGCCTTCCTGGCTGCTCTGTCGGTGGACAGCTGCGCCCCAGCCCGAGCTCTCCCTGAGGAGACGTGGGTTTTACTGGCGGCAGAGCTTCAGCTACTCAGCGGAATGTCTTCAGTTCTGCAGCGTCAGGAGGAGCCAGGAGGCTGTGCTCCGAGGCCAAGGGAAACAGAGCTTCAGACTCCAGACCACGACTTGGCGGGGCCGTGGGGCCTGCTGGGTCCAGGGGCAGCTCCCCCGCAGCCCTCACCCCAAGCGCTCTTTCCCACTAAGAGTTAGAGGAGCATGAGTGACTCAGGACACCTGGTGCATGCATGAGCACACACCGCGGCCTGGGGAAGTGCACCCCAGCCTCGCTTTGACCTAAGAGGAGAGGCGAGTGCCCCCCTCCCTGGCAGGGAAGGAAGGAGGCGGCGGCCAGAGTCGAATTCAGACATCTCAAGTCTCAGCAGAGGCCTTGGTCTGCGCTTAGACAAATAATCTCGAGGAGACCCAAATCCCCTGTTCACTGTGAAAACAGACAGTGCCAGAGAGAGACAGAATTAAATTGTTTCTCTTTCATGGCAGCTGAAGTGTAAAAACCGTTCTATTCCGACCTTATGGTCGGAATATCCTGACACCTCATAAATTACGCTGAGGGCTCGGGGCCGGACGGCGGGGCGGCCGCGCACGCAGCAG
>NW_006432945.1:16111337-16125893 GCF_000325575.1 Pteropus alecto | reverse complement strand
TGCTTTCATGAGTAGTTTCTTACGGAGGCGGGAAAGGCACAGCCATAACTCCCAAGTCTGGGAGAATCTCTGAGGTGGGTTTATCTTAGTAGAAAAAAGGGAGGAGAGGAAGGAGGGAGAGAGGAAGTGAGAGAGACACAAAAGAGAGAGAGAGGGGACAAATGAATCACGGGGAAGGAGAAGGAAGGAGGGAGAGGAAATGTGGGCGAGAGGAAGATATGGTCTGGCCGTTCGGATGGGGCATTCCCCTCCCCTCCCCACGCCCATCTGGTGGCAGAGACCCTCGACAGAATGGAACTCCTGCACTGCCCGCCACCTGTGGAGCTGCCTTTAGCGCCTACATCCATCTGTGCCCCACACACAGTAGGTGCTCTGTAAATGTTTGCTGAGCGGAAAGATCCACAGATGGGTCCCCAGAGAGGAAAGCAGATTTATTTTGGGAAACTCGAAGTATGTAGAGCGAAGTCATTTGGAGCAAACACTATTCCTGTAGCCCGAATCACCATAAGGTTTAAAGAATCTGGGTATGTGTGGGTGTGTCTGGACGTATTGTGTGTGGGAGCGTGGGTGGGTGGTCTAGACCAGTGGGTAATAAGTGACAGGAGGGCCCTTGAAAATATAAAGAGCTCCATAACTACTGAAAAAATAAAACTGGGAACAGCATGCCCAGACCTCCAGCCATGCAGTGACCAAACCTGACCTTGGCAGAGATGAATAATATCGTAGAGATGGATTCAAGAATTATTAGTCAGTGTTTTCGGTCTCTATGGGCTTTTTTTTTTTTTTTTTTAAGAACTGCTGGGTGGGTTTTTGGCAAAGCAAATGACTGCAACAGCCTGCAGGATTCCACAGCCCTTCCAAGTTCTTTCTAGACTCTGCTATATTGAAGTTTATTTTTTAATTTCTGGTTCTTTTTTTTTTTTTCTAATAAGATGTCTTTTCTGGTTTCCTCTTTGGATAAAAAAAAAAAATATGAATTCTCACTTGCCTCTGCTTTTAGTTCCTCCATTTCTTGGAAATTATGTGTTAGGCCTTCCTCACAGACACATAGACCGTCCTCCTCCTCATTGCTCTGGCCTGGGAAGGAGAACAGAAGACCTCAGGGAGCAGGTAGTTAAAAACCTGTCTTATACCAGGCTTCAGAATAAGTCAAAGTCTATTTTTCCCCTATTTCTTTTATATGTCTTTTTCAGGTTTACCTAATTGTTTCCCAGCTTATCAGCCTAATTCTCGATTCCATATGACCATCTCACTCTCGTAATTGCCGTGCACATCTGTCTGTATTTATGTTGATTTTATGTATTTGATTTCCCTCCCATTAGACCTTAATCTCCTTGAGGATAGGAATCACTGTAATCTTTATTTTGTATCCCCGAGTGCCCGGGCTGGTTTTGCAAATCCGACGTGTAGTCCACAAATGGAGTGCACATTCCCATCTCTGAGGAGCGTTTCACTGCTCGGTTGGCCTGCGTTACTAACTTCTTCCATCTCCTCCCTAGTCAGTGCAGGCTCAAAAAAATGCTGATGTCACATACGTGATGACACGATTAGGAAAAAATAGAATTCTAAGAGTGTATAATACATTTCAAAGTCAAGAGTAAATTACTTATGGATTTTCCATGGCTCCATAGGTAGCAAGATGGAATTTAAATTGAAGGTATAAGTTTCTGACCATAAGCAATAATCCATCTTTTAATAAAATATAAACTTTCTATCCAGTCGCTAAACGCTTTTACGCCTGTTTCTCTCTAGTTCTCCCTGGGGCACTCCATCGGACCCTTTACCATCAGGCCTACTGAGTGTTGAGTCTGGTCCCACAGTCCAGGGAACCACACACGGACAATCACTGAATAAATCTGCCCCATGTGTGTTAAAACCAACGCAGTCTGAGCGTAGTTCTCTCGACAGCCTCCCCTTATCCTGCTGTCCACGTGGAAAAAACTATTGAACAAATTTGGCGATTAATTGCTATGACATTATACTTGGATACGTGCACTCCTCATTTTCTCTTAGTTTATAAAATGTTCATCTTAGTGCTTCAAATGCAGTCCTCCATCCAGTCACCCAGGGGAAAGATTATAATTTGTTGCTTAAGAAATTCGACGAGAAAGATAGGAAGCAGCTTCTAACGTCCGAAAGAGATTGTGAACGAAACGATACACTGGAGAGCCCAGCAAGCAGTACTAAGAATGTGCCCTCCACACCCCTCCCCTGCTTCCTTTACTGTATGAACTACTCGGCCTGAAGGCCTCGTGCTCTGTGGCTCCCCCAGCCTACAGAAGGAGCTCTTCTGCTAAGATATTTAGGCAGCTCTGTGGCAGCAGAAGGGTAAAATGATGAGCAGTAAAAGAAAAGTTTCCTCCTCTTTTGGCTCCAGAGACTGTGAGAAGGGGAGAGAGGACAGCCATGAGGCAGTCAGACATCTCCGTCCTTGTTCACCATGAGGCAGGTTGAAGGGAACGCCAAGGAACTGGTGGGGGGAGGGGAGGGGAGCACCTGAGCAGCTGACTTACACCGGGTTGGGTCACAGTCCCACTGATCTGATAACGCGGCAGAAAAAGGCTCTGCGGTGACCTTTTCCTGAGCCATGCTTGGTCCCATGTGCACAGACAGATTTCAGGAGCCAAGAATATGCCTTGGGAACTTGGCCGGGGGTGTGCGGCATCATTATCTTGGAGCGGGGGAAATGGTTCTGTAGCAAGAGTTGCGAGGCAGGTTTCTCAAACTGGGGCCTAATGATTGTCACAGCCAGACCTCAGAGGGGTCTCTAATACCAATAGGAGTGGAGGTGAAGCAGAGTCAGCCAAAGTTCATTACCGAGGCCTCCCAAGCTCAAGCTAAGACCAACTAGATGGCAGATCGCACGGACCGCAGACCTCAGCTGTTGAATGCCCGCTGGGCACACAGCATCCACATTGACAAGGATGGTATCCCAGGGGCAGGAGGAGGGGACAGTGCTCTTGAGGACCTTGCTCTTCCCTTGTGGACCTTGAGGTCCCACAAGTCCCCTTACTCCACCTCCTCCTCGTTCACACGTTCAAACATCCTGTGTTTAAGCAGGGGGAGAAAGGCTTTCAAAGAGATTGGGACTTTTTAACCAAAGATGTTAAACACTTCTTAGAGAGATTGTTAAGTTGTTGGATCAAACTAAATTGGAAGTTTGATTGGAATTTTAGTGTATTTTTCTCGCCTACACTTTGAAAAAGACCAGATTGTTTACCAATGAGAAACAAAACTTTATATTTCTATGCTTTTCTCATTTAAAATGTGTGAATTAAATTTCGTGATTCCCACCGCACAATGATTGACGGCGGCTGCATAATTTGTCTTTTTTGGGATACGAATACTTTAAAAGGCGATTCTAAAAGGTCTGACTTGTGAATTGAAGGACTTTAATTTTAAAGTTTAGAACGGCAGTTGGCAAAATACAACCCAAAGAACAAATCCGACCCACTTTTTGTTTAAATAAAGTTTGATCGGAACACAGCCACGCTCACGTGTTTACAGACGCTCTGTGGCAGCTTTCACGTGATCACAGCAGAGCTGAGTATTTGCAACCGAGTCCACATGGCCTGCAAAGCCAAAAGGGTTTACTGTCTGGCTTTTTACAGAAAGTTTGCTGACCCCTGGTGTAGAATAATGTGGTTTTATTGAGCACCTTGTCCAGCCCCCTTTTTAGACAGATGAAACCACCGAGATCCTGCGAGGTGAAGTGACATGTCCAAGATCACAGAAAAAGTAAGGGGAGGGGTCAGGCAGGGCGGAAAGGGAGTGGGGAACTCTTTGCAAAACTGGGTTCTTTTGAACAGCTTCGTCTTAAATAGCAACTCGGAGTTAATGATTATTATGAACTAAACTTACTAACGAACTCTGGAGAAAAATAAAAACAATCTATTAAAATCCCTTTCATCCTGTGGAATCACCTGGGTTTTATAAAAATGGAAAGACTCAGTTCCGTCAGTGTGCCATGACGCACCCAAGACCTGCATTTTGAGTCATCCAGCTGTCCTCATTACATATCAGAGAAGCGAGTCCCAATGTGTCATGTTGCATAGTTTAGGGATTTGGGAAATAACCTTAAAACCTCGTGGCTGGAACCCATAACGAAAGTCCTGTGACCTGTTCTAAGGGGCCGTCAGACACACGCTGCATAACCCAGTGCCGCTCCCCGGTCACTGAAGAAACGACCACTGAGGAAGAGAACGTAGACTCGTCAGTCACCAGCTGCTGCCACTCTCCGTTCTCAGAAGAGTCCTCTGCAGCTGCTCGCTCATTTCGTTTCCGAACCTCCCGTTCACTGTCGCCTCCGGCAGTTAGGAGCTGGCCCTGCCACTCCATCACCGTAGGAAAGGTTTTCAGCCCTCGCCCGACTTCACCCTGGGACATCTGACGTGTCTGCCCACACCCTCTGCGTGATGCTCCATCCTCCTGTGGCTTATGCCCTGTCCATGTTAACTCTCCTGACTCGTTACTTCCCCGTAAGCGCATCTGTCTGTCATCTGTCCAAAATGGGCCCCAATCTCTCTCCTCTCTTTTTACCCTTGTATATATTCACCTGAGAAATCTTATTTATGGTCATGACTTCAATCGCTAGCTAACTGCTCATGGCTTTGTTAGCTATATCTGTTTCCAGCCCATGTCTCTCTTCTAAACGAAAGAGTTCATGTCCATCTGTCCGCAGAACACCTCCACTGGATTCCCTCAGGCTGACTTTCTCAAACTCAGAAGTCCAAAGCTAAAACCGTAATCCTTCTCCTAAACCTGATACCCTCTCTGATATTCTAACCTTACCACGCCATCTTCTCAAAGTCCTTCAGCGGTTTCATGGAGCCACGCAGACTAAAGTTCCTGAATGCCGCTAAGCCCTCCATGCCCTGGCTCTAGCTACCCTCCTCTCTCACTCGGCTCCTCCTCTCCCCACCCTTGTGGTTCCTTGCTTTTTCCTTCCCATGTTATTTTTCTGTTCCTTTGCTTTACGTTAGAATCACTTTCCCTTCGTCAATTCAGTGAGCATCTATTCAGCTTCCGAGAGCCAGTTCGTACGTACTGCCTACTCTGCAACCATCCAACGAGACATCGGACGCTAGAAGAGGCTGGAATCCATCAACCTGATGGAGCAACTTTGTGGCGACAACCTGCTGCTCGCTGGACAAAACTTTAACTGGCTGCAGTCTGCTGTGGAATTTTCCAGTTCCCCCACCCATTTGGGATTATCTTACTAGACTCCTTTTAATAGCTATGGGACCAAGTGAGTCATAATTCTTGCCGTAATTTAGTCAGAGGGCTGTCAGTGAAAATTCTCCTAGAGAAAACCATGCGAAAACTAGAATTAGGATAATCTTGTTAGGGGCAGAGTACAGCACTTTGTATTCAGCATTTAGTACATTACAAAGAGACAACACAATGGGGTTAAAGAACATGGAGTCTAGAGTCAGGGTGTCTTGTCTGTGTTTGAATCCTAGCTCAGTATTTACTAGCTTTGTGACTCTGGGCCAGTTTCTTAGCCTCAGTGCTTGGGTTCCTCAACTGTAAAATGGAGATGGTAATAACAGTTCCCTCTGGACAGGACTGTGGTGAGGGGCATATTTATGTGTGTGTCTATATACACTAACGTAGACTACTTAGAACAATGCTCGGCTCTCAGTGTTAGCTGTTACTATTTTGAGCTTGTTTAGATGAATTAGGAGAAACCAAAGTTCAGCAGCCGTGAGAAAGATCATTTTCGACTGGAGGATTAAGCAGCCTTCCTCTTCTACACCAGTTAAAACAAGCACAAAACTCTCGATGCTCCAATTAAACTGTACACTGAATTACAAGTTTATATACCTTATGGTTGTTTAGCCCATTATACTAGGCAAATAACTTTCACTTACTTTTATATTAGGTAGCAGTAAAAACAGGGAAAGAACGAGCAGGCTTTTGAACATGTAATTCTTTATTTTATGTGCAAAGCCTTTGAGGAATGTCTCCTTAAATAGTTTGAGCAAGCAATTATAGAAACTTCAAAGACCAGAGCACCCTGTGAACATGAGCCACTGTGCACCTACCCCAGCCTACGCGATCTCTACGATACCCACGATAGCAACGATTCTCACAACCACCAAACCCCAACAAGAAGGATGTGTAGCTATTACTGTCCTAATTTTATGTAGAAGAAAACAATAAAAAAATAACACGAGTGCTATGTTTTCTGATTCCCTGTATGCTGTTCAAGGAACACAGTGGTACAGAAGAAACAAAGGAGCTCCAGGAAGATAACGAAGTAAAAAGTAGTTTAACAAAGAAAATAGACTTATTGTATGTTTGCCTGCCGTTCTCCAGTCAATGGTTGTTACGTGGGCTACTGCGTCTACCTGCTTCTCTCCATTCCTGGTACCACCAGCCAGCCTGCTCCGTGTTAACATGATCTTGCCTGGAGTGCTATAGTAATCCATTTAAATGCCTTCAATGGATTTCCATTAGTCTTGAGATAAAACTAAAATTCATTAACAAAGATTACAAGCTGGCTCCACCTGCTTCTGGTAGAGATTGCAAGCTGTTAACATCCATTTCTCTTCCACCTGTGACATAGATGTATTACATTTCCCAGGCCCCCTTGCTGTTAGAGGTGACCATGTGATTGAGTTTAGCTAATAGAATGTGAGCAAAAGTGACATTGTGCTACTTTTAAGCTTGACTCATAAAACCTCTGATGTGCATTACTCATGATTCTACCCGACGGCTTTCATGAGGACTCTGAAAGCAACATGTTGACGATGACATGGTGCCAGCATGCATCTCTGATGGTGGGTTTCCCGGGAGCGCCCATCGCCACCCTTTACCTGGAATTTCCCTGGAAAGTTATATGAGGGGGAACTAAACATTCATTGTGCAGAGCCATGCTATGTCGGGGTCTGCTGTAATTACGTTACATTTTCAGCCTCGCCTACCCGCGACATGCCGGTGCCTCCGCTCTCCGCATCCGCTGAACGATCTTTCAGTTCCGCATTCTTCACAGGCTCCCTTCTCTCACAGGGCCTTTGCATATGCTATTAATCTTTCCATCACACCTTCTGGTTAAGTCTTGTTCATCCTTCAGATCTTATTCACTCAGATTATTCCTATTTCATGGAAGCCCTGTCTGAACTCAAGTCCCCTCTTACAGGATTTTCTCTCCAGGTGCTTTTCCTTCAAAGATCTTGTGTGATTGTAGCTTTATATTTCTGTGCTTTTTAATTACTATGTGTCCCTTCCCTAGAGTGTAAATTCCTGGAGGACAGGGAAAGTGTCTGTTTTTATTCATTCACTTTCTATACAGTACCTTGACATAAAGACAACTTTTGTTGAATGAACAAATCAGATTAATTCATACCATTAAAAAATTAAACATTTAAAAGTACCATTTATAGCTGCAAGTTATGGTGCAAAAATATTTTTTCTCAATATGAAATGTTATTTTGCTTTTTATTGATTAGAAGTAAAGCTTTTAGCTTTCATGCTAGCTGTGGGCTTGTCATATACATGGTCTTTATTATGTTGAAGGATGTTCCCTCTATACCCACTTTGTTAAAAGCTTTTTTTTTTTTATCATAAATGAATGTTGAATTTTGTCAGGTGCTTTTTCTGCATCTACCGATATAATCATATGACTTTTACCCTACTTTATTAATGTGGTGCATCACACTGATTGATTTTTGGATGTTGAACCATCCTTGCATCCCTGGGATGAATCCACTTGGTCACGGTACATGATCCTTTCGATGTATCGTTGAATTCAATTCGCTAATAACTTGTCGAGGATGTTTGCACTATGTCTTGGTCCACATTCCCATAGCTTCTAGATGTGTAGCAAACCCGAAGACTGACCCTCAGGCTGAAACTCCAGAATATAAATAAATAGGTCTTTTTCAAAGGAAGATGGAGATGGGCAGTGTTTCAGCCTGTCTGTGCAGTGCCCTCGGGGTGGCAGCCTGCCCAGAACTACCTTTCCAATTGGGCTAGTCCCATGGGGTCCAGAAACACTAGATCCCCTGGCCACCAAAGCCAGGCATTTTTTTTTGGCCATGTGCCGCCAGCTTTGGGGGGGCCATGAGAGTCCGTGGGATCTGGGCACACTCGCAGGCTTTGGCAGGGCTGCAGGGGTAGATGAGGGGTGGAGCATGTCCTCAGGTGCTGGCAAGGCAGAGGGAGAATGCAAAAATGGCCCCACCAGTGCCTGAATCCCCAGAGAGTCCCAGTAAGCCCCCTGCCCCTGTGCAGATGTTTTAAGATTAGTAGAGGAATCTCCTCACATGTGGTCTAGGAGCTTTTCAACTGCTCCTTCTAAGTTGGGCCTTGGGGTGGGCGAATCTGCGCATGAGCCTTTAAGGGTGGAATCGCAGTTCTCAGCAGCTCTTCGGGCCTCCTGGACATGAGCCCTGTTAGTTGTCAAAGCCAGGTGTTTTGAGGCCTGTCTCTCTGGCACTGGTCCCCAGGGTTGGGGTGCCTGATGTGCGGCACGAACTCCCTATTTGTGAGACCCCTCCCAGTTGTGGGTTGCCACACTGGAGGTGGGGTTTCTGGCGAGACCACATCTCTGCCTTTCCTACCCATCTTGATGTGGCCCTTTCATCCTTTGTTGGGAGGACTGGTTCAGCTGGTGTTCAGGTCTTTTTCAGAGGGGATTGTTCCATAGGTAGCTGTAGTTTTCACGTGTCTGTGGGAGGAGGTGAGTTTAGAATCTTCCTGTGCCGCCATCCTGAACCCACCTCCTGCCCTTTGTTTTTAAGTGCTTTTAATACTCGTCGAAACTAATTGTTAACACTAATTTGAAAAGATATATGCACCCTTATGTTCACTGCAGCTTTATTTACAATGGCCAAGATATAAAAGAAACCTAGGTGTCTACTGATAGATGAGTGGATAAAGAAGATGTCGTACACACACACACACACACACACACACACCCACGATGGAATATTATGCAGCAATAAAAAAAAAAAGAATAAAATCTCGCCATTTGCAATAACATGGATGGACCTAGAGTGCATTATGCCAAGTGAAATAAGTCAGAGAAAGACAAACACCATATGGTTTCACTTATACATGGAATCTAAAAAAAAACAACAACAAATGAGGAAAAAACAAAACAAAACAAAAGCAGACTCACAGAAACAGAGAACAGAGGGATGGTTACCAGACAAGAGGTAGGGCAGGTGAAAACTTTGGAGGGGAATATAGTCAATAACACTGTGATAAGTGACAGATGATTACTAGAATTAGTGGGGTGATCACATTGTAAAGGATAAAAATGTACATCTGAAACTAATATAACTAATATGATATTGTATACCAACTATACTCATAATAAATAAAAATAATTGCTGACATGTTTTAAGACCATAATCTCAAAAGGACACACAGCTGGATGTACCAGCTCCTGATGTGCCAGGCCCACACCCAGCGGTCCTGGTTTAGCATATTTGCCTTCAGCATCTCACTGTCCCTGGAATTTGCTAACCACAAACAATTTCTGGATTGTTTCTTACTGAAAAACCTTCTGGTTGGGAAAAAAAATACTAGAAAATAAAATATACAAGGAATAAGTTATATTCTTCATATAACTGTGTGTGATAAAGAAAAATAAGCATAGGTTTGATAAAATAGATCTCGGGGCTTGATTTCTAGTTAGGGTTGCCACATATATAAGTATGTCTCATGCTTATTTGGGACATACTTATTCTAAAAAATATTTCTTCTTTATCTGAAATTCAAAATTAGATGGGTAGCCTATATTTT
Source organism: Pteropus alecto (assembly GCF_000325575.1). Taxonomy (NCBI): domain Eukaryota; kingdom Metazoa; phylum Chordata; class Mammalia; order Chiroptera; family Pteropodidae; genus Pteropus; species Pteropus alecto. Next base: position 16,116,137 of record NW_006432945.1, on the reverse strand, counting down.
TATCTGCTGAATCTAGCGGCCTTACGTTTGGTTGTGACACTTGCCAGATCCTTTATCTTAGACAGGAGTTTCACCTCGAGTAGGTTAAAGTAGATACAATATTTGAAATGCTACAATATCTGAAATGCTTAGCATCATGTCAGACACTAGATGCTGGCCCTTAGAGCTCAAAAGACATTATTCTCATTATTAATATATGCAATACTAAGAGCTACTATTTATTACGATAAGATTCCATTCCTTGTGATAATAAGAGCTGTCGTTTATTGTGTCCTCCTACGTACGCAGTATTGTTTTAAGCCCTTCACGTGTACTGTTGCTTTCATTCCTTCCAGTGATCCCACGAGACAGGCACGACACGATCTCCACTTCACAGACGAGATGCAGAGAGTCTGGATCACCACCACTCGACAGCGGCAGAGACCCGTCGGATCCGGCCGACTCCGGGGCCTGCTCTCTTCATCACCACACGACAATTTCTGCACATTGCAAATGAGGCTGGGCCCGTTTATGGATGGGTGTTGTTTCAGATTTAGGAGGACTGTTTTCCCTTAGCCTCTCGGTGACCCTGGGGAATGGGTTCTGCTGCCCACCTGGTAAATCACCCATCCATTTTGCGCCCAGAGCCAATTTTATAGAAATCTAAATACACTTTACTAGATTTACATGTTAACACGAAAAGAAAAAAGTTCCCTGTTTGCCTTTTACTTGGGGCAACCCTTTGGTTTTATAGGCTTGTTTGAGTAAGTAATTATCCTGGTAATGCCAAGGCCGCCTTTATTGAGCCATCAATGCACCTGGACAGCTCAGGACGACAAGCAGGCCCTGTCCTTCCAGCCCAGCAGGCCAGCGCTTCGGCTGGAGGCGAGGTGCTCGCCTGCGTCTGCAGGTTTCTCTTTTTCTGGAAACCTCCTATGAAACCGTGTGAGGGGGGAAAGAGGATCAGATAATTGGGATCTTTAAGATGGTTATTATGAAAAATGTTCTGGAACCAATTCAAATACCAATCAGAAACCACATTGTTCAACTAAATCACTTTCAGATGTCACATGAGATACAAAATGCAATTATTTCCAGTTTAAAAATATAATGTTCCTTTAAAAAAACACAGTATTTTATTTTATTATTTTAAAAAAAATCTGCCTTGGCTGGAATTCAAGCCCGTCACAGATGATGTACAGACAGGCTTTGTGCAGGTCCCTTTGGATCCGGAGCCTACAGACCTCACTATAATGTATTTAAAAGTTCCTTAAAATGGATGTGACGGCTGTTTTCTTTGTGTATTACAGAAATATACAGAGTTCAGAGGCTCCATGGCTACACTTTGGGCATGTATGTCGTTAAAAGAATGAAAAAAAGATGATGGCCAAATGCTGTATTAAAATCCCATTAGAAACGCGGGGAGGAATTTATGATGCCAAACTCTTTTATCTGACAGGCGTCAGTTTGGTGAAACAGTCTTCCTTATTGCCATTTTCTCCTCTCCTCTCCTCTCTTTTTCCTTCCCTCCTTCCTTCCTTCCCTCCTTCCTTTTTCCCTCCCTCCCTCCCTCCCTCCCTTCCCTCCTTCCTTCCTTCCTTCCTTCCTTCCCCTTCCTTCCTTCCTTCCTTCCTTCCTTCCCCTTCCTTCCTTCCTTCCTTCCTTCCTTCCCCTTCCTTCCTTCCTTCCTTCCTTCCTTCCCCTTCCTTCCTTCCTTCCTTCCTTCCTTCCCTCCCTTCTTTCCTCTTCCTTCCTTCCTTCCTTCCTCTCTTCCCTTCCCCTCCTCTCTTAATTCTTCCAGGTCCCCACTTGGCCACAGATGTTGGGGTGTCATCTTTAGCACCGGAAAGGGCGGTATTATCGGGCTTCTGTCCTCCGCCTCAGACGGCTTCGAGGAGAGGTCATGCCCCCTTCTCCCAGGTGGACTGTCCTCTCTGTCTGAGGACTCATTGCTTGTGGACTGACTTGGAAGACTCGGCTCACAAAGAGCTCCTGCAGGGTCTGACAGAGGAGAAGCAGGAGTCCGGAGGTCAGGTTCTGGTCTGGCTTTGCCGTTTACAAGCCACGTGGCCATGGGAGAGTTGTTCCCTCTCTCCAGGTTCCATGTACTTATCTGTAAAAGGAAGGCTGGCTCTGAAAGTCTTTGATTTTGTGAAACCAACCCAACGGGAGGCAGAGGGGGAGATAAATATTACTATGAAATAGTGTAACCAGTATATTTTTTTTCAGAGTTTTGCAGTGAGAGTAGGCTAAATAAATCCATACTTCAGGAAACTCGGAGTCACTGATTCACATAAATCCACTTATCTCACGTCTCGTTCGTCTCTGCCTCCCAGCCTAAAAGCTCCCCGAGGATGGCGACAGTGCCACTCATCCGTTTCCTCGCCCCCGGCCCGTTCGTTGAGTGTGGAAGAAAAGGCGTGACAGTTCGGTGACACTCATAGTAAGAAAATGGAGGAGGAGAAATCCGAAAGAGAAGAGGAAAATCTCTCTTTTCAAACAGACGGATGAGAGCATACGGTCACGGAACTTCAGGCAGCGAGTACCCGAGGAAGAGCAAGTGCTGAACCCCGGGGCAGGCGGGGAGCGAGGCGGGACCGAGGCCCTTCTGCGGGGGCGTCAGGCCGGCCCGCGCGGAGGGCAGATGCCCTCGTGCCACTTCGCCTTCCAGCTTTTATCCGAGAAGGTGAAGCTCTTCACTCGCCTGCGAACTCCAAAATACAGGAAGACGACGCTGTCATTTAAGGTTGAATAAACAGAATTTCGAAGAAGTTAATTTTTATTAAATGCTCGGTTAAGTAAATGAACATGCCACCGTAGGCTTACTTCTTACTACATCCTTGAATCAAACGCAAGCAAGAATTTGAACTCTTTTGGTAGTAACGAATTACTCGCAAACATAGCAGAAGATTAGACTCAGTAGTTGGCAAGAAACGGAAAATGTGAACATTTGATGATCATTATGTTCAAATGACTGTCTCAGCGGAGCGTTCTGTATCTACAAGGGCTGGCTTACATAAAACTCGTACGATGGGATTTAATACTAACTTCAAATTACACACCCAGCTCCAAAACAGAGAAAGAAAACGGTCTGAGCCAATAGCAGTGAGATAATTTAATGTCACTTTTAAAGAATAATAAAATGCATTCTGGGAAAAAAAAATTGGAAACACCCAAAGAGTAAGGAAATCATGAGCTAGAAAGAGCATGGATTTCTGCAAGAAAAATTAGATTTTTTTTTTTTTTTTGGAGAAGAAATTTATAATATCAGAGAAAAGGAAAACGATATTATTTATTAGAGTTTTTATAGACTATTTGGTTAGGAATTGAAAAATTATATTTTTAATTTGTTTTGAGAGTTAGTTTCAACTGGCATAGATTATGTTCCAAAGGCTGCTTGCAGAAGAACCAAAAAAGGAAAAAGTCAAGGCATTAGAGTTTGGAAACAATATTAATTTGCATCTTTTTCTTATAAATATTTTTATTTCTTCTCTGGAAGTAAAAGAAAGTAGAGCATTGCTGAAATTGGCACTTAAATTGAGAGTGTCGGTGAACACTAAAAACTACGGAATTGACAAAAAGTTATTTCTCTCCTTTCTCTGAGTTCTGTGTAAGGTCCGAGGAAAAAAAATATTACTCATTCATTTATTGATTAAACATTTATTTGTCCATGCATCAGGAACATGTATAAAATAACCACTCATTACTTATTTTTCTGTACCTTAATTTCCTTATCTATAAAATGGAGACTATACTAGTTAATGCTGAGGTTACTGTAAGAAAGCACAATGCTTGACAGATGGTGATGAGATCAATAAGAAACACCTGGCACTTACTATGTGCTAGGGACCCCAGTTTTTTGTATACGTTAACGCATTTGATACGACAACCTTGCGGTGAATGCAGTGAATGCAGACATTGTAATCCCATTTTATGGATGAAGAAACTATACTTTAAAGACTTTAAGTGCTGAGCTCGTAAATACTGTAGCTGGGATTCCAACCCAGACATTCTGACTGCATTGTTCGTACCTAACGGCTGTTATCATTATTATAACTACCAGGCCGAGCTGAAATTGCAGCAATGGAAATTTACATTCAGATGTCAGGTTCTTGACTGTAGAGATCACAAAGAAACAGAACGGGAAATTCTGACCCGTGCAAATCCCTGCAGATTTTTAGGCACATCCTGGCTGTCAGCTGAGGCCCTACGACCCTTCGCAGACTTGGATCAGCTTGGTCTAAAATTCCAATTTGGCACCTATGCAACTTCAGGACCATCTCTACGATTTCTGTGAATACCTAATGGCCTTCTTCCTCATGGTTTTCTCTACCTTGCGTTTACACATCCTGCATCAATCCAAACGCGAAAGTCCACTTTCCTCAAATATGTCATCCGTTCACAAGTTTCACTGAAGATGAGGTTATAGGAGAAGTCACATCACATACAGTGCACTAACTTCCTGCTTCACCTGCAGCCCTCCCCAGTTTGCACACCAGCAAACGTCCTTCGCCATTTCCGATCACCTAGCACATGGAGGGACCAGGGCTCCGGCAATATCTTGTCGGGAATCATCAAAGCTAATATAAACCAATTCAGGTAAATCCTTGAAAATGCAAAAGGCCAAAATTAAAAACAATAATATTACGTTAAAATTTAGAAATGTTTCTAAAACATCATTTGTACGGTCATGGCACAAAGATTCCTTACTGACGGATTCCTTCTGGGCCAACGGGAAGCCCTGGCAGAAGACTGGACAGAAGACGGAGCATGAGGTCAGGGTGCTTACGACCTCAGCTCCTTCCCTTGAGTCATCTGAAG
>NW_006432945.1:16097704-16111293 GCF_000325575.1 Pteropus alecto | reverse complement strand
TGGCCATCGCCCCCTCTCCAGTACCCAACCCCTCTGCCCTTCCTGGGGACCTAGGAGGAGCATCGGCTTTGTTGTCCTAACCGCAGGTCGCCACCACACGCCATGCAATACCCTTCTATCCCCCCTGTACCATGTGTGACGGGCTGAATTGTGTCCCCCAAAAAGCTGTTGAAGCCCTAACCTTTGATGTCTACGAAAATGACCTTATTTGGAAATAAGATCTTTGCAAAGGATCAAAGTAACATGAGGTCATTAGAGTGGACCTAATCCAATATGGCTATGTTCTTAGGAGGAGGAGGAATTTGGACACAGCGACACGCACACAGGGAGGATGCCATGTGAAAATGAAGGTAGAGATGGCGGTGATGCATCTATAAGCCGAGGGATGCCAAAGATTGCCAGCAAACCATCAGAAGCTTGGAGAGATGCATAGAACAGATTCTCCTTCACAGGCCTCGGAAGGAACCAGCCCTGCCAACACCTTGATTTTGGACTTCTCGCCTCTAGGACTGTGAGGCAATTAACTTCTTCTGTTTAAACCACCTAGTTTGGTGTACGGCAGCCCTAGGAAACTGATATATCACATAAATAACCTGTTGCTTAAAAATTCCTGTAGTTTTCTTAATTTGAGTACACTAGCTGATAACTATTGGGACCCTGACTGATAAAAATGCCACTGTATAAGGACATAAGTTACTAGGATAACGTCTGGCTAGAAGACCTGGAGCAGGTACACCCAGTGAAGAGCTAGTTGTGAGCTCGTCTGGAAATCTCTCATGTAACACAGTACACGACATCAGATTGGAAGCCAACATTTGTATGACACATTTGTAGAGCAAAGTAAATTAATGCGTTCCTTTTTAGCTATGTAGTGATTAGGCTCCATCTCCAAATATGCACTGGCTCTGGACATTTAGTGCAAACAAAAAATCTGTGACACGCTAAGAAGAAAAATAAAAGAGGACACAGTGTTAAGGGGTACGGGCTCTCAGATAAGGTAACATTTGAGCAGAGATGTAAGTGGAGTAAAGGAGTGAGCCATGTGGAAATCTAAAAGAAAGCGTTGTGGGCAGAGGGAACAGTCACGTCACAGGATTTAGGACTGGGTTGTGCTTGGTGTGTTCAGAATCGGTGGACGCCAACATGGCTTAAGTTATTGAGGCAGAACAGGTAACAGTAAGATCAGAGAAGTTACCTTGGCTTCTTCCTTTCCTATGTGATTGGGATGGTTTAACTTTCTCTACTCGATTGTCGTGAGTACTTAAAATTTAAGGAACGTGTTTGCAACGTGACCAATAAGAATGTTTCTCACATAATAAGTACTTATGGAACCAATGTGGGGTGGGGGAGGGTCACGAAATGTTTCCACATTTTCTGCAGACCCCCTTTCCATTCTTGCGATAGCCCCAGAAAAAAAAATTCACATTATTCAAAAAGACTAAGAAATATTTTAAGTCACAGCTTGATTTCTAATCAAGTGAATTTTCTTGGCTCTGGTCGAGGTGATTTTCGTTAGCCCCAAATTAGTTTCCGGCCTTTCTTGTTTATTCCATTTTGATCTGTGTGGCCATGAATCCTTTCTTTAACCTTCCGCTATTTCTCCGGATCCATGTTTTGGCTTGGGCAGGCCTAACCTCTATAACAAAAAGAACTCATAGATTTTTAAGGAAGTTCTTCACTTACAGAAAGTAATAAAAGTATTAATTTCCTTTTCAGATTATTTAAATGGACCATAAAACAGCCTCATTTACTAAGCGTACTTTCCTTGTGTCCCAAATAATCAAGAGAGGGTGTATGGTCTGGGGCACTAAAGCGTTTACGCATACTGGTGGGCCGAAAGGTTTAATGCGTCTTCCCGGAGAGATTAATTAAAGCGGGGCAAGACTGGCCCAACATTATTATTTCATTTTAAGTGCAGCTGGAAACCAGAGCATAAGCCCTTGTCCAACTCTGTTGAAGAAAAAAAACGCATGTTCATAATTCTTTCCTATTGGAGCAATTCTGCAATTGCTCCTCACACTCAGGCGGCGGAGCTCGTAATGGCGCTTGGGACAGGAGACAGGCGGGCGGACTCACTGTGCCTGCGGGTGAGGCCAGGCTCAGGGAGCCGGGCGAGTGGGGCTACCGGAGCCCGAGGCCCCCACGACTGCAGGAGCTGAGCAAACACTGAGGATGATTGAGAAAGAGAAAAGAAATCCAAAAAATAACTTCTAAAATTTTGACCAATATTAGAAACATCGCAAAATCAAGAAAAAGAACATGTTTCTTAACTGAGTTCCTGACATACCACTATACTATCTTCTTTCATTTTTGACTGTATACTCTTTGCCTTTTCATATTTAAATGATTTTATAACTTTTCTATAAAGAGAATAGAAAGATATCCCAATCTCTCTTTTAGTATAGTCGATTGAATTTTTTATTTTTCATAGTTTAGATGGATACAGTTGTAGCTTAATACGCAGACATATTCACTGTTTTTACTACTGCTTCCAGTTAGTGCTCTACAAACACAGGACTTCTGATAATTCTAATATTCTATTTCTTACAATTCCCATCAAATTAGAAAAAGCAAAGTATCATGTGTTTCTAACTGCGCATGCTGCCGTTAACTCCTGACAGGGGAGACACCCAGCCTGCCCCGGCATCTGCGAAAAGCGAATCATCGATGGGGAACTCAGGGCTCACACAGCTGAGGACCGGAAGAATTTTCTTCGGACCAGTTTCTGGCTTCATGCGTTTCACATCCCCTTCTCCTCCACGCCTCATGTGCTGGGACCACAGCACACGCTCACACTCCCACGTGACCTACGGCCCTGCACCCTCGTGGAAAGAGAGCACCAGCACAGTGGGCGTTGGCTGAGGTGCCATTTGTGCATCAGCCTGGCGAGCGATAGCTTCGTCCATTGGAAATGGCTGCGAGCCTCATAATGACAGTCCACGGAACCCAAACCAAGCCCCACCAACACTGCTTCCCCTTGGTGGGGTCCCCAAACGCCACCCCACTGAAGGGGGAGGGTACGGGAAGGAAAGTCAAAATGGAAAGAGCCAGTGGCCTTAACGGTTGTGGTTAAAATATCTTACTTTCGCAAATTTTACACAAACCTATGTGTCCTCCCAGGACCCTGGACAGAACCTGTGTAGCTGAACAGCCCCTGGAAGCCTAAGTGTCACTAACGTCACCGTGAATCCTCCTCCAGGGTGAAATGTGAGAACAGGGTTTTATTCTCACCCTCTCTCTACAAGGGCTCTAGGGAGAGCTAAGTCAGCCCCAAACCGGTTCTTCATGGAAACTCGGTCGGTAATGCTGCTGACCCTTGAACAATGTGGGTTTGAACTGCGCGGGTCCATTTACACGCCGATTTTTTTCAATAAATACTATAAATGTATTATCTCTTCCTTGCAATTTTCTAAATAACATTTTCTTTTCTCTCGCTTACTTCATTGTAAGAATATAGTATACAATGCATATAACATACAAAATATGTGTTAATCGACAGTCATCACCAAGGCTTCTGATCTGTTGATTATGAGTAGTAGTTAAGTTTGTAGGTTATTAGTAGTTAACTCTGGGGGGAGTCGGTAATGAGTGAATTTTCAACGGCATGGAGTATCAGTGCTCCTAACCCTCACATAGTTTAAGGGTCAACTGTACTTCCAATTATCTAAAGAAATCAGACATTATCCGTAACTCTGTCCCGGTAGTTTATTCAGAAAACTCAATAGATGGCATTTCAAATGTGATTTTTAGGGAGTATTAAATCACTGAGTTAAAATAATGATGGGAAGCATAAACTTAATTTGCTTTATATCTATTTAATGATAGAAGTCCTTTCCATGGAGATTGGATAATATACTTTCATGGTTTTAATTTTGATTTTTCCCACTTTTCCTCAGGTTTCATTTTTTTCTTTGCGTCTTTTTTCTTTCCATATTTTTTCTTTCATCTTTATTGTTCCCCGTTCCCTTCTCAGGCTTTAGGGCTTCTTAGTGATGGTTTTGGTTCAGAAACACATTCTCTTGGTTTTACGTTACTGATACACAGAGAAAATCCTAGGGTAGGGAAGAGCCACCAGGTAGATTAGGGTACTGAGACCCAGGGGCACACTTCACTGCAGAGATTAAGCGGTGTCTTAGTCCTAGCTGCTGTAACAAAATCCCATAGACTGGTGGCTTACACGGCAAACATCTACTTCTCACAGTTCTGGAGACTAAGACATCTGAGAAGCTGCAACAGGACTGGGTTCTGTTGAAAACTCTCTTTCTGGCTTTCAAATGGCTTCCTTCATGCTGTATCCTCACTGGGCGGGGAAAAGAGGGAGGGAAGAAGAGGGAGGGTAGGAGGGGAGAGAGAGAGCGCATCTCTCTTACGTCTCTGCTTATAAGGACGCTGACGCCATCAGAAGGGCTCTGCTCTCCTGACCTAATCACCGCCCAGAGACTCCACCTCCAAACACCATTACACTGGGGTCTAGGGCTTCAACAAATGAATCCTGGGGAGACACAAACATGCAGTCCATAGCAGGTAGCTAGGCAATGCAAACACATACACATGCACACGTACACACACACACACACACACACACACACACACACACACACGGATGACGCATGCGTCCTGTCGGCTGCCAGATCTCTTACTGTCATAGCTGGGTCTAAGTCTCTTCCTGCCACGAGCGCACTTTCTGCTGCTTTCTACACTAACGTTCTCATTCAGGTCCGTCTGTCCATAATTTAACCCGATCTCGTTCATACTGGTTCACTGCTCACTAGGAAACACTGGCAGCTCCTCTTGACCTAGTGTAACCCATGGCATCTATTTATATTTTCTTGCCATTTCAGAAATTAAGCTCCAGTTAGGCCAGGAGAGAAAGAGCCTACTTTGAACTGAAAGCATTTTTTTAGTGCGAGCCTCCAGGTGGGAGAAGGAGAAAGAAGAACAGGACGTGACCCCTGCAAGAACAAGGAACGTCACTGTGCTGACCTGGCTGCCTGGCCCTGCTCAGCTGGCAGCGTGCTTCCCTGGGCAGAGCACACCACCTGCCCGGGATCGGCTCTGCCGTGCTCGGGCCCCTGAGAGAGACAGACGACAGTTCCCTTCGCATAGTCTGAAGTTCCTAACTAAAATGTTTATCGTAAACTTCTGGCACATTTACATTGAAATTTTAAAGTGAAACTATTACTTCGCTTTTAAATGGATCTATAGCGATATTATGTCCATTATCGTCTGTTTTATACAAATTCTTCTAACAACTAGGCATTTTCATTCTCTTTTCTCCCTGAAATTTTATTTCTATCCACTTCTGCCTCAGGATTTTACACCAATGCAATATAGTTTTATATTTAAATATTTTATTAATCACTCTTTCATATGCTTATGCTACAAAAATTTTTAAGTTTCCAATCCTTTTTTTTTTTACCATAATCTCCATCGCCAAGAACTTCATGGCCAAATCTGAATTCCTTTTGCTACAATTTTAGCTCAGTCTAGTAACTGCAATAGAGAAGATATACCTCCTGTAACCCTAGACTTCTAAGAGTTGAAATTTTCTTCTGTATTATCATTTACAGGTATTATTATATGCAAACGATCCAAAAACAACACATAAATTATAATTTTTATAATTATTACACATCGAAAGTAAAATTGTGTTGGGACTTTCTTAGTGCGATAGGTGGTGGTTTACAGTGTTTTATCAAATGAGGTGACACAAATATTTGAAATTATTCTTTCGTTTGATCTCCTCAGAATAATGCATGGCACTGACAGGGAGAGGGGACAGGCGCACGTTTCTTTTGTCAAGTGGGAGACAAGCTATAGCACAGGAAAGTGAGAAGAAGGGATATACGAATTTCACTGCAGACACCTACCTAGGCAGATTGCTTTAGGAAAGAGTAGAGGTGGAAGCTGAACACCTGGAAATCGATTTTCTTAAAACTGTGTTTACATAGCTACTAAAAAGTTACATGTATTCCAGGGAGTAACTATGCCTGTTTGAAAAGCTGCTCCACGTCGATCTTAAAATAGCCGCGAACCTTCTCCCAGAATAGCCAAGAGGTAAAAGTGCGGTGAGAGGCAAGCATGGGGACAAGTGGGGACAATGACAGACATCTCCTGGAGACCTTGGTAGTGGGACAAAGCCCAGTGTAAGAGGCTCTTTTTAGATAAATTTTAACCCTTAGGAATTCTGATCCAATTATATTGTGACTACGAAAACTTCATTTGATTTCTGTTGATGAATATTTTCTGCTTTTTGGAAAGTAAGTGCCTTTTAAATAAATCTATTTAAATTTACTCAGATAACTGAAATTATCAATCTTAGCCCCAGTGACTTCTCCCATTTTACACTCACACAAGAAGCCCTATTAATTATGAAATGTCCTGATTATCACTTACAAATGAGAGAAAAAAATACAGAGGACCTCTCAAGCAAAATGCACGCGGTTGCTTTATATTGACAAATGTCATTCAAATTACTCTGGGAATCGGTTCATGATTTACTTCAAAAGCCTTAAATAGACAAAAATTCTCAATAATCCTATTTATTTCAATTTCTATATTTTTTCAATGTATACCTTTATTTACTTACATTTATTATTAACTTCACACGTAATAAATAAAATGTATAATAAACATAATGTTAGTTATTTACATTTAAGTAAAAATGTTTATATTTATGACCATTTTTTCTCTAAAAAGATTTATTGCATATGGAAATCAACAGATGTCTTTTACAAAAAAGTTAAAGACCTCCCATTTGTAAAGGCAGGTATGAAACACCTTTCGGCAATGACAAGGGCTGAAAACATAAGCAATATATACGACTAAGGGTGCTTCCTAAATAAGACTTTATAAAACAGACAGGAAACAGTGCAAGAAAAAAGTCAAAAAGTCAATTTTATACACCTCAGAACTGTATAAAACTGGCAAGCATAAGCTTATTTACTAATATTAAGCAAAACAGCATGCATAGGTCTATTTAAGGCTTTTAATAATATTAAATTGAGAGGGAATCTACACCAAGGTAAATTGTAAATTTATAACAAATTTAAATTTATAATGTGTTATGTTTTGTTTATTCAATTTATTTTTATTTTATATTCATTTCAATTTAGCAAATAAACCCTACTAATGAAACAAAGGATCAGATGTTTCCCCACACTTCAGCAAAGTGAAAACTAGCAAGATCTTACTATAAACCAACTACTTGTCTTCAATTATTTGGCATGAGGTCTTACACATTTTTAGCCCAGTTCTTCACTCCCTCTTGGAGCACCCAGGAGCAACGTTCTGGAACAATGTGAGAAAATCTGTCCTTGGAGCGCTGGGCAAGCAGAGCTGCCCTCCGTGTGTGCTGCGCGCTGGCCCACCCGGGCTTCGGTTACACCCGGAGACACCCTCCCCGCTAAGCCAAGCGGGTGATGTCAGGGCCTGGCCCAAGCCTGGGAAGTGGACGTGGGGAAGGAACGGGAGCAGAAGCAAAGCAGGGAAGAGGAGTGAGAGACAGAGAAGGAAGTCGGAGCGGGGGGAAGAGATGTCCGACAGAGAAAGAAAAGAGAGGGCAGGTGTGGCTGGAAAGGGCAGGGCGGCGCCCCCCTCGGCCCCCGTGCCAGTGTCACCGTTCCCTCGGTCTGTGTGGGGAACTTTCCAAAGCACAGAGTGGCTTTGTGGGTCTGGCTCTCAGAACTTATGCAACCAGTTGTTCTGGGAACAGCCTGGAAATTTCACAAGAGAGCTGAGCTCTCAAGAAATTGACAGTTTGACCAAAAGATCAAAGGTTGGGTGCAGTGGGGCTAATTTTCAGAAAGCCTTCCAAATTGAGAAGATTTCCCTCCTTCTTAGGGCAGTTAACATGTGAAAATAGTAATTCGAGGCACTTAGGAGCAGCTTTCTTCCTGGTTCCCAATGTTTTGTGAACGTCCATCCTCTCCAAACCCATGAAAACAAAGTAGGCGACCAGGATGGCTGCTCCCAAATCACTGAGGACAGGAGAGAGCAGCACAGAGACATGCAGGGATTTGCTGGGCTTGCCAAACGGAGAAAGCTGCAGGGCTGGATTACAAGTATCACTGCCTTCGACTGACAAAGCACATGGCAGCGCAGCTGTGTGTGGGCGGGAAGGAGGGAGGGCCTGCGGGCCGAAGAGCGATCGGCCGCGGCCAGAGGGGTGGGGAATGAAATCTGAACAGTTGTTGGAGATTCTCAGTGCTCAGATATGTTTACCGAACCAGTAAGAAGATCCCAAAGCCACACGTGAGACCCAGATGAGGGAAGTCTGCGACCGACAAAAGCTAATGCAGTCCATCGCTTACTGAAACATAACAAATAGCAACTCTCTTATTGTAATGTTTGTTTAATTAACAGGAGGCGATGTAGATAATCCAAGCACTGGTCAGCAATCCCTAATAACCAGGAGATGCTTCGCACTTACTTGGAAGCTGAAGTCCGAGAGCAAAACTGCATTTTCCCCGTGTCATAAATCCCTGAGGAGCTCGGCACGGGGAGCGCGGACGCCTTGCCGTCGCGCCCAGGCTTCGCAGTTCCCTGTCCCTGCTGTTCGGACCAGGCCTCACAGCCACACCTGGGACTTACTGGGCCAGGAGTCAAGGAGCTGGCATGTGTCTTCATCATAAACTTACATGAATTTAAAAGGCACTGAATATCTACTGACCCCTTTCCTTCACATGTGCAAGAATGTTTTAATTGAATATTGTAACTGAAAACGCTCGGGCTCTGCACTGACCGTCTGGAGATGTTCTCAACCCTCTGAAGATGCCCAAACGCGGTTCTTTCCTTGGAAGCCCTGAAGGCAGGACCTTGAAGCCTGTAACGCTCTGCGGGCCCGGGCTTTCCTGCGCGAAGCCCTTTCGGCCTCGGTCGCCCCATATAGCTCTTTCCATGGTCCCATTACCCAGATTACAGCCAGACCTTTCTGAATAAGGTCATCTTTGCCAAATTCACGAGAATAAAAATTCAACTTATTTACACCTAATTCATCCTGGCGACATACATCTCCTTTCCATCAGAACTTAAGAAGCTTAGACTTGCCACACGAAGGTGACTGGCCAGTGGTTGCAGGATTTAGATAACAAAAGAGCAGGACAGGACAGGCTGGTAACGGTCATCTACGTGTCACTCTCAGGAACCCAGCACTATCATCAGCTCCTACTGCAATTACATTAAGATAGTTTTTCCAGAAGGAATGAGCACTCAGCCATAGTAAATTTACAAGGGAGGGTTCCAAAAGCGACATGTGTTTCTCCTCACTAACTCCACTAATAATTCCAGTTAGGAACACACTGATTAACCCCAGGACACAGTTTCTAGAAGAATCTTACTTCTATTATCTTGACTAATTTCTTGAACTCAGAGAAAAAAGGAGAAGTTTATAATTCATTATGGCAACTTATGCGAAGCTAAATCTCTGACAGCCTGTATCTATAAAAAGAAAGGAGACTGACCATCATTACTATTTTTTTTTTCTGGAAGGATAGGGCAGCTCTGAATTCAGAGGCTGAATGAACCGACTGCTTCAGCACTGCCTTGTAAACACAGTCCATTCAAGTGGGAGGAAATGCTAAATATCCGGCCGAATTTTGCCAGCATGGTGAGGCATTTACTACAGAAGCATTTAAGAAAACAGTGGGCAGTTCATCGGAATGCGTGCACATAAGTGTGACACCATACAGTGGGATTACAAAGCCAAGATAAAACGGAGTGAACGAGGAAACGAATCTCCCCAAGGGTAAGTTGTGTCCTGATGTTTGTCTGTCCTGACCATCCGTCTTTACCTTTCTATCCCAGCACGGCTCTAGGCGAGCCACCTCGCCTCCTCTCACGCACCTGGCCGGGCCATTTCCTCACGGCCACCGCGGTGACTAAAAACACAGATTGGATCATGCTACTTCCGCTTATTTAAGACTCGTCAAAATGCTCACTGAATTTTAAATGAAATGCAGATTCCCCTCAGATCTCATTTTTTATCGTGTTTTTCTCAGTCATTATTCTCCAACATCACTGACCAACTTCCTTACCTATAGAACTTACTTGCCTCAGGGCCTTTGCACTTCCTAGGCCCACTGCCTGGAGTTCCCTTTCCTCTAAATTGGGCCAGGCTCTTTCCTCCTAGCAGGCAGGGCTCAGTCCTTTTCAGGTATCTCATCAAAAGTAGCCTGTAGTTGACTCTCAGCACGTTATTTGGTTTCGTCGTCTGAAGTCTCTCAGTATCTGAACTACCTGTGTCTGTCTGCACGCATCATGCCCGTCTTCCCCACCACCCTGGAAACCCGAGCATCAGGAACCTGCTTGTCTGGTTTACTGCTGTGCTGGCTGCACTTCGGCTTAGGTAAAGACCTTGTGCCACCTTCTAATCCAAGCCCCAAATGACTCGCACTAGCCCGGGGCGGGCCGGGATCAGCACTGCGGAGCCAAGGGTTTGGTTGTGGCCAGAGGGACAGGGAGGGCCGGGCCGGGGAGAGGTGGGAGGTTGTGGGCAGCCGCAGCCTGACTGCCACTCGTCCACTGTGTGGCCTTGGGCAAGGTGCTTACAACTTTAGTGAAGCTCAGGAGACACTGCACGAACCACATTCGGCTTGTAAAACTCAGCTCGAATTCTGGCGTTTCTGTCCATTCATGGCCTGGATTTCTGGGGTGTGCATATCTTACTCCATCTTTTGCGGGAACCGTACAAGTTAGTCTTTTTCTTTTTCTGTCTGTCATTGTGACGTCGGAAATGTGGACAAAGACGAGGACCCGTGACCTTGAGTTTACAGATGGAACGAAGGCTTCAGAGGGGCGGGACAGAGCCCCCTTCAGTCGTCTGTGCTCAGATGAGGCCGGCGATGGGTGGAGAAGGATGAGAGAAAAGCGAAAACCGCGTCTTTACTGAAGGACAGAGCTGCGAACAGACCGTGCAAGCGAAGGCGAGAAAGCCGCGGGTCTGGGCCTGGCGGTGGAATGAGGGTCTGAAGCGTGTCGGAGCAGACAGTCTGCTGCCCCAGGCTCACCTGTCAAGCCACAGGTTTAAGGGAAGCTGCCCAGAGCCGCCCCTCGGCTGGGAGGCTCCTCTGGCATCGAGGGCACGAACGCCTCGGCCTGGCCCTGGCCGCGCCCTTCTCTCCCGGCACTGGCACCCTCTCTCCACCCTCCACACCTGCGACATCGGTCCTTCAGCCGACCCCTCCTTTTCTCTTTGCATCGTCCCCCTCCCTCTGCTGAACGGCTGCTGGGAGCTCCCCGTCAGGCAGCCGCCCTGGACCAGGTCAGGCCCAGACGTCGCTCTTCCAGTGATGGGGAAACTGCAAGGGGGGCCCTGCGGCGGCGGCCCCAGCGGGCGCCACAGTGCGGCCTCTTCTCTCCCTCTCGCTCCCAGGTTTTCCTTTCAGTTCTGTGCACAGAGCTTAGTAACAGGAAGAAGTTACTAGAGCTAACTCTGGGGCAAACTTCTCAGAGGAGTGACTGAAATTTCTGCAGCTGCCCTGTCGCCACTTCATCATCCTTTCCCTCATGAGTGTCCCACAAATCGGCTCCTGTCCCCCACTGTTCCACTAGGTCTGGTCCCACAAAAGTTAATGGAGACTGTTCAGTCCGTTTGTTACATGAAGAGTTTTTGACCACATCTTTCTTCCATCCCCAAATCCTTGTTACTTTTATTCTTCTGCTCTCATTAAACTTTGCGATACTTCTCTTCTATTCGAATTGCTGTTTTCTGGCTTTCTTTCCCAGGAAACCGAGAAACTTAGCAAGAGGACTACGTGCTAGATTTGGTATCAGATCTTGGTGATTCTAAGAACAACAGGTATAATGTAGGTACTCCATTTATTCATCCATTATTCACTGATTCAGTCATTTCTTCATCAAATGTTCCTTACCAACATCCTTCTATTGGAATGGAACCTTTCTAACTTGGCTTAGAGAGTCTGAAAACTACAGTCATTGTCTATTTCCTGGAGAGTTTACAGGATATTTTGGGAACAACTTCAACAGCAAAAGTTCCCTGCCCATTTATGTGGCTAAACATAGTAATGCCACTTTACATATACATATGTCATTACACTTAATCCTCGCAAGAACACTGGAACGTAGATTTCATTTTTGAGTAAACTGACACTCAGATTAAACAGCATGCCCAAGTTTACAGTTACTAAATGGCATTGCTAGATTTGGATCAAAGTCTGTTTGGTTCTAAAGTTTATTTTCTTTCCATAGTAGGTCATATTTTCTTCTCTGTTTAGTATGAGTGGTCGTCTCCTTAGGAATGGCTGCACTGCCGCCATTTCCAGACCACTTAGCTGCCCTTCTGCTGAAGTATCCGGCGGCGGCAAGGGCACTACTAGCCCTCGCGGCCTCTCCACCTCAGTTTTCCCAGGTTCCAGTCACTTGAATTTGTTTCCCTTCCATTCTCAGTTACTTTGTGCAATTTAGGAGTTGAGTTTTCTCGGGGATGCACAGACAGAAGTCTGATTTAGTCAAGCAAAGATGGACTTGGGAAGTTCTCACTGGAGAAGGCCTGTGTTCAAACAGGGCGTGTGGGGGGAAGGGCACAGCTGAGTAAGAAGGGGCTGTGGGACGGGCTGTGGCATCTGCGCGTGGGTCTTTGTGTCTGTGTGGGTGCGAGGAGGCACGCACACGGACTGTCTGCCGCAGAAGGCCTCTGTGGCTGCAGCGGCTCTGGCTACCACTGGGCGTTTTCATTGCCTGCCTGTCCATGTGTCCTTAGGTGCACATGTGGCTTCTCTGTGGGTGTGCCATCGCGTCTGTGATGGGTTTCTCTGCGTGCATGGGGGAGCGCTGAAGGAAGAGCTGACTTCTAAATAGCTTTTCCAGACTTCCATCCAGGGCCCAAGACTCAAAGTGAAAATGGTGTCAGATGCGTAAATGAAATTTGCTACTGATATCTTCACAGGAGGCATGGAAAAACCAGAAAATGGAATAAACAGTCCACTGTACCCCCCTTTCCTCTTCTCTTTCCAGTGTTAAGAGAGTTTCCACCCCATCCTCACGTCATCCCTTATCTGTCCAGGTGAATTACTTTTCACTTTGCCTGTGTGTCATCGAATTCAATGATTGTTTCTGTGTTTCTGCCTCTAAGCAGGACAGGGAGAGCTGTGTGATCTGGAGAAAAGTCCAGACAGAAGGCACAGGGAACCAGTGCCTGCCCTGCCATGTTGAACCATCGTGTCAACTACCTGTGTCCGAAGTGTCTGGGAACACACGAAACCCCAGTCAAGGTCACCTAGGTGTAATTTCAAGCAGGCTATTCTAGGATGTGATTTTAATTTAGTAATACGAAGAAAGAGTTGGGGGCACAGAAAACAGTCTGGATGATAGAAAAGGGAAGCGCAGCTGGGGGTCTCCAGATGGACGGAGGAGACAAGATGCCCAGTCACTGCAGAGCACCGTGGGCAATGGTTCTTCAGCCTCGGCCCCAGCACGAACAGGAAGTTTTGCTTACAACCATACAGTACTTCCGTTTGTTTTCATCCTCTGCTCACGAAACAGCATTTTCATTACGAACTGCTCCGCTGCTGAGAAGGTGGCACCCTGGATGCGGAAATATTATTCTAGACCCTAGATGGAATATCTCCCAA
>NW_006432945.1:16070799-16097661 GCF_000325575.1 Pteropus alecto | reverse complement strand
TCAGTCTCCTGTGCGTGTGGTCAGTTTGAGACAGGCTCCCCAGGACCAACAGCAGTGGAGGGGCACTGGCAAGGAGAGGGCCAGATCCACAACTGTCTACCTGAGCGGCCTGTCGTGAACAAGAAGCTAGGCTTCCTCTAGAAAGCCCTTGGCTATTAACTACGTTTAAAACTTAATCTTGGTGGGTCAGTATTTAGAAACAATACGTTATAGAATAGGATAAAGCTGATCGGTAATTGCATATTTCTAACCTTTTTCCTTCTTAGACGCTAAAAGAACCCTAGCTTGGCCTACTTCAGCATGTTTCTGTTCTCCATTCTGCAACCATTGTCCTGATTGGCTTGACTAGCTTTTGAGATTTCGGGATGTAGGATTAGCAGCAGAGGTGGAGGGGCGGGGGAGGAAGAAGACGAGTAGATTATTGCAGGGATTTTTAAAGGAATTAGCTGTGGTCTGTGAGAAGTGGATTGACGTGAAAAAAAAATTTTTTTTGAAGGACTAGGTATCACCTCATGGAGTATGAGGAAGCACAAGTAATATACTTGTTAATCTGAAATTATTTTGGGTGGGTGGAATAGAATTCTTTTAAATTCAACACCTATATGGACCAAAACAACTGAAACATAGTTTTAAGGAAGATTGCACATAAATTTTATTCCATATTATTCTAAATTACTTTTCCTAGAAGCTTGTTAATTGATATTTTGATTTTCGAGCCTGAGGGAACCCTCAGCCATAGGCTGTTAACCCACTCTCCCCCACTGCTCAAGGTTCCACATGTTAAATCGGACACTTCTCCAGAGATCCAGGCCAGACAACCAGCTGCTGATTGGCCATTTCCACCTGGACGTTCCTTCAGCATGTCAGACTCAAATGATCTCACCACTGCACTTTCTAAATCTTCTCCTTTAGTGTACCCTCTCTCAGTGAATGGTACTTTTTTGCCCAGATTTCTAAACCAAACACATGGAGTCTCTCTTCGCTCTTCCCTCTCTGATATCAATCTCTCAGTTTGTCTGTTCTAATTTCCAACTAGTTCTACAATCTGCCCACTCGCCTCCATCCCACTGCCATGACCTTGGATCAGAACACCATCCTCTCACCTGGATAACTGGAATAACTTCCTCACTGGTTTGCCTGTCTCCAGGCCTTGCCTGACCCATAACTCTGCATGAAAACCGTGTGTTCCTGGATGGACTATACCTTTCCTATATAGTTATCCTTAAATATTTACATCTTGAGGTTTGCTATTTGCTTTGGACATATGTTTCATATTGATCATATTTTAAAGTTTTCGAGTACTATGTCATAGTATCTAACCTATTTTCCCCATCTTAGAAAAAAAAAGCAACACATCGATGCAATTTACTTTGTTTTCCCCCCTCACAGACTTCCTCAGCGAACTTCTGTCTAACTGTCTGGACTGGTTAGAGTATCATCCGGGACTTTCTTTTATATTTTCCGGTATCGGATATATCATTTGCGGGATCCTGTGTCTTCCTTTTTTATGGTTTATTCCTGCAAGCAACAGCCTTTGAAAGAGTAAATGTGAGATACAGTTTTAGAGTCTTTTTCAATAGTTATTCTGCCGTGATATAGACTGATAGTTTGACTGGTTATAAAATTCTAGGCTGAATTATTCACAATAGCCAAGACATGTAAACATGTCTTGTTATGTGTGTGTGTGTGTGTGTATGTGTAATGAATGGTATATTATTCAGCCATTAAAAGAGAGGAAATTCTTACACATGCTACAACATGGATGAACCTTGGGGTCATTATGCTAAATGAAGTAAACCAGGCATAGAAAGTCAAATAGTGTATGTTCTCACTAAGATGTAGAATCTAAAAATGCTGAACTCATAGAAAAAGAGAATAGTGGTTATCAAAGGCCGAGGGGTGAGGGAAATGGGAAGATATTCGTCAAAAGGTACAAACTTCCAGCTATAAGATGAATAAGTTCTGGGTTCCTAACGTACAACACAGTAACTATAATTAACGATACTGTATTGTGCACTTGAAAGATGTTGAGAGTAGAACTTAAATGTTCTCGCCAAACACACAAAAGGTAATGATGTGAAGGGATGGAAGTGTTAACCTTATTGTGGTAATCATTTTGCAATATATGTGTACCAAATCATGGAAAAAATTAGATTCTAGGCTGAAAAAAATAATCCTTGAACTTGAAGACGTTGTTCTCTCACATATGATTTTACTGACAAGAAGTCTGTTTATCTCCCTAGAGGCTTCCCCATCCCATCTTTATTGAGATATAAATGACACATAACACTGCGTACAATGTGTTGATGTAATACACTTCTCTCCTGCAAAATGATTACCAAAGTAGCATTAGCTAATGCCTCCAGGGTACAAACTTCCTGGAAGCTTTTACGACCTGTTCTTTTATTTTTATGTTTTAAATTTTTACAATGATTTTCCTAAGTGCGGCTTTTTTCTCATTTACATCACTTGGCATTTGGTAGAACCATCCATTTTGAATTTGTTCTTCAGTTTGGAAAAAATTCCTTGTTTTGTTTTTCTGATCCTCTTTATTTATCTATTCTCTCTTTTCAAAACTCCTTTAGTTGGATGCCGGAACGTCTGAATTCATCTCTACGTCTTTTACCTTTTCCATTTCTTTTTCTTCTTATTCCGAGTTCCAGGAAACAAACTAGGTGGTACCTTCTTATCCTTCGATTGAAGTTTTTTTCAATGGAAATTTGATTTTTAACTCAATCCAGTACTCTGTTACATCTTATGTCAATGAAACAGAAGGCCTTGTTACAACCTTGGGTTTCTTTCCAAATTGCTCCTGTTCTGCATTTTCTACTCGGCTCCTTCTCTCTTGGCTTCCTCTCTGATTCACCATCCTGTGTTTCACCTTTGTTTTCAGCACAGGAAATTCCTGAACAATATTTTGTAAGCAACCATGAGACCTCTTTAGATCCCATGGGGGCTTGGCATCACGTGCTTCTACAGCACTGCTACAATCAGATGCATTTGTTGTCAGCTGGTCATGGCATAAAAAATACCAGATATATTACTGCTACTGATTTTAGTGTCAAACTGACTCCTTTTATATAGTGACAGACCCTTTTGTAAGTCAAATCACCTCTCCTAACTTTCCTTTTGTCATAGATACAAAGATCCTTTGAATCAGGTTTGGTGAAATGAGTGTGTACTTCTTTACCTGAGGTTGAACAGGCTGAGAGAGATTATGGTTTAAATACAAGTATGAGTTTCTATTATGAATATAACAGTCATGGACCAAAAAAAAAAAAGTAAAATATAAAATAAAAATGAGCATCTGCTGCGGGCAGCTCCCAACTTAGTGAGTTCATATGCTCTCCATCCATGGAGACATGAACAGAAACTCTCTTTAAAAACAGAATAAATCCAAACCTCCTTAGAACTGTGAAGTTCTGGTAGGACACAGTAAGACAAACTACGTGACCTTTGCTTTCCTAATCTTTAATTGCATGATTGATCTCGATAGAAAGAGGAAGAAGCAACAGAGAAGCTGCCCAGGGCAGGCTCACAGTCGCTAGTACCTAATAGCAAGAAGTATTAGTCTCTGTTCATCTAAATCCAGAGCATGGCTTTGTACAAGGAAGAGTTTAAAAACATCTCGGGAACAGATGTAAAAGCACTCTTTTCTTTTTTAGCAAAAATGTGGTTACCGTAGGCCACCACAGTCAGAAGCAGAGGACACCATGCTGGCTAACGGAAACCAGATGCTCTGGAAAAGGAAGCCATAGATGAATATGAATTATTTTCAGCTGAATGACCTTCAATTATCTCTCTTATTGTTGAGCCCTGGTTCTCTGCCATAATCTTCCTGTGGGTACCTTGAGAAGAGAACAACAAAGGGACTCCACTATAGAGTGATTTATGGAGGACATGTACAAGGGTCATCTATGGTATGTGAGGGAGAAAGGGAGGGAGAGAAAGCGAGAGAGCAAGGGCAAGAGAAAGAGAGGCTGGGAATTCACTCAAGATCAAAAATAAAAACACAGGAAATACAGTTATGTGGGTAGAGAGCTGGAGGAGAGCCAGGAGTTCGGGGTTCCAGTCTTTATTTTGGTACTGACTCATCGTGACATGTTGGATCTATTTAAAATCCGTTTATTATGAATCCAATCTCGGCCTTGTTACGCCAAGATTCTCCCGCCATTGCAAAATGGAGCAAGCCTTTGTAGATTTCCTAATTTCCAGGGATACTATGAGACTTGATAGTAAGATCATCCATTTTCCTTCATGCAAGCTCTATAATGCCAGGTTGGTTCCCTTTTTCTCATACGCTATCCGGGGCCATAGTTAAACATCTTGAAGATGCCAAGACTAAATAGTCATTTTCTTGTTCCCAAATGGAACTTGTTCTTAACCAACTTCCCTTTACCAAACCACCTTATTAATCTTAATGGCTCTATTTTGATAGCTATTGCATGTCTTTGAAAGAAAACGGGGTGGTGATGTGTGGTGGAAGAAATTCTTCATAGTAAATACACTGTTTATGGAAAATATGATCTTTAAGAGAAGATTCACTTGTAGACTCAACTCCATCTCTTTCATTGGACTTTGCTACGTTTTTCTCAACAGTTTCAACACCCACAAGAACATCTCCACCGATATATCTTAACAAACCCAGACTTATTGACAAAGTTAAATTAATCTTGTTTCTTTTTTCTCTTCAACTTTATTCTGTCTTCCTCTCTCTTTCCTTCCACTTAAAAACAAACTCTCTTTTTCTAGTTTCTCCCTCTTAATGGATCCACAATTTTGCTAGAATTCCAGATTTGGTACAGTCTCCTCCTCTATTAAGTTTACTGATTCTGGTACAATAACTATCAAGAAATCAGAAGAGATTTATTTTAGGGTCCTTGACTGAGGCCTAAGGCAAGAGGAGCTCTGGGAAATGAAGAACAAAGACCAGAACCCACCTACTTTCACGTTCTCAACAAAGATCTCTCCATCGATTTTCTCTTGTGCCTTCTGCATATACAAATTTTCCCTCTTGGTATTTTATTTTTTAAAAATACACAAACATGCTATTATTTCTTCCATCTTAAAAGCTACTCCTCCAACAGCAACAAGGCTGCGATAACAAAATGCCACAGGCTGGGTGGTTCGAACAATAGGAATTTACTTTCTCACAACCCTGGAGTCTAGAAGTTCAAGGGTTAACAGCCTGAAGGAGTTAAATGGCTGGTTTCCCCTGAGGTCTGTCTCCTTGGCTCGTGGCTGACTACCTCTCACCGTGTCCTCACATGGTCCTGTGTGTGTGTGTGTGTGTGTGTGTGTGTGTGTGTGTGCGTGCGCGCGCGCGCACCCCTCTGGTGCCTCTCTGTGCATCCTAATTTCTTCTTCTTAAAAGGGCCCAGCATAACAGCCTCATTTTACCCTAATCTCCTCTTTAAGGGTCCTGTTTCAAAGTCTAGTCACATTTTTGACACTGGGGCTTAGGGCTTCAACGAGTGACTCTGAGAGGGAGTGAGGACACGATTCAGTTTACAACATAAACCAAAAACGAAACGCCTTGGAGACGCTTTTTTACTCCACTTCTCTCTCCTACTACCTCATTTCCTCTCCCCTTTACAGAAAGCTTCTCCAAAGAGTCGTATGTGTTTGCCTGCTGTCTCCGACTTCGCTCTTACCCCCACTCCGTTCAGCTTTTCGCTCTCATCAGTCCACCAAAACTACTCTGTCCAGGGTCACTAGCGACCTTGATGGGAATCCAGTGGTCATTCTCGGCGCTCCTTCCACTTGGTACAGCACCGACCCCTGGCACTGCTGACTGGCCTCGTCCTTGAAACCCTGTCCTCACTTGGCTTTTGGACACCGCACTCTTGGTTTTTCTCCTGCCTTTCTGGCTACGCTGTCTCCGTCTCTTTTGCTGGTCCCTCCTTTTCTTCCAGAACTATTAATATTGTAACAACCCAGAGTCTCTTCTCTATCAACATTTATTCCCTTGGTGAACTTGTCCAGCTTCATAATTTTAAATACCATCAATATGCTAGATTCCCAAATTTATATCCGTAAATCTGTTTCCTGAATTTCAAATGTCTATGTATCATTTCCATATGTACATAATATATACATCTGGGGTATTCTCCTTCCAGATACCCATATGGATAACTCACTCCTTTCTCTTAAGCCTTTGCTCAAATTATGTCTTTTTGATCAGGCCTGCCCTGACCATCTTCTTAAAACTGTAAACTGCCTCAAACCCAACTCCATCCTTGTGATCTGGCTCACTCAAATCTATTTTAATCTATTTAACCTATTTATCTATTCAATAGAACTTATCACCTTCTAATGTACTATGTGATTTGCTTCATTACTACATTATTTTCATCTGTTTTCATCTACTATGTCAGCTCCAGGAGGGTCGCAATTTTATTTTTAATCTGTTCACAAAGACACCCCAAGCATTTAGCCTAGGTCCTGGGAAACAGTTATTCACTAAATGCATGCAGAATGGACAAATGAATGATTTTAGAAAAAGGATCTTTAGAAGATGGAACCCTTGAAGCTGAGCTTCCACATCATCAGGAGGATATTTTATTACTAAGTTCTGCGTCACTGACTTTATGGATCAAGAAAGACCCTCGTGGGCTCTTTAAGATTTGGAAAGACTACCCTAAGGCAGAACTTTCTAGGAAAGGTGGAAATCACCTCGGAACAAGGCCACGTTTACCTAAACTCTTGTCAGAGCAACACTTCCTAGAATGGATCCCAGTCCTAAGGTCTGCCTCACATTCTCTGACATTTTCCTCTGCTCTCATCTTCCTCTGTCTGTCACGAGACCTTATATGTGATTTAACCATAGAAGTCATTGGTCATCTTGATCCTGCCTGTCTGTTCACACCTGACACCAAAGTCCTACAGGTGTCACTCCCCATCTCTGTTCCAATTCTTACTAGCCTCCCATCCAAGTCATTGATGACTCATTTTGTCACACTGACAAAAATAAGCAGAGGTATCTGTCACATTTACTAGTATCACAACATTCCAACGGTCGCCTTCTTCTTGAAGATGTTAATTTTTATGTGGTCTTTATAATGACATTCAAGTTTATCTCCCAACCCTAGTTTTCTTCACCTAACTTACTCTTTGTATTGTTTTTAGATTAAGCTTCTGAGACGACAGCTCTGATCTCATCACACCTTGAAGTAGCTCCCAAAGCCTGCTGAGTCAAGTCCAAATCTCTTGGCTTAGTCCACAATGCTGTCTGTAATCCAGCCACAGTCCACCCTATTGGCTCCACTTCTCACCACGTCTCCATGAGAACCTTAAGCTTTAGACAAAATGGAACGCTTGATGCCCATCGAACAGATCTTACAGATTTCCTGCTTCTGGGCCTTTCTCGTATTGTTCATTCCACTTGGAGCACCCTTTTCCCCTTTCCTACCTGAATTCCGTCTGTCTCAGGCTGAGCTAAAATGTCATCCTTAGAAAATCGCTGCGGCATCCTTCAATGAAGCCACAGTTCCTTTCACCAACCTCCCGCAGCCCTTCGTCTGAATTCTCCTCCTCCAGCAGCGATCGCTTCTGCTTCCCATCGTACGTGCAGTTGTCCTTTCCT
The DNA here is from genome assembly GCF_000325575.1 of Pteropus alecto. NCBI lineage: Eukaryota > Metazoa > Chordata > Mammalia > Chiroptera > Pteropodidae > Pteropus > Pteropus alecto. Next base: position 16,090,076 of record NW_006432945.1, on the reverse strand, counting down.
CTCTGTCCACGCCCCTACCGACGCCACTCCTACACTGCGAGTTCTCTCTCACCGGGCTGGGTTTTATTCATGTGGGGGCCCTCCAAGTTCTTAGCTCTGCGTCTGTCTGGCACCTCCGAGATGCCTGGTTCTGAATCCCTTGACCTGATGCTAAACGCGCTTCTGACTCCTTGCACCCTTTTGTTCCTACAAGACCGCACTCCTTTGCCATTTGCTCTCTTTCCTTTTCGGGTTCTTTTTGGCCTTGACTTCACATTAGATCGCATGCTTTAAGCTACCCAACAACAATGCACGGGAGTGAGTGAAGGTCACAAATCATTATTTCCTCATGCATACACTCACCAAATTGGTTCACGTGTTTTTCTATTGAGGTAGGCGCCTCACAGATACCAAAACCTGCGGATGCTCAAGTCCCTTATATAAATGGCACAGTATTTGCATATAACCAATGTACATCCTCCGGTACACTTTAAATCATCGCTAGATTACTTATAATACCTAATACGATGTCGACATTTGTCAATAGTTGTTATATTGTATTGCTTAGGGTATAATTACAAGAACGAATCTCTACACGTTCGGTACAGATGCAACCATACAACCATCACTGGCCTAACTCCATGGTACACATCGGCAAAAATGTAACATTTTTTTCTTGAATATTTTAGATCTGTGATCTGACATTGGTTGAATCTGCGCATGCAGAACCCTCAGAGGAAGAAAGGTATTTTTATCAAGAGAATAAAACAAAACAGTAACTAGCTTTGCTGTCATATTTATTTTGGTAACTTTGTCTTTACACTTGAAGAAAACTGTCTGAAAATTAACTAAGCAACTAGCAATTATCAAGCATCTACCCAGTATCCAGCCATGTGCTAAATTAGAAAGACCTTGAGGGAAGGAACTAAGGCCGATTAACCTTTGTAATAACTTTCTTCAGCACAGCAGGGCCAAGTTCAAGCTACTCATTAAAAAATGTGTGAACCCTTTGCTATGTACCAAGCACAGTACTAGTCACTGGGTATGGGTATAAGATGATGAATTGTCTGGTATCTGCTTTCAAAAACCTTATAATAAAGGAGGAAAAACAGACAAAAAAAAAATACCGCAATATAGTGAGAAAGGTTCTAGGCCAGACATTTCTTCAGGATGTAAAGGAAGCACCTAGAATGGCCAGCTCAAGTATCACTCCATTTGGGAAGCTTTTCATTTATTATTTATTTATTCAACAAAAGTATGACTGAAAATTCAATCACGATGCAACCCAAATGTAGTAAAATGAAGTGAATGGAAGAGGCAGTGAATGCTGAGGAGTTAGCAGGGAGATCACTTGTGAATGGATGGTTTATGGGGACTAGGACCAATTCTCCAAACGTGATCCAACTGATAACCCCAAAATTCTACCGATACTAAATTCTTGGTCTGATGGTCCTATGAGGACAGATCACAGGTCAGTTTATGCTGAAGAGTGTTCCAGTACCCTCTTATCCCAATTAAAACTGGGATAGCTCCTGGATTAATATTGGGGTATGTGACACTGTGATCCTCTGAACAGAGATTATATTGACATCCTGTGCAGCCAAGACCCTTCCCTTGCTACATTTTGTGGGACCTTGAGAAATACATCCTGAACAAGTGTGACAAAGTCTGTAAAATGATCTGCCTATGCTTATTAAAAGGCAGTGAAGTCTCTCTAACCGAGAGATGAGTTCTTTGCATCTGGGAAAGAGAGTTGGATCCTACTCTGCATCATCTATTATAAATGTCTAGCTGCAGTCCAACAGCTGAATATTTATTACAAGCAATGATGGAAGAGGCAAGAAGAGCCCAGTTTGATTTTCTAGATCTAAGGATGTGTTTTGAGCTGCCACTTAGAAAAATGCTTTGACTTAAACACTGAGCCAACTTTATTTGGAACTGTCACCACCGAGAGAGAAAATGTCTGGAATACTTGCAGTGTCGTTTCTGGGTAGTCTGTTTTTTATGACTTGTCGAGCATTACTGAAGAGAGACGAGTGAATACTGTGTAGGATTGGAGACTACACGAAACCATTAGTGCTGTCATAGCAGGCAGAAACAAGACCACCAGGCAGAACAGAAGACCACCCAACACAGAACATGAGCTCCCATTAGCAACATCTTGGAGACTAGATGCTCGTGACATTTGCATTTCAGAATGTTGAGCCACCAAGCACGCAGTAAGATAATTACTGCTTTGTGATGATATTTAGCAGCTCTCATAATGTGGACCACCAATTCTGGTTTGGGTTTCTTCTTTTTATTAGCACCATCTGAGAATGTCTGTGGTAGAGACTTTGGTGAATTGCGTCTGTCCTGTGGCCAAAGGAATGAAAGGAAGAGAAACTTGGTTTGTTAATGTGGAAGAGTTCAGCAACAAAAAGCCCCCCATGACACATGTCTGAAAAAGGCTTCATTGAGGGCTGTTTTCTTTTCTTTTTTTTTTTCAAAGAAAGCATACCAGAATGTTTTACGACCACCTCTTAAAGAACACTCCACATGCCAATAGCCCTGTACTAATTTCAGAACTGTGGTGGGATCTTTTATCCAACAAACCTTTCTGGTCAACATTTCTACCTCAGACAGATCCAACTGTCTCCTGGTTAAATAAAAAATTTAAAAAAAAGAAAAAAAAACCAAAAACAACTAAAACACTCCCCCACCACACCAACACCCAGAAGTTAATATGATTGTTCAAGGTAAGTTCTTTATCTTTCATTTAGGTTTATTATTTTTTTCATAAAGGGAAAAATCAGTCCAATTTCTCTCCTTTATTCCCCTTCCTTGAGACTTTTTTCTTTGCCTGTATTTTATTTTATTACATCTCTTGTACTGAGTGTCTTGGTGAAGTTTTTAAATCTGAATTCACCGATTCTAATGCCTGTATGACTCAATTTGTCATTCTAGTCCTTGATGACAAATTTTTTGTTTAGTTTATTGTTCATACTTTCTTCTCTTGTATGCTCATTCATTCATGCCTAGATATTTATAATTATTACTCAACTACATATCTCTTACTTTTATGATTTTAATGCCTTTTAAATTAAATTTTTCTTCCAAGCAAGTTTCCCTTTTTTGAGTTTCAGACTCAGAGAGCATGAATAATTAATTGTTATCTCACAAACTCGCAATCTTAAGTTTTTTTAATTAGAATTTATTTACATTGCAGGTCTTGTTGCACAATTGGTTTGGCATGTTGTCGTCAATCATAAAATCAGTCTTTACCGGGCACAACAAAGGCCCTTAATATTGTAGAGAGGTTAAGTTTTATATGTAATGCACAAATCTCTTGATTTAAACCTTTGGCAAAAGATCATAATTGAGTTATCTTCCCCTGAAGCCGGCCTCTAGAGCAGTGCCAGCGGTGGACCCTGGCTCTTCACCATTCCAGACTATTGCTCGAATAAGCAGCACCGCGGTGTTCAGGTAAGATTTTGATCCAACTAGCATTCACTCAGGGGATACATCTTATAATCCCTTCAGACTTAACAAGAGCAGTCTGTAGAAGTCCCTCATGGTGCACAACTACAAATATTTGGTGAATGGATGGCAGGAGCTAAACATAAGTAGAGAAAGCTATAGAAAAAGAACAGGCGAAATTGTCCGAGGGCTAGAGTTGGAAGAAGACAGTCAAGACTGTCATGGATTTTACAGCTGGGATCTCGGGTTCACCTCTACAGGTGCAGGATTGGTTTAGGAACCCACCGTATACACCGCGACTTCCAGTCACCGAATCCCAAATTAAATTCTATCCCGGAGTGTTAAGATTTCCGGATACTAAATTGTTTACCAGCTATGGAGCATCCAGATTTTTCATCAGTTTACCTGGTCCTCTTCTGACTACTTCCTTGACATTCCTATAAGAAATTCCGAGTTGCTCGTATTGGTATATAAATGATCTGGCCTTACTTGTGTGAGTTTGTCTTCTTTCTCACTTGGGAGGTTTCTCTGCTTTCCCAGGCCCTGCATCATTCTTTCATCCCCAGGGGCTGAGCTTCCATTTCCTGTGGGGTAGAAGCTTGGCCTGAATGTGTGAAATTATGGAGTTTCCCCTGGGGTCCGAGAGGGTGGGAGGAGGTAGTTCCTGGTTCAAAGTTTGTGTCTCAGGAGAAGACTCATAGAAAACAATTAACTGAGCATTTGTCAAAAATACTGGCACGTGCACATGTCTTTTAGCTCCCCAGAGATTTGCCTTCTGCTTTGCTAACATCAGGATACCGGCCAGCCACATGGAAAGACTGCCAAGCACATCCAGCTCATGCAGCCAGAGGCTGCTCCACTAGACTATCTGGAAATCATTCTTTCGCTCACTTGGGAGGTTCTGGGCCCCTTGATTTCCTCAGAAACGAGGCCCACCCAAATGAGTTCAAGAGCACGTTGCAGCACAGTCTGCACAGGCGGACAAGCTATGAAAGTTGGAGATCTGTGGCTCCTCTCCTTCTCTATTTAGTGCAGCGCGTTCTTTTCCCAACCACATAAGTTTGCAGCCTCTCAAGACCATTCTCATGAAAGGCAAAAGAACCCAGTGTCAAGTTAAGTTAAGATGAATGACTAGGAAAATCCGTAGCTACTGAGAATGAGCTTCCCAGTTGAGTATCAGTGGTGACCACAGGAGGTGAGGGTTTTGCCTTTTTTTCCATCTGTTGTCAGGAATAACTGAGAGAAGCAGAGGGCTCTGGTTTGCGTCTCAAGTTCCCAGCTCCATTTCTCAGTGTTACCAATGGTGCGCTGGAGAGAGGATGCAGCTTCTTTCCCATGTCTCTCTCTGTCACCATCTCCTTTCCATTCTCTAAACGGGAAGTAATACTTTAATAATGGTCTTTCTAGTTTCTATGTCTAACTGCATCACGTCCTTGCTTTAAAACCTCCAGTGCTTTGCCACCACCTGCAGAATAAAGTTAAGCACCTTTTACAGGATACCTGAACTCAAGTTTTGCCGCATTACTCCAGCTCCTCAAATCATCGGGCCGTGTGCAGGGGCCGCTCCCTTTACTTGGAACGCCTTCCTTCCGCACCGTGCTGTTGTGTCGTTGCTATTATCGTGGTTGCTCCTATTGTCCTCTCGCACGTCTTTCCCAGGAGACTGTGATTTCCTCTGCAGCAGGAGCTCTGTGCTATTGTAATGTCAACCCCGGGAGTTCTCTACGTCACCGTAACAGACTCACAACACTGTTGTAAAATGAGTGAATACAAATTTAAAAGAAAGTCAAACTACCTACACATGTAGATGTAAATATATACACACGCTTTTCTGGTGTATGTGTTATAGGCAAGATTCTCATCCAGTTAGCCTCCTTCGTTCATTTCAACCTGATTTTGCCTAAATACAGGTGGCGGAGGTATTTGAGAACTGTAGCATACTGGACCCTGTTCCCCTCTATGACAGACGAGTTGACTACTGAGAATGAGCTTCTGAGAATGAGCTTTAGGTTTAGGAGTGTTCTTTCATCTTCTGGCATCTCTCGTCCTCTGGGAATAAATTTGAGAGCACCCTAGATAATAAATGATTTGGAGCTTTCAATTGTGGCGCAATAAATTTCACTGAGTGGTTGGATGCAAATTTCAGTAAAACGTGGAATAAGGACACTCGAGGAAGTCAACCGGAGCGTAGCTCGACTCAGAACAAAGCACCCTGGGAGAACACTCTGCTCTCTGTGTGAGTTTGAGAGTGGGCTAGAGCAGAACAAAAATTATGATAATTTTAAATCCTAAGAATTTCCAAATCGGTGGTTGGAAATTTACACAGGGGGTTGTTATTATTAAGAGGTTTCAAGAATCCTAGCCTTTTTGCATTGGAAAGGATCTTATAGATATCGTAATCTAACTTCCTTGTTTTCTAGATGTAGAAACTGAGGTCAAAGAAGTTCAATCTCACAGCTGTGCATAAAAAAGGCCAGCGTTCTTTCCCCTGCCCACATTAGCTCCTGACTTTTAGGAGTTACTTTTCTGCTATGAAATATTCTCTTTAATTAATAGGATGCAAAGAATCGTTTCACTCTTTTTAAGGGTCCCCGTGCCAGTCACTGAGTTGTCCATTTAAAAAAAGTATTCATTCGCAGCTCCCGAAGGGTGTGGAAAACTCCAGAAGTCAGTCAGCACAATTTTATTCCATCATGGCTTTACTGCCATTTCTATTATTTTTATTTAATAATTCATACAATTCTTTTCATCTAAGATACTCAAAATGCTCTGCTCATATGTATGCCTAATTACTTTACAGCACATAGCCAAGTATTATTAATAAGATATTAGTTTAAGAAACCAACAGTCAGATAGATCAAGTTACTGGCTTATCTTCAGGTTGCACAGGAACCCCCAGAATCCAGTTCTTAAGAATCCTGATGGACGTTCAAGTTCACCGTTACCCAGAGCTGCTCCTTGGAGGGGGCTTTGTGCAATGAAAGGCAGGTTCTGAGGGGCTCGAAGGGTGCCTGGAGATTTCCCAGAGAAGCTTTGCAGTGGTGGCTCTCTAGTTAAAGAGCGAGCTTTGACAGGGAACCCCATGAAGCTGTCAGGATGATGATGGTTAAAATGAAAATAACTGTAGCAGCTGTCATTAATGAGGACTTACATCGTGCGAGGCAGTGTTGTAAGTACATATATTAATTGCTGGGGTAATCCTATAACTTGAAAATGGTTATTTTTATTTTACTGAAGGGGAAACTGAGGCAGAGAGATTCAGGGATTTGCTCAAGTGAGACAGGAAAAGGCCAGGATTAAAACCCAGGCAATCTGTCTACAGAGCCCTCAGTCTTAATTTCTTTACAAGCATCTTGCCTCTCTTTCAGTCTTGCCCGAAATATTCCAAATAAATGAAGTCTCATATGGGCACCTTCCTTCCCAGTTAATGAAAATGTTCATGTCCTCTCATGGAAAGACCACATGAGTTGCAGTTACCAGCAGTGAGTGAGACTCCGGCCATCCTCAAAGCGACCACGGTGTCTGTTTGATAAAAGCCATAATTTTCCTGACCTGCTCTGGGCCTGGCCCCCTCACAGAAAATGCAGGCAGACACTTGGCAACTGGACTCTCCCAGACTCTCAAGCACAGGGCTGTGTTAGTGTTGGCAGTGGGGGATGGTTTGTTTCCTCCCGGTTTCACGAACTGTCACATCAGCCTCTTTGATCCTCCCAGGGTCTCGAGTGTGCCAAAATCATTATTCCACGTTCTTGCTGTTTCAGATAATTGCCAGAGAAAACGCTAAGGCTGGTAATGACCGAGGTAGAGAAATACTGCTCCCTCCACGGTATACCATTTATACGTTGCATGCTCAGAAAGGCTCCAGAGTGGAGGCATTGCTTATTTTTATTGTCCCAAAGCCATGAAAAGGAAAAAAGGGAATGAACAGAAATTGATACATCTGGAACAAGAGCCAGGCATGATTTACTCACATTTTTACCTGACCTGAAATTGCTTATTTAGAAAAAAGAAACATTATAAAGTCTCAGGAAAATGTCATGAATCAGAGCCAGCATGATTTCACATTGGGGCTCCATAAAGAAACTGTCCAGGAAAATCAAATGACCCAAAGTACTCCTGCCACCATGACCGTCACCATAGCAATGGTTTCAGGGTGTGCTGCCATGGGATGGCTCAGCCTAGGGACTTAGACGCTCAGCTGGCAAACGGATGGGAACGTGCTGGTTCATCGGAGGCTGTCCTCACTGGGGCAGAGGTGACTGCTGGTTTGAAAAGGCAGCAGACTTTCACCTCGACACTCCTTTATTGCCTCAAAAATTGCTTTGAGCTAACCACACACTACGTCACTGAAACACACAACTATAGGAAGTTACAAGAGGAAAAAAAGTTGACTAAAGCCTTCCATCCTGCTTTAATGGTTCCCTTACTCATGTGTTCTTGGCACTTTGTAAGCAATATGAGCACAGTTATGAAGCAATTAGATAATAAATGCTATTCTTATAGCTACCAGCTGGAAGAGACTTTAGAGACCATCAATTTTTTTTCAATTAACTAAACTCCAGACTTTCTTTGAATTTCATCCATTTTCTCATTAAGGTCCTCTTTCTGTTCCAGGATTCAGTCCAGGAGAGCACATGGCATTTCACTGCCCCGTCCCCTCAGTCTCCTCCAGGCTGTGGCAGTGTCTCAGTTTTACCTTTTTGTGTTTGTTTGTTTGTGTAATGACCTGGGGAGTCCTTCGGAGACCCCGTAGAACGTCCTCCAATCTGAGCTTGTGTCATGTCTTTCTCACAAGCAGACTGGGGTCATGGGTTTTGGGAAAGGTCACAGAGATGAAGTGCCCTTTTAATCATATCACACTGAGAGGACAGGAGACACACGTGACATTACTGTGATATTAACCTCCGTCACTTGGTTAATGCCACGTTGCCAGGTTCCTCCAGTATAAAGTTACGATTTTCCTTTTCCCTGTCCTATTCTTTGGAAATGAGTCACTAAGCCTGGATCATTTCAGGGTGTGTCTTCGGGAAGGGCGGAGTCAGTGAGGAGTATCCGTGTATATCATTTGGAATTCTTCTGTAGGAAAGATCTGACTCTTCTATCCCATTCTTCAATTAAGTCGTTTATTTATAGTGATGTGTAATGTTATATTTTGGGTTGTAATCCAGTACTGTTTTATTTTGATCAAGTTGCTCCAATTTCAGCTACTGGGAGCTCCTTTAGGTGTGGGCTTCTGGGTCCTTTTAACATGTCTCCGACTATTTGTTTAGCGTTCCAGTATGGTAGAACAGATGCTCCAGGCTCATCTTCTATTTTGCCTGTTCCAACTCTAGCATCAGATATTTCTCCAAAGAGCCTTGGTTCCTTTTATTCAAAAATGGTATTGAGAAACCAAAGAGACCATCAGTTTTTAAATCCTTCACTGGTCAAATAAGGAAGCAGAGATGCAAATGGTGAAAAAAATTACCCAGGATCTGGCACTGAGTAAGTGGCAGGCAGGGATTAGAATCTACGTCTGATTGTTCAACAGTCTTTCCTTTACTCCAATCTTCGTCACATATCTACGCTTTCCTGGCCAGCCTGTGTGCTCCTGGAAGGTAGGAAGTATATCTTCTTCTCTTTGTAAAATCTCTCTTGTGCCTTCTATTGAGCATGAAGCATTAATAAATGCACGAGCCAAGTTTCTACAGCATCCTCCTTTATCCTTACTTTTCTGCCCAGGTCAGACCCTCGTTCACTCTTGCCCTAGACTATTGCAATTTCCAAGAATAATGACTGAATTGCTTCCATAGAATCAGATTATTCTCTAGTCCCCAAACACAAGACGTTCTTGTTTCTGCATCTTTGCTCACTTAAATTTTCTCGCGTCATCTCTACCATGTGTAGTCCGATCTTCCTTCAAGACCACCCAACCCAAATAGTTACTCCTCTGTGAGCCCTCTTAGATATCGCCTAATTAGAATTAATCCATTTATCTGCCATTATACCTTGTTTATATTTCCATTTCAACACTATTATTATGCCATATTTTTAGTTAGATGCATATATTTATTTTTGTCCAGTTTTACTGAGGTATAACTGACAAATAAAAACTATGTATTTAAGGTATAAACAATGTTTTGATATACATATACATTGTGAAATGATTATCATAATCAAGCTAATTAACATATTCATCACCTCACATAGTTATGATTTCTTTTTAATGGTGAGAACACTCAAGATTAACTCTCAGCAAATTTCAAGTATACAGTACGGTATTATTACCTACCGTCACCATGTTGTACATTAGATCTCTAGAACTTACTCATTCTGCATAACTGACCTTTTGTACCATTTGATCAATAGATGCATATACTTCTCATCTGCTCCCATAACACTTCCAAAGTTACCTGGGCTACTTATTCGCTGTTATTCCTCCCCTATCTCTCCACGGAGCTTGTCAAAGTGCTTTGCTGAATTTAAGAAGAATTATCATAGCCCAAATATACAAATTAATCTCTTTCAGCCATTTAAAATATTTAATATCTGTCCAAACACATTATTATATGTGTAAAAATTCCAGGTGCTTCATTTGCAGTAAAGTGAGGGCATTTAACATGTTTCATTTCGTAGCCCCTGACCTCAGGAGGTATAGCTAGAAGCCAAAGTCAGACAGCACCAAAGAGACACATCTCCAGGCTCTGTCACTGAAGAGCCCTCAATTTAGAAAGGTCTCGTGACTCTAACACCGAGATGCCATACCAACCCACCTGTGCTCTTAAACTGATATGACCCAGCCTTAGTAAACTCAGGAAGCTATACTGATCCAGCTCTGCATCATTATGAAAACTGACTTCTTTTTTCATAATAACTCTATCATTATGAAAACTTTCTGCAGGAAAAAAATATTATCCAAGAATAGAGTAGACACATACAGAGATCCAGAATACATTTCTGATTAATTTGTAAGTATTAAAAGTGATCACCTCAGTCTAAATGGAGATAACTGAGGTTTGTTGGTAATGATTTGGCTGGTCTTATTTTGGAATCTCTCATACCCCATGAGTTAGGGATCAACAGCCAAATGCGGGTTGGACTTTAGCAGGCCCAGGCTGCCTCCCTTCTTCATTCCTCCACTAACGTGTGGCGAGGATCACGCATCTGCGTCTCTCTACGTGTTTTGGTCTGGGCCCCTGACCTACAGTGAGTGCATGTAAAGACGTGGCTGTAAGGACCTTCTGCACGCAGGCGAACTCTTCTGACTTCTAGAATATGAAAATACCCCGCCTCCCTCAGCATGCAGTGAGCTGTAAATGAGGAGACTGTAGCCTCAAGGACAACGGTAAATTTCCAACTTAAAACTGACTGATGAAGAAACAAAGACCATGTGGCTTAACCTCAGCCAGCTCCTTGCCAGGCAGTTAGAGAATGTTTTCCAGCCTCCATTAAATCTATGTCTTATGATTGGCTTTGAACCAGTGAAATCTGAGCGGAAGTGATGTACACCACTCCAACGTCTGGCCATAAACATTCCCTGTGCTTCACCCTCCATGACTTTGCCTTTGCGCAGCCTGACGCAGGTGACCATGGGAACCTAGAAGCCACTTGTCGAAATGACAGACACAAGACAAAAGGGTCCCGGGTCCTTAACTTGAATCATAACTTGGGCAAGAACTGGCCAATGCTTAAGAACAGCTCTTCTAGACTTTACGGGGTAATGTCTATCACCTTGGGGAAAGATGCTGATGTTATCTTAACTACAAAGAGGTAGAGTCAAGGGAAATGTTAAGAAATAAAATGATGTAAAGATTATAATATGGCGTGATACATATTGGATATTATTCTGCATTAGTAGAATAAGTTGGAGTAGCTGCTCAGCTCAGTCCCTTCGGAAAGCAAGACAGCTTATTGGTAATAAAGTGTAAGTTGATTTTTTTATTAATTTGCTTTAGGCTTGGTCACTCATGGCCAGCAATGTGAGGACAATTCAATAACATAAACACACATTTATGAGTCTAAGACTAAGCAGTGTAATCTACATATATACCTAGGAAGGAAAAATTTCTCTGAAGGAGACAATTTCCAGAAATATATTGTTGACTCCTTTTTCATTGTTGTGAAAAGTAGTTTAACTCCGTTAGCGTCTCACTGATTCAAACACATCTATTTCAGGAAAGGTATTTGCTCAGTGTTTGCTAAGCAAATCTTTTTTGAGAGAGTTACCCCAGCTCAAAGGGGTGCCCTGCTGAAAACTTTGTCAAGCTTTCACTTTCCAACTGGCAAAAAAAAATACGTAAAACTTTTAGATTTTTCCAGACTCTATAAAAGAAGAATTTCAACACATTTTTGGTTGGATCTGAGATGCATACCATACACAGCATTCTTAGACTAACTCTTTTTTAAGTGGTAAGATTTAACTTTGGACATGATGCTCATCCAAGTTATCATTATTCCCTTTACATAGACAACTAGAGTTTGCTCTTGGCAAAAAATTGGCAGAGAGGTATGCTAGTTGTATGAGAATATGTGACATAAAAATAGGAACTTTACAAAGTATTTTGAGATAAATTCTACTGAAATCAATATCATCCATGAGATGAAATGTAGAAATCAATATGGATTATTGCCAAGACTTTTGGTCTCACTTTCTGGAATAGTAGGTGCATTTGCTGAGTTATGCTGAGTAGTCTGCCATGTACAATACTGCTTTATAATCCTTCCAATGTCAGAATCAGTTCCAGGCCACTGGACAAAGTGACTGGCCAAGGCTTTCATGTGAACAATTCCTAAGTACATTGCATGTAGCAGAGCCAAGAAAATGTGGTGACCACCTTCTGCAGGATCAGCATAATTGCTCCTTGAAAGACCTTCTTTATGATCAAATAACTCATAGCGATTCATTTTGAGTGGCTTGAATTTATTTACCAACTTCCTTCTTTATACTTAATAGAAGATATAGACCTATGTGATAATAAATCTAGATTTGTGCCATTACAAATAAAGAGAGGAGGGAAACTGACAAAATGCCCACAAAATACTAGGTGCTTTTCACGTTAATTAATTTAAACACCAAAAAAATTTCAGCATTACATACATAATGAGTTAGGGTTTTAGCTTAGCCTTAAAAGGGATGCTAAAGCAAAGAGTTATATCTTATTGCTCACCCTGACAGCCAGGATTTCTATAAAAATGCGTAGAAAATGTGGCACCATAAAATATCTGGTTTTGAACCAAATGTAGTTGATGCTTCAGGATAATACAGAAGTGGTGACCAAATACTACATTATTATTATTACCACTACTTGCTTTTCCTCGGTGCTTACTATGACCAGGCGCTGGACTAAGTACATTACTTTCTTATCTCATTTATCTCTTTTAACAACCCTTTGGGATAGATATGATTTCTGTTCATATATTAAGATACTTGTCCAAGATTGTGCAACTTCTAAGTGCAAGGTCTTAAAATTCAAACTGGGCAGCCTCGGGGTATCAATATAGAGTGAGATTCAGTGACTATTTGATATTCTAGAAAGTATCTTCATACAGGTAAATTTGAAGCTTTGAAAATTCTTTTAACAGTGGGAAATCAAATAGCTTAGCTATGTCTGCTTAACTTTTATGAAAAATAAATATGGTCAGAAACGAGTAGCTCGAGGAAGGTTGATGCTTTTGCTCTGTTTTTACAATAAACACAAAATGGAACTCATGCACATTTCTCTTATCTCAACTTAAAATATATGTTTTAAAATATCAAATAATATACTTACAGTTCCAGTAAGCTGATGAACTACATAATCTATACACCTGTCTAGTACAACAATACAGAAATGCTAGACAGAATACAGCATGTGTTCTTTTGAAGTTATAGCTGAGAATGAACAATCCACAGGTGCCAGAATCAGAAGAGAGACTGACAACCAGCGGGGAAAAGAAAGTAAATGGTAGACGATGTGTATGGAGTGTGTCTCTAATTAAACTAGGGACACAGTATCTGTTGGCCTTACAGAGATGGATGATGGTGCCTTGGACCATGTAAGGCAGAGAATTAAAACAAAGGGCTTCTCCACAGATCCAGAAAACCCTGATCTAGAAAACCCTAAGCTTAGAAAATAGCAATAAAATTGGTCCACAGCTGGTGATACTCTTAGGTTACTTGCCAAATAAAGCATAAAACTACTCCAGAATTCTATCCGCAGGTACTAAAGAGTCTCAAAAAACAAAAACAAAAGCAAACAGATCAAAAACAAAAACAAACACAAAAAAACAAATCTATCCCACATAACCCACATAGGGATTCATTTCTATTAAAAATTACAAGACATTCAAAGAAACAATCTGCCACAAATAAAAGTTAGCTAGTATGACAAACAGCAAGCTTGGAATCCCTGAGAACTTGAGATAACTGGATAATAATATGAACTGTAAAGTGATTACGCTCAAAGCATACAAAAATAAACAAGTCAAATAAATGAATAAGACAGTGAAAAGGAACTGACAAATTTGAAAAAATATGGCTCACTTCAAGAAATTTTTTAAGAAGTTATTGAAATTGAAAACTCAGTGCATAGTTTAAATGGTAGATAATACTAAAGAGAAGTTCATAAACATGAGAAATAAATATTTCAAAGATGTTTTCTTTAAGAGTCCCATAATTAGAAACTAAAAACAAAGGAAGAAAAAATAATAAAAGCACTTCCAACCAAGATTAGAGCTTTGAAGTCACACTTCAAACTTCTCTATCCCAAAACTTAGCAGTGATAGGTTTTCGTGTGTGTACATTTAAAAGCACAGCCAGTCTTAAAATAATAAAACTCTGTTAAATATATGTGCCAATATAATAGGTAAGAAGCAGCAGGGAAGTGGAGAATGGAGGACCCATCTGTCCAGATAGCACAGCACGGAATTGGGCGAAATGGGGTGGAATCCCGATTCTATCTACTTACTGGCTCGGGCCAGGCACTTGATCCCTCATCAGTACAATGATAAAATCATCACTTAGGATTCCAGTTATGAGCAAATGACATCATTTAAAAAGCTCAATATTATATTTAGCATTGATTTAGTGCTCGATGAATAACAGCTATTTCTATTCCCTCCGGAAAGGAAGTGGAGGAAAATGAAGAGGGAGAAAGGGAGGAAAAAGGAGAAAAACAATGAAGATAAAGAAAAGAACTAGCAAAGGAGGAGTGGGTGCTCGGGTGGAAGCTGGGAGTTTCCTGGCTTGAAAATGAACAATGCTGCAGATAGAGATTCGCCTCGAAGAGTCTTCCACAAATGTGCACTGTCCCCCATTGATTTCCCAGCCCACTTCCAGTCTGCCTACAACGCTGAGTGAGCAAAAGTCAAGGGATGTAAAGAGTGAAGGCTAGGAGTGGGCAGGCACGGGAAAATACAAAGAAAGAGGAAGAAAGAGAAAACAAATGGAAAAGCCTAGGGGAAAATGAAGGACAATAAAAGAAAAAGACAAAGTTAAATATCCTGGTAGTAACAGACTCACAGGCGAAGGACCACCAACTGTCTTTATTAATTTAAGGAACAAGCAGATCTTATTCTTGTTAGTTTTGACCTTTAAGTTTGGGTTTGTTTTTTTTTTTAGGTTTATAAGTAGGCTGAATCATGACAAATGCCTAATTTAAAATTGATTTAGCTGCCAATAACCTCTCCTGTGAGAATCAGCTGCCAACTCAGCCCTAAAACAAATAAAAATACTTGGATGAATCAATTCAGCAAGAGAAACACATCTCTCTCTTTTTTTTCTGGTATATTGGAGGCAGAATAAATCAGTTTGTTAAGCAGAGAGAGCGACACAGAGGGAGAGGCCTTACGAAGAAATGACTGGATTGGGTCTCCACAGCCAAAGGCACAGAGGGGACTCGAGGTAGCGAGTCTTGATTGAAAACACGGTTCAATCATTGGGCCAAGTGGGCTTTTTAGGGGTCACATGTCTTTGACACTATTCCATATGAAACATTTTATTTCCAGGACACAGTGACCGGAAAGGTTTCTCATTTCAACTGATGTAGAAAGAAAAAAAAGAAAAAAAAAACACATGGAGTATCCATCCCTTAACCCCACACTAGCCACCCACCTGGGAACAACATAAAACATCTTTGCAACAAAACACTGTTAACACTCTCATTTTGGTCACTCGCTCTCCTCGCTTTGGTCAGGCTCCTCACAGGCGCACAGCTGCGCTAGTCATTACTCTGGCCCCATGCGCAGCAAATGCAAACAGCAAAGTTCTTCCAACAAACTACGGAAGTCAGTGCTCTTCTCCTCGGTCTGCTTTCTCTGCGCCTAATCGTTGGCAGCTCAGTAAGGCTGAGCACCCGTGGCAGACGAAGGAAGGAGTGTAGGAGGCCTGAGAGTCTGCACTATCTGAGAGGGCCTTCTGGACAGGGAGACACGGATTCCTGCCTCCAAAGGATTGAATCCCCTGGAGCTTTGGGAAACGGTCCTGTTTGTATTGGGTATGGTGCAGGGCAGGCTTTTGTTACAGACAGCGAGAGATGTTGCCTTAGGCTTCAGCGTGGTTCCCAGGCTTGTTACATGCCATTTACTCATTCCTTCATTCAGTAGGTATTTATGAAAAAGTCCTGACACAGAGGTAGGGAAAATGTGGGTTAAGGACCGGCAGCATCCCAGAAGTGATCCTAAGAGAAGGAAGGCCACTGTCTCTGACCTTGAACAGGCAGAATTGTGCTATCGAGGTTAGTAACACAGATATAAATTAGACTTAGGACATTTTGGGTCTGTGTCCCAGATTATCCATTTCCTAATATAACCTTGGGCACATTATTAACTTCTCTGAGTTTCAGGTGCAGAGAACCTGAACCTATGAGTACTTACTTCATAGGATTACGATGAGCTTTAAATAAGCTAATGCTTTACTTCGCCTGTGGCTGCCTAGCACATTGCCTGGCACATTGTAACTGTTATTAGTCTAATATTAAGGTGGGTCCTCTTCCTTTCTTCAGATCCCTAAAATGAAATGAAGAAGCATGGCTACCATCACAGGGGATGATTCCATATATTATAAATATCTCCAGAGACCCTTCTAGGTGATAGGGTGGAGTCCAAGGTACCTTTGCCAAAGGGTCTCAATCTTGGAGGCCCTGAAAGTGACTATGTTCATTAAAGATTCTTTTGTTCCTACTGCACTGCCAAGTGCTTTGTGAAAACGAACTGATCCTAAGAGACACTGACGCCCACTATCTCTGAGAGGAGCCCTGTGTCTCCACCCAGAACATTTTGCCAAGTCCAAGACCTTTCCAGGCTAGCTGAGAGCTGAACGCTGCCGAACCTCCAAGTTGAAAAAAGCTTTGGAAGTCATCAATCTCAGCCCTGCTCTGTCACATGAGCCAAACCACATAGCTAAGTAAGACACTAAGGTCAGCTGATAATATTTCCTCTAAAGCCTCATATATAAATTCTTTGCTTCAGGGTTGCAGGTCCCCAGACTTTCCTGGAAGAGGCCGAGTGACTTTTGAAAGGCCACCTGTGAATTATCATTTAGTGAAGTGAAAGAACAAGGACCTGGGGGCATCCTGCTGGTGGAGGAAGCTGAGCATCTCTGGACTGGCTCTCAGTCTGTATCAAAGAGTCAAGGACCCCATGGCTTTTACCACCTGGGCAGTATTACCATGTTTGCCTTCACCTGTATGTACTCATTGGTAATATGTTTCTACACATAAGTTCATGGAGACTGATAGCAAAAACACGCAAACGTTGCCAGTGCGGGGTGAGCAGAAGGTAAGGAGAGAAACCTCCAAACCGGCTCCAAAGCCGAGATGGAGGAGGAGGCAGTGCCTTTTCAAATGGTAGTAATAAGAGTAATCATAACTGGCTACACAGAGAAGGAAGGGGTTAAGCAGTGTTGTTCACTGTCACATGACGCTGGGAAAGACTGAGCAGGAACCTCTGGGACCGGGAGGAGGCACATCTTGCCTGCACATGTGGCCTCCACCACAAACACTTCAAAGTGCCTCCTCAGACCGACATAACATTCTGACGCCGACTGTAAATGCCCTTGACACGCAGAGTGGAAAATATCAAACACTCCACCAGTCCCCAAAACGCAGTGTCTCTGCACTGGGAAAGGCCTTAATGAGGCTGCAGTGGAGGGGGCGGCTGGTGGGAGAGGACTCAGAGCCAGGGAGGGGGTGCGTAACGGGTGGTTCTGATTTAAGGCTTGTACTGATACCCGCCGGCGTGTGCAACCGGGCTCAGACCGCTGTGAATCTAAATGCCCCAAGACCTTGCAGGACGGCCCCAAACATCAATTCCAGGCCTTGCTGAGTCAAGACCCTACTGAGACTATTTCCCCTTGCACATTCCAGAGCAGATGACTCTGAAGTGGAAGAATTTCCCAGCCCACAGAGCTGTGATTTTTCTGCTGAGGGATCTCTGGGCCCTGTGTTCTCCCACACAGTTCCTCTCCATCCTCGTTGAGAATACCACGGGATGCTGATTTCTCTTTCGCCAATTTTCATGATGGGAAAAGTCAGCAACCTGGAAGGTCTCCTTCGATCTATCAACGAGCACCTGCATTTTTGTGATCAGAGAGTCTTTCCCCTGGGGATCTGTTGCTATCTGCTCCTAGTAAACCATCTACAAAACAACTCTATCAGTAGAACAGGCTGGACAACGTGGAGGAAAGGGCATTTCCCTCCTTAATATCCCATCTTTAGAATCTATTATTGGAGTCATGCTGGGTTGCTTCATCCATTCATTTTTAAAATTCATTCACTATTTTTGAAACACTGGAGTACATAAAGTTAATAATATATATTTCTTATCTTTTGCAGCTATCACTATATAATAGGAATGTCAACAAAAAGTCGCTGCTGCCAATCCTAAGCCAACAAGAATCCCCAGTCTGGGGTGTGGTAAAAAGACTCTGGTGCGGTAAACATTTTCCAGCCTCCAGAAAAAACTGGAAGTGCCCTCCCCTCAGACTAAGGAATGGCTGACTTATATAGAGAGGGTACCTGCTGTGGTCTCTGATTGGTCCATTTTTGTGCAAATGAGGACTCCAAATCGATTGGTCCAAATTGTACTGTTCTGATTGGTTGGCTTCTAGCATTCTGATTGGTTGTTATGGAGCCATTCTGATTGGTCGATAAAGATGCAAATGAGGATATACCTGTGCAATTCCAATTAGACAGGGCAGGTCTCAGCCCATTGGTTGAAAGATAATTCCAGGAATTCCTTTACAAGGGTGGGCTCAGATGACAGAAACGCAATGCACAGGCTGACAACTCAGCCTGTGGATTTTATCTGAAATGCAGCCTGTGTGAGAGGCCTCTGTTAATAATGGCTGCTAGACTCTGGTTATAATTTTGAGACCGATTAAACACAGGGAATGGGAAAAGGACGTACCAAAAAAATAATTGCATACTGTGCTGTATAGAGATATGTCACAAAGTGCCCAGAAACACTGGGGAGCATGTGCCTCCATCAGTTTTAGGCATTCAGAAGCCTTCCATTAAGAGACTATACATAAGCTGGGCTTTGCCAAACTTGTGCAATTTCACCAGGCAAAGGAAACAGCCAGTTCAAAGACATGGGAGAGGACAAATCACGGAGAATTGGGGGGAAGAAGGTCAGTGTAGTTGGAGCACAGGCTATGAGGGGCAACCGTGGTGGATGAGGCTGGAGAGGCACAACATTAAGGGCTCGTGTGCCAGGCTAATGCCTTCATCACAGAGATGAAAGGGTTTTTGTAGAGCACTGACCCGATTGAGTTTGTATTGCAGAAGGACAAATCTAGTGATGGATTGAAAGATGAACTGGAAAGAAGAGAGATTTGAGTCTGTCTTTTGTGCAATATGCTCTGGTGGTCATTTACTCATCGG
>NW_006432945.1:16061014-16070778 GCF_000325575.1 Pteropus alecto | reverse complement strand
AAGAGGTGTTTAATTTCTATTTATTCCCAGGTCTGCTGAACTTTCTTGGTACTGCTGCTCTCGACTCCTCAGAAGCTTAGCAGCAAAAACACCAGTGCTCTCAAGGCGTGCTTCTCCTACCTTTGTCCCCACTTTAGTGTCTCCAGAGTATGTGTTCCAGGAGCAAGGGCTATGGGAAGTCATCAGAACCACTGGACCATTATAGAGCTACATCCCGGAGGAAACACAGGGCATGAAGTCTAGTCCCAGGTAGAGAGCAAACACATTCTTACATAAACACGGATCAAAGGCAAAATTTTAGCCAGAAAAATAGACTCACTGAAAATGCATTTTGTTACTAAGCTTATATCGAATAGGCCCACAGGGACTTGTCAGGAGTTTTCTTGCAAATCACATTTACATGGTTTTAGATGGTGTTTGGATGGTTAAAATTCTTCTAGTATGATAATATGGGAACATAAGATACGTGAGCCATAAAAAAGGTAACTGAATCTCTTGTGTTAAGTCCTGTTTTTACAGGTATAATCTTCAGAGCATAAGACGAGGTTGAGGAAAAGACTGAACAAGAGGGGTTCTGGAAAGATAGAGGCAGTGGGCAGTGTTCGTTTCTTTGTTTTGTGCAAAGTTTTAATTGTCACTGCTGAAGACAAGACCCTGAATGAATGAATTGATTTGTCTAATAAAAACATCAGATTTGTAGTGGCGGGGGAGGTAGACAAGGCAAAGGGGGTTAAATATGTGGTGACAGAAAGAAATCTAACTATGGGAGGTGAACGTACGGTGTAAACATATATATGACTTATTGTTAAAGTATACAGCTGAAAGTTATTGGATTCCATTAACCAATGTCACAATAACTAACTAACTAACTAACTAACTAACTAACTAACTAACTAAATAAATAAATAACCAATAAATAACCAAAAAAATAAGATTTTAAATATTTTAAAAATAATTAGTGGGAACTTTTGTAAAAACAATTATACCTTGTTTCTCCTCTCACAGAAAGACTGTAGGTGGCCAAAGTCATTGCTTTGTTTAGAATAGTGGCTCAGATTAGAAGTCTTTAGTCAAGACAGTTAATTTATTATTGGAAACTTGTATAGCCTGGCCTGGATGCAGCGACCATACTGGACGTGCACTGTTGATCTATCCAGTTACCTCATCGCCTGCACCATTTATAGCCTGCTCTGACAGGTAGTGCATTGTGACCTCTATATGCATCGTGTTCTATTATTCAGTCTTACACCAACCCTATGAGATAAGTCCTACTCTTAACCTTGTTTTACACGTGAGGAAACTTAAAGCTCAGAGGGATCGAGTTAACCTGGAGCTTCCCAAGAGCGGAAGTGAATTTCACTCCACACTTGACTCACTGGATAGACTACATAGCACACCGATATTTCTCAAGGACACGAAAAGCTGTCCCTGAATATGGGGTAGGAAAAAGGGATTGGATTGGGTTTAAAATGATAAGGTAGCCTGGGCGAGTGAGGGACAGAGTCAGGGAGGCACCAAAGCATTTGTCTCCCTTCTCTTTGATGTGGGCTCCACTCCCAACTCTCTTAGGCGCTAGAGGAAGTAGGGTGCTGTCATCCCTGGGCCTGAAGCTCTGTCTCAAAGAACAGGTCATGTTGCAGAACCAAACAGAATCACCAACTCAGCAACTTCGAGATATGAAAGCAATTATTCTGGGCCTGAAAACAAAGGGGCTGCAAGTAAAATGGAATTTAATAATGTGTATTTAATTTCTAAATCCCCTCCCCTGCTCTTACAAAATGCCGAGTGTGTGTGTGTGTGTGTGTGTGTGTGTGTGTATCTGTCTGTGTTTTAGGAAGGGAGGTGTATGAGCAGGAGCTCATTCCTCTAAGAAGCTGCTCGGACTTCTATGAGCTGTCACACAGGCAGGCTGTGCTTGAGCACTCTGCACCCTTCTCAACCCCCACTGTAAATGGTCCAGGCAGACCCACAGCGCTCCTTAAGACCCAGCTTGCGGTCCACCACCGAGACGGGAAGAGCCTGCTCGGCTGTTCTACACTCTCACCTACTACTCCTGACAACAGCACGGGAAACATGACATCATAAACTCGATTTTGGTGAGCATCTTTATGTGACAACCCGCCTTGAAAGGAATCCAAGCAAATATCCTGCTTCCTCTAATCCATTTCAAAACCTGTAAGACATAATGCTCAGTTTGCAAGAAAAGAGTGGGGTGACAAGTGATCTGGTTCCTCATATTGTTTCGATAGAGAAACTGAACCTAGCAGGTCCCTTGAAATGGCATGACATCAATACTTTAGATTAGAAAACTGAGACATAACAGGATATGATTATCTAGATGTCCTCAAGGCACCTCATCTTCTTGCAAATGTATTCCCTTGCTCCTATGTCATTATCAGTGAATGGTCCCACCAGACACCCGTGCTGGAATCCCAGATTCTTCTTTCTACCTTATCTCTTAGTAAGTCCTATTGTTCTCTTGAATATCTTTCTCTTTTTCTTTTCACAACCATTGTCAACTGTCCAAATCCTCTTCGGTAACCTTGTCCCCCTCCGCCCATTCTGCACGCTGCTGCCAGTGATGCCTGTAATCAAGAATAATCATCACCATCACAAAGTTAACATTGTAATATGTGCTTACTAGGTGCCAGGCACTGTACTAATCGCTTCGTCTCTATCCTTTCACTTGCTTTGATAACTTGGTGTCCCTGCTCCAAAGTTTTTAATGATTCTCACTAGCAGCAGGAGAAAAATGCAACTCTTCTGTACAGTGTCATGATCAAGCCCACTCCCGCCATGATTCATCTCCTGCCACCATGGCCCTGTCACTCACCCTACATCCTAAAGCACCCCTCACGGCTCCCTCCAAGCACCCTTATCTTCTTGCTTTCAGACACGCTGACTCCCTTCCTCTACATGTACCCCCCACACTTGTAACTCCTTGTACCCCATTCACTGGATCCCTTTTAGATTTGAGGCAGTGCGACCCTTCCTTTCCCGGACCTTAGACACATATATGCCGCGCAGAACAGTAAGACGGGCATTCTATTCTGTGCTAATATATACTGGCAATGTAATTTCATCGTCACAAATTCTCAGTGCCCTCTACAGACTGCAGACTCGATATTCAAACAATCTATACCAAAAGGAATGTCAGCCCACCCACCCCAAACCGAAATGACGCCCCTAAGAACTCCACAGACGAAAATAAGACAGTCCCTCCTGAGTCACATTTTGCAACCAGGTTCTCTCAAGAGCAAGGATTTTTGCATATTTTGTCCCATGCTTGCCTCTTAGTTTCTAGAACAGAGCCTGGCATATTTTATGCACTGAAGTCATGGTTTAAAATTTTTATTGATACAAAGAGATAATTTTACGATTATAGTTAAACATTAGAACACATACATTTATGTGTCCAAATTTCTCATTTTCTATGATGATGAGAGTATAAACGTTTCTGAAAAGTCATTTAAAAATATGTCTCAGGAGTATAAAAAAATTCATACTCTTTACGGCGGGGACTGCAAGACGACTACCCGATGTCCGTTTTCCTTTTCTCCTTTACGAACAGGAACCTTTTAGGACTGAGATGGACGTGTGTCCAGCTCAGTTTCCCAGCCTCCTCTGAAGCTAAGTGTGGCCACGTGACTAAGTCTTTATGACTTGTGATGTAAGTGAAATTTTTTTCGGAGGGATTTCCAGGAAGTCTTCTTAGAATTTGGGCAGAAGACTGATGAAATCCCTTTTGCTTCCTCTTCCTTCCTGAAATCTAAAACTAAGATTACATGGCTGGGTCTTCTGCAGCCATCGGCTCATTCGATCAGATAGAATTCATTACAAGGTATTAGAAGCTTAAAGAATTTCTAGAAGGGCCAAGGAATCACGTTTGAGAGTACTAGCCAAATACAGTACATCCAGGAGAAATAATATTTTGGGGCCATGACTCTCCGGCATTGCCTTATTGCTCAGCACTTGACACCTGTGACAGTAAACTATAGCTCACTCTAGAAAACCCATGGCCTTCCCTACCATACTTTCTAGAAGATTCCATTTTTCTTTACTTGCTCACCACTTCCTCTCGCTCACGTCTGCCTCCAGGTCTTGTAAGGTGTGTCTGCCTAGTGGAACTCAGATCACCTTGGAAACTGTAGCTCTAAGGAGGTCTGGAAAATATCATTCTATTTTCCATTTTTCCAGCCTCTGAAGTACACACAGGAAGACACATGAGGAGGGGACTGAGTGGGTGTTGAGAGAACCGGTATGAAGTATTTGCTAGTCTGTCAACTCAGTTTTACCTGTGGTTCTTTATGTCACAGCTGTCACTGTTTAGGATTAGCAGGGACACGCAGCAGTGGGATGCATAGGAGGGTGTTTTATGTATGAGATGCTGAAGGAGAAAAATTTATAGAGCGTAGGAAAGAGAGGTCACAGAACAATCATTAACACTGAGAGGACCTCAAAAATAACAGTAAACACCAAATAGCTACAGTCTATTCAATAACTCTGGGTAATCACAACGACCTCCTGACTGGCCTCTGGCTGCTACCCCTGTCCCCCTCAATCGTCTCCCCACACAGTGATCAAAGCACGTCAGGTGTTCTGCTCAAAACTCCCCAAAGACATCCCTTGTCATTCAGAGAAAAGCCACAATCCCCTTCTCGGCCACTGTGCCCTCTGTTCCTCCAATATGCCAGGCACTCTCCAACTCGGGCCTCATTCTGCTACTCTCTTTGTCTGGAATACTCTTCCCCAGTTACCTGTGTGACATCTTCCCAAGTGTCACCTTCTCAGTGAGACCTTCACTGGCTACCTTACCCCAAACTGCATGCCCCCATCTCGTCAACTTCCTATCTCTCTTCTTCATTTTATCCTGAGCGCTTGTTTCCAATGTACCATATTTTCAATAAATTTGTCTTGTTGACAGACTGTCTCTCCCTCCCCCCTAAAATTTAAGCCCAGTGTAGGCAAAGCTTGTCTTCTTTCTGCACTGCTGTCTCCATGACACCAGAGCAGTGCCTGGCACGTGATAGGTGCTTTGTAAATATTTGTTGAATGAATGAATACATGAAAAAGCTGATTATAGTAAAGAGTTAGTGGATGGATGAATGAATAAAAGAGCTTTTCCCATAGAAGGATAAAGTGTAATAGGATTTCTAAGGAGATGGAAAAAGGGAGCTTTTTAAAGGTCCTTTTCTTCTGGGGTCCCCTTGGGGGCAGGACTGTTGAGGTGCCCTGGGCCAGCCGCCCCTCTGCAAAGAAGCCTTAGGGCTAACAGTTATGATGGGGAAGGGACACTGGCCCGGGAGCCATGACAGCGGCCTCCAGCCACATGAGTTTGGGGAAGCCCTTTCCACCTCTTTGGCCCCTGGTTTTACTGGTGGAGAAACTAGGCTTTTGTGGGCTCTGACTTGCTTCTGTGATGGACTGGCACTGAAGACACAATTCATTGACCAGAGATTTAAACCCTGGGAGTGGAACGCCAAGTGCTCAGGAGCTGCATTTTTAGCACGCGGATTTTCTCCAGAAACGCTTGTGGCAGCAGAAATTCCTCCACCCCGTGCAGCAGGGACATGCCCACTGGGCTGTGGCCTTTGCAGGCTCTTGGTAACACCAGGGCTCATGAGGATGTCTGTGGCCGGCCTCTTTAGGACACCGTGTCCCATCTGCTGCAGCAATCCTGTGGTCCAACCTTCACCTCTACTCTGAATACACGAGCTTTCTCTGCACATTTCACATGAGTATCTTGAAGGAATCCAGGGACATTTTTCTTTAACCTGCCTGAAATTTGTTTTGGCAGAAGTTCTGAAGGCTGAAGTCTGGAGAGATTTGGGCTTTGTTAAATTATAGATATAATTTCAGTGAGGTTAAATAACTCAGGCAAAAATTGGAGCACCCTCCCATCAATTCTGCCCTTGAAACTCTACCCATCCTGCAAGGCACGACTCCAGCGCTGTCTCAGCCATGAAGCTTTCCCAGGTCACCAGAGCTCAAATGGCATTCTCTTCTCCCTGAAGCCGTGATAAGGGGTTGATTTCCAAATCTTGCCAGAGGATAACCTTGACCAAGTTCCCTAACTTCCCTGAGCCTCAGATTTCTCGACTGTGAGTGGTGAGAGTGGAAGTAAAAGTAGCTAACATTAATTAAGTGCTTACTGCCAAGTACTGTGTTGGATACTATACATTATCTATTTTATTCACTCCCCTTAAGAACCCTGTGGAACAAGGCATTTTTACCATGCTTTCTTTTCATGTGAGGAAACTGAAGGTAAGATGGAATGACACTGTATACCTCACCGGGAGGTGAAGACTGAATTTTAAAAGCAAATGGATCATGACATTCAGGAAGCACTTAGTAAGTATGAGCTCCCTGTCCCTCGTGCCCATGAAACCAGGGTGGGTGTGTCATTCTCACACCTCTCCCCATGTGTTGCTTCGTACCGTGATTTATGTGGGAGTGGTGAGATCGTACAGAATAGGAAATGAGGACTGGCTGTGGAGTGACCAGGGACATGTCACCTAATCTTTAGGACTCCGCGTCTCTACGACTGTAAAATGGGAGCCATAAGATTGTGAGGATTTGTAGATAAAAACATAATCTAGACTAATATCTGGCACATAATAGCTATTATTATTATTATTATTGCTTATCTTTAATGTTACAATCTATATTCCTTTTTGATTTGATATTTTCTGAGAAATAAAGCAGGCCTTTTCCAGCTTTATAGCCTCATCCTGTTTGTGGCCTCATCTTATGTCTTGCACGTTACAAAATTGCTTCTCAAAGTGCATTGAAAGGGGCACCTGCATTAGAACGTCCCCAAAACTTGTTAAAAGGAACATTCCTGGGCACCTCCCCAAACTAAAAGGACCATGACCACGGGCAGTGGCCCAGGGTTCCTGTGTTCTAACAATTGGCTCGGGCAAACCCCTTGGACATGGACATTTGAGGACCCTCTACTAGAGGCGCCAAATATCTATGAATGAAATAAACAAACGGATAGATGATCAAAGCAACTTGCTGAAGTATGCAATTTTTTAAAGTAACAGACAGATAAAAATACCAACAGTGCTGATAATTTTAGGTTAAAACGACTCTGGCCTTGCTGTCTGACATAGAATTTTGGTCCTCGGCTGCTTCTTTGGCCTTCCTTGCCCCAAATGCTCCTGCAGCCCATTCCCTTGGGTAGGTATGGGTAGCTATTTAGGTTCAGGTCTTTACTAAGCTCTGGAAATTTCCTGAGGACTTTTAGTCTCCCACTGATTCATCAGTAACATAGACGTAAACACTCACATTCAGGGAGCCCGCCCGCCCGCCCTTTAAGTATCATCTCAAAGCCCTACCAAGATGAGTTACATTGACAGAGCCTATAAGAAAACAAATTCCTCCAAACTTCCACAATACTTTGATAATTTTTAATTGGGATATAAATCTTTTGGCTTCAACATCTTAGGAAAGAAAGAAAATCTTGAGTCACGTGAATCATATACGGAGATATTTCGAATTCGTTTTTATACAAACTAGTTTCTTTTTAAAAGACATTTCTTAAATTCCCATTAAACCAAAGATTATTTTTTCTATAAAGACACCTCACTCCAAGATTTCAGGAGACATACTACCCCCTTTAAAAATAAGAGGGAAGACACAGTGACATGGTCAGCAGAGGCATAAATTAAATTCACCTGGCAGAGTGTTCGTCAGGTCTGAGGAATGTAAAAGGACACATTTCTAGTGAATGAAAAAAAAAAAAAAAATCCACAGAAGACCAGCCCTGAAACACGCAGAGAGAGGTTCGGTTCCAACGCCCGGGGTTCAGAGTCATACTCTCTGCGTAATTTCCATACCAAGTACAAAACGCAGCCCAAACGCAAGCTGTCAAGCCCGACAAAACCGAAGCCAGTGTAATTTCCCCCACGGAAAAGGAAAATAACAACCCAGAATTGAATAGCTTTTTCATTAAGAATTACTGTATTTTTAATTTTTAGTGCGTCGGGTAGTAAAAACAGCTACACACTAAACAGGCTTCTCCAGGAGGCAGGAATCGCAAGCACGCCAACAACTCGAAGTCGAGAGTCTACAGGGCTGGTGTCCTCCGCGCTCCCGCCGCCGTGTCGCCGCCTTGGGCCTCAGTGTTTTCCCCGGTGAAACTAGCAGCGGGACTGCGCCTTCCCCCAGCGGCGGCGGCGGCGGCGCGACTCCACGACGTCTCGCCCGCGAAGCTCTTGGCGCAGCCCCTCAAATGCCAGTCGTTGTCATCGTTCGAGCTCCAGCTTGGAGACCAAGATTTCTGCCTTTACTGGGAGGAACGACCAGCGTGCGGGACCTCGGCGACAACGAGATGGCGACAACGAGGTGCCGCGCCGTGGTGCCGGCCGCAGGCGACAGCGTCGGCGAAGCACGGCGCGTCCCCGAGCGCGCGTTTGCGGAGGAAGGGCCATCTGCTCGCTCGGGTGCCTGCGGGGAACCCCACGCCCTGAGCGCCGCTTCGCACCAGCGCGCGGGGACCAGTCCTCTCCGTTCTCTGTCCCGTGGACGGCGGCCCAGGACGGAAAACGGCCCCCACAAGGCCACATGGCGGAAGCAGGACCCCCGTCTCTAAGGGACGGCAGACGCAGCTCGATGGGGCTTCCCGCGCTCCCACGGGCTCCCCGCGGGTCTCACCGTCGGGGACAGGAGCCCTAAACGTCCACCTCCGTGCGGTCTCCGGGTCACGGCTCTCTGGACACGGTTCAGCGTGTTGCCTCTTCCACGTCGATGTACCGTGTGACGCAGCGCCGGGTGTCGCGCCGGGTGACACGAGAAGGCTCTGGGGGCCGCCCTTTGGGTTTCCGCTACTAGCAGGGGAGCCGAGCTGAGGTGCGAGCGGAGGTCTGAGGGAGAGGAGCCCGCGTTCCAGGACGCATCGGGCAGTCACAGGGAGCCGAGGCTCACGGAGACGTCTGCCCTGAAAGGTGCCCAGGCCCTGGGGAGCGTTCTAGGCCTGGTGAACGTGGGTGGGGGTTTGACACATGGCCACTCAGGATGAGAAAGCTGAGCTACAAGAATTTTCTGGAAGCTGGGAGGTCATTGACCTCATACCCATTATTTGAAAACAAACAAAAACATATAAAATCTATAAAGAAATGATGGCCCCATAACACACAGGCTGAAAGTAAACGCAATAAGAGAAAAATAAACTTTTTGGCTTCAGCTGTAATCATCAAGTTTCCTTTTCTCAGAAATCACAACCATATATTTCTAGAAAAACATACCTTAGAGAAATGATCAGAAATGCAGTAAAGAAACTTAAATAATTTAGTACATATAGATACAATGAAACATTAGACACCCAGAAAAGAACGTTTCTAAAGAATGTTTTATGATGTAAAAGTGTTCACGATATTGTATTTAAGTGAAAAAGTAAGGCATGAAACTATGTGTACAATATGGCTTTAATTATGTGAAAGAAACAAAGGACATTTAAAAAAAAAAAAAAAAGATTGGTGGTACTAAACACACCATAACGGAAACTATGATACCCTGTCTCTAGGTGATAAGCTTGGGGCGGGGTGGAGATTTTTGTATTTTATTTTAAATTAAAAAAAAAAAAAAACCTTAAAAAGACAACTAACATGTATCTTTTCAATAATTTGAAGAAATATTATTTGAAGAAAGATATGACATACCCTCCTAGAAAGATGGCCAATGTGCTTGGAAACCAATTTTCCTACTAAAAACTGCTTTGCAGACTCTCCCAGAGAAGAACAATTCTAAATGAGTCTTCCGCA
>NW_006432945.1:16052434-16060967 GCF_000325575.1 Pteropus alecto | reverse complement strand
ACCACACCACTCAGCTGGCCTCAGGAACGCGCACGTCTGAGCCGTTTCCCTGGGCCATGTGGGGAACATCACTGCCATATATTCACAGTTGTAAGCTGTCCAAGTCCCGTCATCCTCTGTGGGTAAAGGGCGGGAAGGAGCTACGTGATGGCATGCACAGAATCACGTATTGTCTCTTGTGCCATTCCATTTTACCAGCTTTCTTAAGGCACAAACCTTTCAGCACATTGTTTATTTTTTCCTCTCAAGAATTTGTCCAAAATTTGATATGTGTAGAAAATGCCTACTTAACCTCCCTTCCTTCAGCATTTTCTCTGGTCATTCAGATATGTGGTAGAAAAAGGAAACTGATTTGCATTATAACTTTTTAATTCTCTGGGCTGAACACTCCGTAGTTATATTTATTTGGCTCTGAAGTGTTCTCATCTTGGAAAATGAACATTTATAGATCCTGCAGGTAGAGAAATGGATTGGTACGACAATTTTTCTGGATCCCTTAATCATAAACAAGCACATACACACATATGTGCTTGTTTATGATTAAGGGATCCAGAAAAATTGTAACTTTGCCTATATATATTAAGACTTGAAAGTATGCATACCCTTTAACTCCAAAATGCTGCTTTTAAGAATTTATTCTGACTACATAATCAGCAACAGTTTATGAATAGTTTTTAATCAGATTACTATTTTAAGAAAAAGTAGGAATAACTTAAATGTTTAAAAATTCGAGAGTAGTTAAATGAATACATAGTCATAAAATGGTAGACTATGCAATTGTTTAAAAGAAGAATATTTAAAGACCTGAAAACATTTACGATATTTTGGTAAGTAAAAAAAAACAGGTATAGAACATTGTAACCACGATTTTGTAAAAAAGAAGGAGGAGGAAGGGAAGGAGAAGGAGGAAGAGGAGGGAAGAGAAAAGAAAAGATTTAAAAAAGGGCCACAAAAGTGTTTACGACCTGTCAGCTGTAGTGTCTTTGGTGACATCTATGTGCCTTTTCACACTTTCCTACATTTTCCAAACATTATACACTAAACATGTTATTGCTTTTATAATCAGATAAAATATATATGTATATATATTTTGAAATTTCTTCCCATTTGAATACTATTGTTCTCACGTAAAATTTAAATAACAACATTGAACATCACATGTCATCGGCATTTTTGGACAAGACTCCAAAGCTCTGAGAGAAGGTGAGGGAATCAACATTTGTTGAGGATTTACTGTGTGCCAGACATCTTCCAAAGCTTCTCCTTATTTAATTCTCAAATGACCTACTTGAGATAGACGGGGGCAGCCTTCCTTTGGTCTCTCTTTGAACTATAATCCTTTATACTGCAATGTGATTCGTCCGGGACACTTTCTCACAAGGTTCTCCTCCGAAGTGACTGAGAATACACTATGTTCTTCAAACTGACGATCAACGGATCGCGGAGGGTGGGGCCGTGACCTGGTCTGTGATGGTGAACTGGGGCTCTGGGAAGGCATCCCAGGCAGCAGGCACCATGGTGAGGACGCACAAAGACTGCTGGGGAGGGACTGGTTCATGGCACCAGGAATCAAAGTCTAGGGCGGCGATAAGTTTGCCCAACCTCGCGTCAGTGAGTTGTAAACGTATTTCTACGAAGAATCGGAAGCGCTCAGGGAAATTGTGTCTCCTCTCCTTCCTTTTGGATCTAATCACTGAACCAAATTACTTGAGAAAATGCACCAAATTACAAAACAAACATAACTTTTCCTTTAATGGTCAGTAGGTTTATGAAATGGGAGAAACGAACATTAATTCCACTTTCCCTAAGATCAGGAAATTTAATCTTTTTGAACAGACTTGAGAGTTTGGTTGTGGTTTTTAAAATCCTTTTCTTCTCTTCTAAGCTATTACTTATAAAGAAAGGAAGACATGATTTTTATAAATTCCTTCCTCCATCAATTAAAAATACCCTGATTACTACCAGAGATTGAGGTAAAAAATAAAGTTTCATATAGATCTTTCTTCTCGTGACCACAGACGTGGAGTTTAACATTTAGAGAATGTGCACCTCATCTTTTCTGGAGTTTTCTTTCTTAGGAATGCATCATTAGTCAGTTTTGGAGAACGCTTCCAAGACAGTGTGGCTGAATAATATCTTAACTGCAGTTGGATGGGAGTAAAAAAGCCTTTACAATTATAGGGTAGGAAAATAATGCAAACTTCATTTAGGCAAAGCTCTTTGGCCTAGACAACTTCTAGAACTAAGTGACCCGCGGAAAGTCTGGGACGCCACGTAAGTGAACATGGAAGCCGACATTATAACTGACACCTGGGTTTGGGATCTAAAAGCTGCAAGAAAAAAACACAATTCCAGACCACAATAGGACAAGATATATTCCCTCTGTATATTGCTCTTCACCCAACACTTTTATCATTGCCAAGAAGAGTATTATAAATCACTCCCTGATCATTCTTCATATGTTCCCCAGATTGTAGTTCATTTTTCTGAGCCTCAACTTATTGCACTTTGCTGGACTGTAAGACCAGAGTGTGATATTGAAACCAGGCCCACCTTTTTTTGGAGCCCTACTCTTCATATTACTCAAGCTCTGTGCTTGTGCTGGGTGCCGAATCTGCGGCTGGGCCCCGAATCTGCGGCTGGGCCCTTCCACTCCCATCAAAGCTCCCTGGATCTTTAAGCAAAATAATGTCCTTTGTTACCTCTGAGTGGTTCACACCCAACTCAGGAACCGTTTAGAAGTCCACACACCTTGCCTAGTACCTACTTCAGAATCCACATGACATAGCACATGCAGTGGCTCGGTGACAGGAAGACCCTGAAGCCAGGTGTGACTGAGAATATGTGTTGCCCTGACAAGTGAAGGATGCTCTTACCACTCAGTGCAGGAATTAAGGGAAAACGAATGTGGCTGAGTACACATGCACTATGAGCTTTTCTTCCTAGGAAAAACGAGCACTGATTGTGATCTTTCCTCTGAGGTTAACTTGAATGACAGGCAGTAGGAACTTTAAGGACAAAAGCACTTTGGGCCTGGAGAAGGGAACGGTAGGGAAAAGAGGTACCATTTTTAAAAGTCTGTTGAGTTTTAAGTGGAGGCACAAAGGGAGGCAGGATCAAAGAGATGCTTTCATAAAACTGGTAATAATTAGTGTTGGTGATAATTTAAATACCTGATTGCCCCAATGTAGTCAAAGAAGGCTGTGGTTTGGTTGTGTCTCCAGAAATTACAGAATATAAGACAAAGTTGGAAAGTTACAGATGGACCTGATTTTGTAAAAAGAAGCAATAGCATTTGAAATTTCAATAACAGTTATGGAAATTGTTTTGCAAAAATAATTTATTAGGGGAAGCAGAAAGAAATCTGACCAAAAAAGAACAAGGTATTACATGTGTTTTTCACAAAACAACCTAACAGGGAGCTTTAAGGATGCCTTCCAGAGTGTCATAATAAGTATCAGTAGTACGGTAATGTAGTAATAAGTAACTATCAGTAACATAGTGCACGGATGGGGTGTAGTGAAGCAGGAAAACCAGTACACGATTATTCATTATTCGTCGGACCAGATCCCACAGCAGGAACAAGCAGGGAGGAGCCAAGTAATAGTGCTCGCAGAGAGACCACCATGTTCCCAAAACGCCCTGCCTCCTCCCCAAAAGCATACCCATTTGGGGGAAGATTCCAGCCAGGACTTAGATCTTCTACGGCTTTCATATCCAGCAAGAAGTTCTGAAAAGCATCTGTTGCCAAACCTTACACCCTTCATTCGCATCCTGAACTTTCTGGGAATTCCAGCCCTCCTTAGGAGAATGAGATGTTTATTTTCATCCCCCCGCCCCCCGCCCCCTGCCAAGTCCAGAGAAGTTTAGCACTGCAGAGGGCTGGTGCCAACTATACACTCTTGATATGGAATGCAAAGAGCAAATATGGATCATTAAGCTTGACATTGCTAATTGTCACTGACGCATTAACAAAGCCACAAAAATATTAATCGAGCACACTCTATGTGTAAGGCATAGCACCAGAGGGACATAAGTGAATATAAGATACAGTTGTAATCAAGGAATCTATAATCCAGTTGTAGAGCAGACAGTAGACATTAGCTCTTGGTAGGTATTCTTACTTAATTTTTCATGGCAATAAACATGAATGGTGTGATCAGGAAGAACCATCAAGTTCAGATAAAGGAGCGATAGATCCCCAGGGACCAGAGTGGTCACCATGCCTTCAGGAGATGACGAAACCTGAGGAAGGAAGGGAGTACACACACAGTGACAACCTACAGGGGTCCCTACATTTATTCTCTCACTGAATCCTCTCACCAAGTATCTGAGGTAGATATTATTATTTTTCTAGATGAGACCGTGGAAACCTAAAGATGTTTAGAAATTTTCCAAGGTCCCCAACCTAATAAACAGGAGAGTCAGAATTCAAACTCACGTCCTACTGAGTCCACAATCGTTCATACTTTTCACTTCATTCTGAAGGATTGGCTGGATTGGCTAGGCTAAGGCTAGACCAAGAGAAGTTTCCACAAGCTTGGCTTGTACCTTCTAAGGATGCACCTGCACAGACGGTTGAAATTAGTTCAGAGGTTAACAGCTCTCTTAGTGAGGTTGTGGAGAGAGAAACATGATTTCCTAACGAAGAAAGATATCCTAACATAAATGTCACAATTGAGTTGTTAGCTAACCGTTGTCTGGTTTGGGGTTCTCCCAGAAGCAGACCCAGAGACCAGGATTCAAGTACAAGTAGTATACAAGGGCAAGCAGGAAATATTGGTAGAAAAGTGGGGGAAATAAGACAGGAAAGAGAATGCTGCAAATAAAGAGTGATGTGTGAAGCCAGCCATCACCATGGATGACTAGAACTTAATTTCGTGGGAGACTTCTGGAAAGCAGTACAGGACACAAGCCTCAGAATCACACGCCCAAAGAGTCAGAGAGCTGGAGGGTTTGTTCACTAGCTCCGACTAGTCCCTGAGTAAGAGCTATGACAGAGGGATGGTGGGGCCAGTGGTTAATTCCCTGTTGCTTACGGTCTACCATGTGCACAAACAGAAACCCACCTGAGGCCTGGAGAAAGCCCCGAGGGAAAGTCACGCAGACATTGATGAAGCTGGCTGTCTTGCATGCCTCGGGTCAGGCCTAAGGGGTATGGGCAGGACACTGACAACACCTGCTATAAACATCGGTCCCTTTGCGTGAGTTTTGAGATATTCTCTATTACTGTGCCCCTCTTGATGTGTATGAACACGTTGACCATTATCTCTCAAGCCTCAGAGTGCATAAAAAGCACTTGGGAAGCTTGTTAACAAAGCAGATTCTGGGACCACGCCCACCGAAATTCAGACCCACTGTTTGGGGATGGAGTCCAGGAATTTGCGTCATTGATAAGTATCCCAGGCGACTCCGACACACATGGTCTGTGGGTCACACAGTGAGCAAAAAGCCTGGACTCTCATGTGTTATGTGGAAAACGGATGAACAGGTGTGGGGGCCACGCGGCCAGTGAAAGAAAAGATGGTGTTTGGACCGCGGTCTCCCTGGACGTAAGTGCTGGCTCCGTTACTTAGTGACCTTAGAGAAACTACACAACCTCCTTGCTTTCATTTCTTTACCTATAAAATGGAGATGAAAGCACTGGACTGTTTTTCTATGAGAGTTCAATAAGATAACATACAGAAGAGTCCAGAGCAGTGTGTGGCTCTTGGTAAGTGCTCAGTGTTAATTCTCTCTCTTTTTTTCCTCAGAAGGCTGAAATCTATTTGACAACGTGATACTAGTGGCATTGTTGGGTAGTTGATGCTGTTTGATAAATTATACCTGACTAGAAGAATACCTGACAACAAAATAATGCAAGCCTCAGCTCTAAATTTACCCCACACTTTCTCAATGCACCTACAAACTGGGTTATGCTTTGCCTGCCACTTTTTACCGCATTACGTGATGATTCTCTTGGGGCTATAAACAGAAGCAGCACCATGCCAACAGACAGATCAGGTATGGCCCACGCACCTGGACTGCAGGCTCTCACCTTCAGACACCAACTTCCTATACTGAGAAGCCAGTTGGTTTATTGGCTCCTTATATTTCTAGGAAAGATAATATTTATTGTTGTTATCTCATTATGCCAAAACTTATTGGCAATTAGAACAAATTTGGTATTATTATAGAATTATTATAATATAGACCTCAAG
Organism: Pteropus alecto; assembly: GCF_000325575.1. Lineage (NCBI taxonomy): Eukaryota > Metazoa > Chordata > Mammalia > Chiroptera > Pteropodidae > Pteropus > Pteropus alecto. The sequence goes on along the minus strand of NW_006432945.1, from coordinate 16,054,767 downwards.
GGATGAACACTGGAGCACAAAGCACTATGCTTCACACACTCAGTAGATCCTGAAGTGGTCACCAAATTTAATGACATCATTCAGGCCACACACTCTCCCGTACGTTTCTCCAAGATCTCCAGGTAGTTCACTTTCTATGTCTCATCTTTCTCCTTGTCATCTGCTTGGTCTAAGTGTTAACCAGATATCTCTTGTCTTAATTAAAATGACTTCTGCTTGGTCCACGGGAATATAGAGAGAGATGGACCAAAGCACAAAGCTTTGTTAGCTGCTCCTAAGATTGGTTAGCCTAATTTCATAACCAAAATGTGCCTAGAACAATAGTGAAGATTTTAAAGAAAAATTTTTTTCTATAAATGATGATCTCATTCAGTCCTGATATGGATCACAAAGGTCTTTTACCACATAGCACAATGCTGCCCACAAATATGATGCAGAGCACCTGTTTCTTCAAGCTTAGACACTTGAGATGTGCAGCCTACCATCTTAACATCACCAGAGGCATAAACACTGCTGGACGGGAAGCCTACAGCACAAGCCACATGGGAGCCACTCTTTTATTTCACCCCACTAAACTGCACCTCCCAAAGCAGTGCCTTCGCCACGCTCGCACGAGAAAACCGGTGTGGTCTGGTGGTTCAAGGCTGGGCTTGAGGGTGAGGCACCTGGTTCTCGTCAAGGTTCTGCCTGGCTCATGCTTAGAAACCAAGATCAAGTCACATCTCTACATTCTCATTTTCCCTAATGTAAAATAATAGAGTTGGATTAAATGATAACTAAACTCTCCTTCATCCCTGGAAGTGACTCTTCTAAGGGGAAATCAGGATACCCAATAATAAATACATCTGAGTCTCGTTATCTGCAGGAGTTACGTCCTCCAAGTAGCTGGAAACACTGAATTCGCAAACAGTGACCCACTGCTCTTAGCGGAAGTACAGGGATAGGTTCCTGCAAGCCTCTGAGCACATTTTCATCAACTGATCAAAACACAACCTTGTTTTATGTGTGTTTTGATCTAAAGACGCCTTATTTAACATACACTGTTGATTTATTAACACTGAACTCACAGCCAAGATCACTATAACTCCTGCCTGAACAAAACTTATCAAGCATGCGTTATTTTCTCCATAATGTACACTGCAGCCTTCTCTCACCAACAAACACGAGACGGCTCTGTGCTCGGCGACCGCTGTAAGCGGATGAAATCATCGAAAAAAAGTGCAAAATGCTGACAATATAGCATTCGAGAGACTGGAAAGGACACTTATTTACAGCACGGCAGGTGAAACGTGAAGGCGGAGCACCGTGAGCAAGGAAGGAACGAGAAGGGCTGCCCGAGTTTTTGCTGTTCTGCACACTTCCGTGCGAGAAAGCACTGCGGATATTTATGTGGAAGTTACAAAGAAATCTTAGCAAGTAGCCGAATTCGTAAATATAAAATCCGTGAATAATGAGAATCAACTACACATTAAAAGTAATAATGTTCTTATTTGATAGTCTCTTGCTTCTAAAAAGAACGCAGCAGGTGTTCCTCAAAACCTTAATGTATAGCAGCTAGTAACCCTTTCGGTTCCCCTAGGTGTGGGTGAAATTATAATTCCATCTCAGAGATGGTGACATGTGGACACGAAGCAGCTTCCTGAACGTCCCCAAGCAATGTGACAGCCCAGCCAGGAAAACTCAGGAGTGCGAGGCTGATCCTGCGTTCGGCCCACTGAGCTGTCCCGGCTCGAGTCCCAACAGGAGCAGATGTCCCCCTTTCACTCCGCTTAGCTAAGTCCTACACTCAGGCTCCGTGGTGGACGTCGGCAAGTCACTCTGGGACACGACGTTTGGAACTGTAGCAAGTGAGTGTAACGGCCAACCTGTGAGAGTTACCTGAGGACCCACTGGCTGTTCTTCTACCCTAGTTCCTTGTTTCGGAGACAGCGTTGCTGGCATATTACCTCGCCCCCTGTATACGGGCAAGTCCCGACTCCACAGCCTGGTACCTAGGTCATCCCAGCCTCGGCTCCCGCGGGCAGCACCGAAGAGACGCACTGGCTCATCGCTGTTCCTTTTCTGGAGGGTAAGAATCGCTTGCTATTCATTTTTAAAATCCCCTTCTCGTCCTCACGATATCTGAAGCAGTGCCTGTGGCATAGGGCACCCCGTAAACACGCTGAGGAAATGGAATTTTGTTCCACGGTGAAAATGTCCCTAACGTTTCCAGGACTTGTAATGCTCTTCCCGTACTCAGGTTACTCTGACATTTTTCTCTATTACTTCGCATTTTTCTCATTTGCCTGTGTGGGTCACGAAGCCGATGAGCTCGATGGCTTTCTTCTTCCAAA
>NW_006432945.1:16046708-16052386 GCF_000325575.1 Pteropus alecto | reverse complement strand
TTTGCTCCAAGTGACAAAGACCATAGGCTGGAGTTAGAGCTTTTGGGCAGCTGGAGTCCCTGAGGGCAAAAGTGGGGCATGGAAAAGAGTGCAGAGTCTAGTATGCCCCTTGTCGCAGACACAGAGGCACAAGTCTGAGCCTTGCGGCAAGAAGAGCCACCAGTGAAGCTACAAGGCCCCTTTCTTGAGATGCTCGGTGACGTGGGCGATTGAGAGCACAGGAGATGAAGTGAGGCGTATATTCCATTCGAGGACCATTCTCCTCTTTTGCTAGGGAGCAGAGCATGGCTTTTTTCACAGAGATGACTCCTGACCTGCAGCTCCATCATGAGGCGAGGCTGCTTTGGGGGCACTGGGAGATGGTACCCTCGGCACAGGTATCAGTGTCCTCATGGTGAACACTGGCAGAGGCAACAGTGGTCAGGTCTTCAAGGAGTAAGGAGGCTGCCAGCTATTGATAAGCGGGTTCCAGAGAAGAACACAGCAGGTGCAGCAGGCTTCCTGTGGCTGCCGGACACTGAATCTTCTGTTATACACGGATTCATGTGGCATGTAACATACGTCAAACTTCCTTCTCCACCTCCCAGAAAAATATTTCTTAGAAAAATGAGAAGAACTTGGGGTTTAGATACAGATCTGAATTCAAATCCTGGCTCGCCAGATTATGAGTTATGCCTCTTTGAACAGGTCATTTGATCCTTTCGAGAGCCAGTCTCATCTGTAACGTGCAGGCGATTTGGACTTCACGGAGGTTATGTGCAAAGATTAAACGCACCCTGTAAGTCCACTACACCTTTCGTGCTCCAGGCATATGGTCATTCTGTCTGTGGGCCGACAGCTATCACTGTGTTCTCCCATGGGAACATGTGAGGGTACAGTGTCCTGGTTCCTCAAAATTGTGGGCTCCTTTGCTGGATCCTTCTCTGATCACCAGTTACACTGGTGTGTAACCATGTGCAAATGCATGCTCTCCATCAAAAGTTGTAAGAGGCCAAAAACTCATTTCTTCAGTGCCCTCGAAAAGCTACAAAACATCGATGCCTGGCTATGTGCCAGCCGTTTAGGAATGAAAATTCCCACATTCCTTGTGCCTGGTCTCATTAATTCTCCCTACTCCATTGGTGTTAAGGTTTTATAAATAAGCAAGACAGGATTGATTTGTTCCATTTCAGTAAACTAAAAGAAAACAGTCAAGAAATCACTCCCATCATCATCCCCCTTCAGATGACTTCACCTCAGTCATCTTTAGGGAAGTTATTTCTGGTTCGTGCAAACATGCCAAAATAATGCAGCAGGCTTCATAAAGGGTTCACGGTACTTTCTCTCGGGCTAAAGGGAGAGTCAAGATGCTGGAAGACCTGACCACTAGATTATTAGGATTTGGGGTGTCGAGTTGGGCATACATGGGTGCAGCCTAGAAGAATGGAACTAACACTGAGGGAAGGGTGAGAACACGCAGGGGCCCTTAAAGGTGCCTTGTACTGGGGGTTACAAACCTCTTCAGCAAAACCCTAGGGATTTCAGGCAAAGGTTGCCTTTTAGATAAACAGAGGGAAAGGGGCAAGAATCTTCAGTCAGAGCAGATCTACTATTGTAGGTTGTACGTATTAGGCTCTCATATTATGATCAGTGTCACCACTAATATAATCTGAAAACCTTTCTGTTGTTTGAATTCCCTCTACGCTTCCCATCTGATTCGTCGTCTTGCCTAAACATTTTCAGTGACAGGGCTCCCATGGCAGCCATCTTTGGACAGATGTTCCCTAAATTCCCTTCTAGCTCTATTAATCTATACCAATGTGTGAATGTAAACAGGAAACACAGTGGTGTGAAGGCACAGACCGAAGGCATTTGTTTAACATGAGTCATCAATCCATCACACCCTATTCAGTTGCTCTTCTGTCTATAGCTAATGAGGGTAAAAACCATTTCGAATTTATTTTATTTTAATATATTTTAAAAACATGTGAAACTACACCCCCCTTTTTGACACGGGGTGTTGCTTTTTCTCTTCCAGAGGAAAAACATTCACATCAGGATTGATTTAATTTTTTTCCCCCTTTTAAATCATAAACAGTCCTGGTACAAGAAACAGTAGCTGTTATTGATTAAAAGTTCATTTGCTCTGCCTAGGCTGATGATTGATACTCGAAGGGCAGGAGGGGTGTTGGGTTTGGGCGAGGAGATTGGAAGTGGGACAATTTTGTCACATTACCTGTTCTTTATAAGAATGTTAGTGTTGGAGGAAATTTAAGTTTAGGGAGAGAGCTTTTTTTGTCTGTAAATTTTAGTAGATGTTGATCTAACTTTTTGTTTTGTTTCATTTCTTACTATGCTGGGTTCACCAGCTTTAAGTACCTGTAGTGCACATGAGCTTGTGAGAGGCCCTCTAAATGGGCTTTTAATGGTCTGTTGAATAAAGCAGCTACCAGTTCAGGAAATGCATGCATTTTATAGGTGCATATTTTCAAAGCTTCTATTTTTGAGTGCCAGTTGAGAGGTGCCTTTGTATATGTTCTTCGCAGACCCAGTACGGCAATAAAGAATGCCTCTGGAAGCATTAAAAAACAAGGAGCAAATTTCCTTGTCCCATTTATACTTCGAATGTCAAGAGTAATATTTTTTATGGTTAGAAAAGGTATCTTTCCTTTAGGAAAGTTATTTGAGCCCATCAGAAAATTCTGATTTCACAAGAATGTGGCAATCAGATTCGCTGAATGCATTTGTCGGTGATATCTGTAATCGAGGCTTGGGACGTTCAAGAAAGGAGGAAGGGGGATTAGCAGTTATAACTGAATTCTTAGTCTTCAGTTTCCAATTTTTATATGTTGCAAACATTATCTCCCTTTCAGTTTTTAACTGTAGCAAACATGCCATACACTAGAGATCCTTCAAATTGTCAGTTAGTAGAACATCTGGAAGTAATAGTGATCTTTGTACAACACCCTTTAATATCGACATATTAAATTTAAAATAACAGAACATATAATATGATACTAGGTTTTATTAGATAGTCATAAAGGCAAATATCAGCAATAAACATTTAAGAAAAAAATGTGTTGGGAAACATTAGAATTGAAAGATATTCCGTTAAATTATTTTTTCTGAAAAATTGGAAAGACTGCTATTATTCATATTTAATGGCACAACACCTTGGCTAAAATTGTGGAAAAATGGTGTTCCACAGAAGCATAGTTTGAGAATCAGTACCATAAATAGAAATACATGGAAATTCCGAATGATTTTGCAGAGAGCTTATGTATAAGAAGTTGGACTTTTTGAAAATGGATTTAAAGTCCTTAGGATGGTCTAAGCCCGAAACTAAAGGGAAACAGTAAAGAAATGGTGATCAATCTGCCTACCATAAAATGTAAAATTTCAGTTTGCTGCATAAAACACCATAAAAAAATTAAAAGGCGAAAACGACAAAAAAAATTTGCAATATACATAATAACGTATTTCTAGATTTAAAATAATAAGAGTGTACAATTCAGTAAATGAACAACTAATCTAGGATGAAAAATAGTGGGCCAAAGAAAATGATAAGTAACTTACAAGGTAAGAAATACATATAGTTAATATGCATAGCAAAAATTATTCAACATAATTGTTAATCGAAGAAATGCATATCAGAACAACGAAATGACATTTATTTCCATGAATCTATGGGTTTAAGGAAATGGACACAATCATACACTGATGTGTATATTACTATAATTTTCAGAAAAATAATTTAGGAACATCAAAAGCCTTAAAAATTTTTATACCTTTAACGAATAGTTCTACTTCCAGACATGTGCTGCTCTCTCTCTTTTTTTCCCTTATGTAAAGGCTTCTGTATGACAGTCATTGTACCATTTATTTTAAATTCGAAAGTTAGAAACAGTCTCATTGTCTAACCATAAAAGACAGGTTAAGTAAGTTATAGTATGGCACACAATATCATACCATAAGGTCTCAATTATTGTGGTATAAATGTTTCCTTTCTGATATCCATAGGTAGTCTTAACACTAAATGAGGAAGTTTTAAAGACATATGATTCTATTTGTATAAACTCTACATGCAGAAGAAAGGGCTGGAAATTCACAGATCAAGACATCTATTGTCATTATATCTGGGTGGGCGGAGTTACGTGTGTTTATTTTGTTTGTTTTTAACCTACGCATACTTCTGTAATGATTATGTGTGTCAGATGGAGAAAAAAAGCAAAATGTATTTTTAAGTTCCATCCTGCAGAAGCTATCTAAGGAGAGTAAATGACATATCTAGCCTAAGACATGTTATTACCTCTAACAATCATCTTTTCCTCTAAAAATAATCCCTGTTACAGATTCTGCCTCTCTAGAATGCTTTTCATCCTTTTTCTCATGGGTCATCTCAGCTGGTGATGACTTTCATATTTCTCCAAAGGATCATATAGTGTGTTCCTATGCAATAAACTCTCCCAATCACCAGTAATAAAATCAAACCACTCTAAATTAAGGTCTTTGGGAGGAAGAGGCCAAGTCAATGAATAGCTTTGTATGATTTGAATGAATTCCTAAGGAAATAAGTCAGACTCTTGACTTTCATCTTATTCCCAGCCTCTGGAATAAGAATGTTAACTCAACCAACTTAATGTTTAGGAAAACCAAAAAGGAAAATAAAATATTTAGGAAACCCAAAAAAGAAAAAAAAAAAAAACAACAACGAAATTTTAAAACCTCCGTGTCCATAACCAGGATGAAGATACTGACCCCAGTTTCTGAGCATCTAGCCAAAGGAGAGTGATATGGTCTAAGTAAGTTTACGATGAACATCAGGAACAAACTTGAAAGAAAAAAAGCATAAATAATGCATGGATTTCGGAATCGGCAAGAACTCAGCCCTGCGTCCTGCAACCCATGAGCATATAGAGAAAGCACTTAATTCTTCTGAGGGGAGATAACACCCAAGTAAAGCTTTTACAAATAGTGAAAGAAATTAAATACATCGTGTGCTAGACAGTTAATAAATGTCAGTTTCTTTCATTTCCAGGAGAAGAGTCTGAAAAAAAGAGCAGGGGAAGGCAGGAAATTCCACTCACCTCCAACCCCCATGTTCAGAGCTTTAGGCAAGGCCCTAGCAGTCCCGTGAGGAAAACACATGTGTCTGAAGGGAGGGAAACAGATATGCGATTGGGAGGATGGAGTATTGCAAAATAATTTTAACACCCATCTGAGAATAAGGATGAGGACAAAGAAAATCCCATGATCACGAAGAACAGTAACAACTGAGATACTGCAGAGTCCAAGGAAGCTTTGGGCCTGGAACACACAGGGCACTACTTTCGAGAATCAGCAGATTCTTCCCCGGCCTCCTCCTGGGTCATGTCGGGGGGTCTGAGGTAGGCCACTTTGCTGGTCGCCAAATGAGAAAACAATACCTTCCTCTTTTTACCGAGTAAATGCTGCGGCAACACAGTGTGGCGATCACTACACAGGCCCGAGGTCTAGGAAAGGCAGCTCTTACACCCAGTGCATCGTTGTCGTTTGCGATGTGCTTGATAATGTGAGTTTTATCTTGAAACTCTGAAGCTGGGGGAAAGTCCGTCTCACTTCTTAAGGAAGAAATGGTTTGGAGGAGATTTGAAATCTTAAGAGCTCTTGAAGCATGGTGAATGGGGAGGAAGTTCAATTTCACAAAAAAGGCTTATGAT
>NW_006432945.1:16027940-16046682 GCF_000325575.1 Pteropus alecto | reverse complement strand
AATGGGCTGTGGTGTGTACCTCGTGCTGAGTGTGGTTTGAGAGAGTTGGTGTGAATTAGAAATGTCAGGAAAGTGAGACCCATCCGCCACAAGGTCTGCTATTCTGGGTTTGAGTTTGAAATACCAAAGTGTTTCTTTAGGATCGAAGCTTTGGCAGCATGAGGCGGGCACAGGGACAGGTTCCAGTCTGGCCAGAGGCAGAAACTCCACATTCTCCTCAGGAGACGTGTAGTCTGAGAAAACGCTTTTGGTTGCTTGAGTGTACGTGTGCACATTTACTTTGGAGTACTTTCCGAAATTTCTTAAGTAAAAATGCTCTACTCCAAAACAGGGCAATCGTGATAGCTGTTCATTCTGTCTCTGTCTGTTGCTGTCTCTGTCACACACACACACGCACGCACGCACTCACACCCCAGTCTTTACTCTTTGATGCTTTACCGTCACTGCTTTCGGTTGACACACTGAACTGGAAAGAGTCCTTCTGAGGCCACTCAGAACTCGCTCCCTGAACTTCCAGGAGGAAGGAAACACTCCAGGGAGCCCTACACCTTTCTTCTAAGTCTGGTGGGTTTTACTTGAAGTCAAAATGGCAAGTGAAGTCTGAAGTACGCTCCCAGCATGTAGAGGAGGAGGGGACTTGGGCACACACAGGCCACCCTGGGCCCAGGGCCTCGCTGCACCTCGGGGCAGAGAGCACTGCCACTCAGCCCGCCACATGACACACCCCGTTGGGAAAGGTGCCCCGAGAGCTTGCGCCAGATGTTCAGGGCATCGTGCACCTTCCCGAGAAATTAACTTTGGGTAAAGGCAAAGCAGATGCCTGGCACTGGCCCCCATGATGGAAATCAAAACTGTCAGGGAACAAAAGACATGGGAAATAGAAGTCCCCTTTGGACGCCGCGTGACTCAGGTTCACCTTTCTGAGCTTCCGTTAGTCCAGCTGCCCAGGAGGGACAGGTAACACAACTGCCACTTTCACAGAGAATGGGCCTGACTTACAGGTTAAATCAGATAAACTTCACAAAAAAATCTGAACTTCGCTGGACTGTTACGGTCGGAGACACTGTCTTTTATCGTTGTAAACCCCCAAACACCTGGGAAAGTGCTCAGGTATTTCGTGAAATGGAGAAACTAGTATAACTTTCTTTCCAAACACGAGATTTCCATTTTTTTAGGTTCAATTTAGAGCATTGTTGCCACCATCAGCGGCCTCCTCTCTTCCAGTGGCCTGAGGAGGTGGCGGTAACTTTGAGGGCATTGGTTGTCTGGTATACCTAAGGAGAGGGTTTGAGATAGTGAGTGTGACACACCTGGAGGTGCCCAGCAAACACCCTAGAACACAAGGCTGACATGAAAGTGTCAGGCTGCTGACCTTCCAGAGCACAAGTGTGCTTGGACAATGACCATAGCAATGATGTCCAGTGTTGACCAATGACAAGACACTCAGAATGTTCTGGACTAAGATTCTCATCATTCTTGACCGACACTAGGGAGCTGGGAGAGTCCTCTCTCAGGACTTCCTACTAACACTGCAAATGCCTGAATTTTAATTTTTCACCGTCCTGGTTGGAACAGATTAATTAGATTTAGAACAAATGCATGTACCTTTATTGCACCTTTGAAATATGAACTAAAGTTCACACTTGTTAGAAAGGCACTGTATAAACTTTGACCTAGGAACAGGCTATAGAGCCCATATAAAACTTGTGTAAGTGATTTACCGACTCACAAAGGTGCTTCCTAATTAATGAACATAGCTGTATAAAGCCCTGTGGGAACCTCCAGTAGGGACTGCTCCCATATATCATTTGGAAGCTCCTTTAATTCCTGCTTTTAGTCACATTATTGTTTACTATTTCCCATGTGCTTTTATGCATATTAATTAACCTGAGCCACGCAAGAACCCCACAAGGTAGGATGACAGTATTACTGCTTTACAGGTCATGGAGCGTGAATGACAAAGACAAGATAAGAATCTAGCACTTTTGACTCCTCAACCATTTATCTTTAAGAATGGTCCAGAAAAGCCGTGTGTGTTCCCACAGACTAGCAGTTATTGATTCTGAATGCAAAGCTCATATGACAGGTGTCTTGACAAACAGGAAATGGATGACTGAGCCTTCTAATAACTGTGTGATTTGAAGAGGCAGATCAAGAAGACATGATTACCGGATGGGGAACAGATGGCTTTCCTCTGCCGTTCCACAGCACGAAGCGAGGAGGACGCAGAGCCCACGTGGGTGCTGGTAAACAAAAAGTCCCCCTTGCACGCCTAGCACTTAACACTCTCCTCTCCTGCCCATGAGAACAAACCTGTCACAATAATTGAACAAGCACATTTGAGGTTCTGATCATCAGCTTCTCTTAGAGGTTAGAGAGCGAGAAAGAGGAGGAGGAAGAAAGAAAAGAAAACATCACAGAATAAACAAAACCCAACAATATTATTTTGCTCTTTGTGCCCGGTGTCTCATCACGGCTGAATCACCAAGTTGCATGCAGACGTGAATTGAAGATGTGTGGATAAGTGAAGGGCAACCTTTATGATTCTGACAGTGGGTGGCACCCACGGCTGGGGGCAGGGACTACACAACCTTTGTGGATATACTGTCAAAATGTTTTGATTGAAGAAAATAAAAAATTAACCCGTCTCCCTTCAAGCTTTGCCTACCCTAAAACATCTTCCAGTGAAACGAAGTTCTGCATCCACCGCGCCGTGCAATTTTCAGTCCGTGGACCCTAGTTTCTCCCACCCATCCTGCACGCTTCTCTTCTTCTTTCCTTGACTGGTGCAAAGCATCAGAACTGCCCGCCCTCCAGGTCCTCAGCTGCTCGGCACGCTCAGCCCATCACAGCCTCGTTCGGATCAGCCTCCTTGGGCCTAGGTATTTTGATTCCAACCACAGATGGACAGACTTTCCATCCTCCCATTTTCCTTCCAGGGACGCCAGTGGTTTAAGTCAAATACTGTGCAGCTCTAACCACTTAAAACAGAGCCACTGATTAAGACACATAGCGCTGTAACAATTGGATGCAAAGCTCCTGTTCTGAGCGACTGGCATCCTGTGCCCCGAGAAGAGCCAGTCCAAACACACTGGAGACTAAATGGAGTTTGGTGGTTAACCGTGTGTGGTTCCCATGGACGGCATCCACGTTTCCATGTGCCGTTTTCAGAATATCCAAAAAGAATCACGGAAGTGGCCAGACCAAGGGCTTGGTATGAGTGATAAACAGAGGCGAGAGAAGTGGAGACTGGCTGGGCAGATGAACTTGTCAGAAGGTGGCTTATGGACACTGAAGCTGGGCACTGTACCTACCCTCTGGCTCAAGTGTAGGCTGTCCTTGCTTAGATTCCGAAGCCCCATCTTCACAGGCTCAACGTTAGGATCCAATTACAGACAACAGAGCTTTATTTGATCCATTTTGGTTTCTATTCATCTACAGGTATTTATTGAGCACCATCTACGTGCCAGGCACTAAGTGACAGAAATAAGCAATGAACAAGACAGATGAGGTCTCTGCCTTCAACATAATTTGAGTCCAGTTGGTGGAAACAGAAAACTGACAAATAAACAAGGCTACTTCAGGTCATAAGAAGTGTTATGAAGAAAAAGGAAGGAATTAAATAAGGAGAGATGCTAGCAAGTGATTGGGATGCGAGAAAGACCCTTTAGGTTGGGTGTTCGAGAGGTCTCCTATGGCAGAGGGTGAGCAAAAATGTGGCTAAGACTTTAGAGTTGAGACAGAGCCAGCCACACAAAGATCTGGGGGAGGAGGGAGGCCCACAGAGAGCATCTGGAGGGAGAGGGAGCACCACAGGAGATAGGCCTAGGGTAGGACCTCGGGCTCTGTGTGTCCTAAGGGAGGCCATGTGGCTGGAGCATCCTGAAAAGGGTAGCGAGCAGATCAGAGGAGGCTGGAGAAGCCAACAGAAGCCACATCATGTAGGACTGCAGGCCATGGTAAAGAGTTAATATTCTATTCTAAATTCTTATTAGAAGCTTTCGAAGCATAGCCACAAAAACCACATTCCGCTTTCTTCACTTCAACTCAGTAGTCCCGTCTCCGAAGTCTGCATCTGACAGCTTGATAGCTACATTAGGGATATCAAGTCCTAATCTCTGGCCAGTACCACAGTAAACTAGAAGTATGCACGAACTATAAGTGGATAGGATTGCAAATCATTCACTAATGGCTCTTCACATTAAGCTTTTTATAGCAAGAATCTGTTTTCTCTCATTTGGCATATACAACCTAATAGCTTTTCATAATTTACCATTCTATTTTGGCAGAAAATAGACATTAATTCAAAAGAATGGCTTCTGGAGATAAATTTTACCCTTGTCAGTTATCCAAGATGGGAAGGCTGTAAAGGATGTCTTGCCAAGAAAAGGGTAGGTGATATCTCTCTTGATTAGTAGTTAGAGCCAAGTAAAGTTTTATATGAGAGAAAAAAAAACAACAAGATTCCAACCCAGACTTTCCAGTGTTAATAAGAAACTGGGAATTAAGTAAGACAATGGACCTGTAGCTAAACAGTGAGTAAAAGCAGAGACTCGGGCCTGGAACTAGTTTTCCCCAAAATGTACACCGAACAATTTCCGCTACACAATTTCACAGGAATATCGGTCATCTGACATGTCCTAGGCATCTGGGCTCATGAATATTCAGGCAGGTAGGGTGCTGAATACTTTACTGAATGCTGACATCTGGCACTCCTGGATTAAGTGATGCTTCTAGTCCTGGGAGAAATACAATAGCTTAACTACTAAGACTACTGGCTTTTACATAGTGTTCACTATTAATGAAAAAATTCATCCTCTGTCAGTCTAATGAGGCTTTTCTAGGTAATAAGTTAGTGCAAGACATTGTGCTAAGGTCTAGAGAAATATGAAGTTTTATATTTACAACCTTGTACCTGATATTCATCAGGCTTTTTCAGGATGTTTTCTTTGTTTCTAAGCCTTAGGTACAATTCAAAATATCGAATCTTCCTGTATCACTGAGAAATTTTATGACTTTATTTGATAAACTGCAAAAATCATACTTTAATAAAAATCTCAAACTCTAGGATCTTAGTGTTCAATTGGCCCTAAGAAAATTGCTGGAAATGTATGGGGCCACAGTGAACTAGAGATCCCACCCAGCTCAGGATTGTTCGGCCGAGGACCCTTGGGGATTATTAATGAGTGTGAAAATCTTGTATACTTTTTGTCTTTCCATTTCTAAGGCACGGCAAGTACAGGTGTTGATTGTAGGTAAAGCACATTTACATTTCTAAGTTGTTTTTCTCATTACAAGCTATGCGTTCATGCTAGATTGTTGGTGCCATAAAGAATCCGTACTTTAAATGGTAGGTTACTGTATCTTTTCCCAACATTTCTGCTTTGCTGGCCCTCTGAGAACACAAGTTCTTTGCACGGATGCTTCACTTCTTCACTAGCAGCCTCTACCTCGACCTGAAACGCAGGAGCCACGTCAGTTCAGGTCTTAATGATCATGGAACCTACTATACATAAGTCTTTTCAGTCTTTTCTCTAAAAACACTAAATCGTCCAGAACTGATAGTTTTCATGGAAAGTCCATTACTTTGTTGCTTCTGGCAGACGCACGTGTTTTTCTTTGGCTGGCCGGGCTGGTGGCATTCCAGCAGCATGGATAACTGGCGACTCTGCCGAGTTCCTTCTCTTAGGCTTGTCAAAGTCTTGTCTGACACAGGTAAACTGGACATGACTATATAAACACTCTAGGCTTTCAGTGCCGCCTCTAAATTGTCACACCCTGCCAGAAAGTCTCCCTAGCACGTCAGTGAGTGGCTAAAGCTTTCTGGGCCCAGCATGGTGCTTCGCCACAAGATAAGCTTTTGCAAGCAGGACTTTGTCTTCAAGGTTCACATTTTCCTTAAACCTTAAGATCCGAAGGCTTCACGTCCAATTCCATTGCCATTTCTTTCCCCTTGTCATTTAGGGTTGGACGATCTCCCTGTTTGGGACAGTGGTCCCATTACTTTCCAGTTGTGTTTCTGTCCCTTTCACTTCTCAGCTGTAAGTGTGTTTATATTGACCCATATATTGGCTTTCTCTTTCAGAACACTTTTGAATAAAATCGTAAATAGGGATCTCAGCTGCTTTTTCATTTCATATTCCACGGTATTCGTGAGAGGGACAGTGAATTCTACACTGCCAAACGTTCTCCCTGCTCTTGCATAGAACTGCCCTCTGAGGAGCTGTCACTGGCTTTCCACATTCTGCTAACGCTGACCGACAAAGCATGGGAAATTCAGAAATCCGCTCTGTAAAATAGTCCAACAGTGTGTATTTTGCTCTCTTCTAATTTCTATCATGCTAAGTAGCCCATTTAAAATACATGTGTTTTCCTCTAGACTAAAACTCCTTTAAAACAACAGTGAGCACAGTTTTCACTCAGCACTGTGCCTCTTCCAATAAATATTTGTTGAACTGAATTTAAAACCAGCTTCATATACTCATTAGATTTAATTTGGTCTTTTAACACAGCTTCATTAACTGATGGATCTTTTTAAAGTTTCAATTTTATGGTACTCTTTGTATTTTTCAAGCTTGAAACTTTTAAAAATAGGAGGTGGAAGAAGTCCATCCATAGCCAAAGTGGTTGAAGTGTTTTAATTCCAAGGTAAAAATGTACATTGCTTCATCTGCATCTTGAGTATAGATTTATGTTTGGCTCCTCATGATAAATCTGCCTTCTAAAAGATCACCTAGGATAATGAAGGAAAAGCTTCCATCCACCCTTACTAAAGAGAAAACCTCTGGGCTTAATGAAACACAAGATGTCTCCCTTGCACGAGATATGATGCAGCTGGATAGAACTCTCTGATGGGTCTTTATCGCCAAATGCCCTCGTCTCCTCCTCATTCCCTGCAGCACTGGGTAGCTGCCAACTTGCTCAGACTGTCGGCATCTGGTAAAGCTCTGGTTTGATTGCCTTGGTCAGGTGGGGTAGAAGCAGACCCAGGCATTGCTCTTCCGGGCACGGTTCCTCTATTACTGCCGATCCACTCTGTAAGTGCAATCACCTTGAAAATCGCCCTCTGATTTTCCATCACTCACATTACCTTGCTCAGTCAGTTTCTTAGCTACTTGGAATAAACGTGGAATATTTATTAAATTAAATTGCGCCAAGGGGCCCCAGGATCCTTGGACTTTAACTACATTTATAGTTGATCATCCAGCTAAGTTTTTCCTGAGAGGGGGAAAAAAATAGTCAAAGGCTATCTTCTAGGATTTCCAGATTGCAAAAATGCAGATCTTGTCAGCAGTCCGTGATAGTCATTAAACAGGGCTCTGTCTGGCCTTGAACGAGATGAAGAACCCGGAAAAAAGTGTTAGCCCTTGGTTACCAACAAGTCAAGTGTGACTTCAGTGCCTTTTTTTTTTTTTTTTGCTCAAGCCTAAGCATAAGCCGAGCGATTTTAGAATTAATCAGATTTCCAACCGCATAGAATTCTGAAGGCTGCCTTTGTATAGACCATAACAACGCTTTGTTGATAAGGGATTCTTGACCTGACCCTTTGCTATGGGAGTTTCTTTACAGGTAACTGGACTGCCCTAGGTAGACAAGATTTATCTGAACCAGTTTGTTTATTCAGAATAAGAGAAAGGTTTAATTTCTTCATATCATTGATCTGTGGACAACTTTCAAATATTTAAAACGGCCTGTGAACCTGTCTAATACAACTTAAAAGCTCAACTTAAACACTTAAAAAACATGTGAGAACTTATTAGTGACGAAGCCTGAGTAAGGGTTTTAAAATAAGTAAATGAGGCATAAAGTTATAAAACTGTACAAGTATTTTACAAGCAGACATATCATTACTACACATACTTCTCATAGAAACTCGAAAAGGAACAGGACAAGCTTTATGCTGTGGAAACACAATAGGAGCCCTTGCTTGAGAAATAATATAGGAGAAGCAGAAAGCTATCACTTAGTAGTACGTTATATTCTATGTTATTCTTTTATTGTAAGGTGTGTCCTTATTTCTGTGTCATTGTGATCTCGTATGTAGCATATGGCATATAATACCCTTTTTAAGGCAAAAAGTGAAATATATTATCTCATGCAACCAAATGCCAAAGCCGGGGTTTGAATCCTATCAGTCCGTCTCCCCTTTTATTCTCCCCTTTTCTCTTTGTTTCTTTCTCTGCATGCCAGTCCCATTCCCGGGCTAGCTCTAACCATGGCTGCTGCAGCTCTCAGGCTCACATCTTGGCTTTAACATGAGAAAAGAACTGAATTAAATACTCATTTTTGTTTCTGCAGTAAAAATGCAACATCATGTTCAGTTGCCCCCTCTAAAAGGAATTGCATCTCAAAAGGCTTTAGTCCATAGACAAAATGTCAACGTGAAAGTCTTGAATATTTTAATTTGTATATGAAAGAGATCTTCTCAGTTAATATATTCAAATAAAATACGAATTTCAGAAATAATACAGTAATGAGGCAAATGAAAACCTCATATACCTTAGGTGGGAATGTAAAGTGCTGTAACCACTTTCAATAACAGGTTTGCAGTTTCCTATAAAGTTAAACATACATTTACCATACAATCCAACTTTCCACTCTTATAAGTTCCAAGAGAGTATCCAAGAGAAATAAAACTATGAACTCATAGAACTATATATACACCAATGTAAAATAGAAATTTTACGTGCAATAGCTCAAAACCAGCAAAAACCCAAATGTCCATCAACAGGTGAATGGATAAAAAAAATTGTGGTATATCCATACAATGGAATACTACTAAGCAATAAAAAGGAATGAACTGTTGATACATAATACAACATGGATGATTCTCAAAATAATTATACTAAGTAAAGGAAGTTAAACAGAAGAGTTAAACATATTGCATAATTCTACTTATTTAAAGGTCTAGAAAGCAAACTAATCTATACTGATAGGAAGCAGTTGCCTGAAGGAACTGGGGTGCAGTGAGGAAAAGTAGGAGGGAGAGATTATAAAGACCTGTACCCTGGAAACTACAACACATTGTGAAGCGAAAGTTAAAAAGACCTAATAAATGGAGAGAGATACCATGTTTGTGGATTAGAAGACAATATTAAGGTGTCAGTTCTTCCCAAATCGATCTCTAGATTCAGTGCAAACCCAGTCAAAATAGCTTTATTTTTGTAGAAACTGACAAGCTAATTCTGAAATTTATATGGAAATTCAAAGGATCTAAAATAGTCCCCTGATAGAATCTGAAATAGAAAAATCAAGTTGGAAAACTTACATTACCTGTTTTTAAGCCTGTAAAGCTACATTAATCAATACGGATAGGGAGATGGATAAGTGGGATAGAATTGAGAGTCCAGCAATAGACAAACTCATATTGGATCAATGTTCTATGATCAAGGTGCCAATGGGGAAATGCTTTTCAATGAGGAAAGGATATTTTGATCAACAAATCGTGTTGGAACAATTAGATATTCACAATTAAAAAGATTAAACTAGATCCTTACTTTCGTAATATATAAAAATTAACTGAAAATGGATTGTAAACCTAAATGTGCTACAACTATAACCTTTCTGAAAGAACATATGGAAAATCTGTGTGACCTTCAGCTAAACAAAGATATCCTACACTGAACAAAAAAATCTGCAAATAATAAAAAAGCAACCGATACATTGGAATCCATCAAAATTAAAAAGGTTTGCTCATTAAAAAACAGTATTAAGAAAACAAAAAGAGAAGGCACAGACTAGGGGAAAGTATTGCCATAAGATGTATCTGACCAAGGACCTATATACAGCATATAAAACTATTCAGATCTCAATAATAAAAAGACAAGCAACATAACAAATAAGCGAAATGTTTTAACAGACATGTCACAAAAGATATATGTGATAAATAAGGACAGAAAACGATGCTCAAAGTCATTAGTCATTAGGGTAATACAAATAAAACCGCAGGAAGATATTAATACACACCCATTAGAATGACAGAAATTTAAAAACTGACCGTATCAAATGTTGGCAAGGAAATGGAGCAACTAGAGCTAATATGCGTTGCTGGTGAGAATGCAAAATAATACGAAAAATGTAGGTAAACATATATATATACTTACCAGATATCCCACCAATTCTATTTTTCGCTTTTATTCAAGAGAAATAAAAACATAATCCACCCGAAACTTGTACTCAAATGTTTACAGAAGATTTATTTATAATAGCCCCAAACTGGAAACAACCCAAATTTCCATCAACTAGAAATATTTTTAATCAGACCTAATTTTGAAAAGTAAACAAACATTCAGACCTGACTGGAAAGTCTGCAATCACATGTTTTTCTCTGAGTTTATAATCATAGCCAAATGTCTTAATCGTCAATTTAAAAGTTTTGATTTTTTACTAAAATTTAGAAGACACTCCTCTAGGACCCATTAGTACCACTCTTATAAAGGGGAGGACAAGGAGGCGCCGTCATGGTTTTGCTCTTTGCAGTAACAGCCATACACACAGCATAATGCTGAAAGCGGTTTTAGGAACGGCCTCCAAGCAAATGCAACCTCCGTTCAGTTTTTGTAACCAGGCTTTCCCGTGTTTCTCTCTACATATCTTGATAGGAGGGAAACTTTTCAAGTGGATACCCATTCCCTGGACTCTACAGAGAAACCCCAGACTATTTATAAGACAAGGTTTGAATCGCCAGTACCTCGAGTCCTTGTGTGTGCACTGCAGTTCAGCAGCATCTT
Source organism: Pteropus alecto (assembly GCF_000325575.1). Classification (NCBI taxonomy): domain Eukaryota; kingdom Metazoa; phylum Chordata; class Mammalia; order Chiroptera; family Pteropodidae; genus Pteropus; species Pteropus alecto. The sequence goes on along the minus strand of NW_006432945.1, from coordinate 16,035,952 downwards.
CTGAATCCTCTTGAGAAGCCATCTAGAAGAAAACATGAGAACCAGTTAGGAAGCAAGCTTTTCCTTTGACGTGTGTTAGCATGAAAGCCTAGTATCTGATATGGGTGGGTTTCCACCTTCTAAACACACACACATGCACACGCACGCACACGCACCTACACACACACACACACACTGCCTTTAATACAACGTTATCACTTGAGCAAAATACTTTCATCTTTAGCTGATCCAGTGATGGGAAACTTTCATCTTTAGTTCATCTAATTTGGCCTAAACTGATTAAAACCCTCGTCTGAAACTATCAGGGTGCCAGAGCTCCCATACAGAGGGTAATTCGAGGAGTTCCTGCTCCTCAAAAAGCCGTCCAGCTTCCAGAAGGATACCAGTAAGAAGCAGGGAGTGGTGAGGCTGAATTGGGAATGCTAAAGGGGAAGCTGTAAATGTGCCTTCAAATTTTATTTTGGATTCTAACTTTCATATGCGCCCACTCAAGATTGGGCTGCCTGATGTCACAGTGAATTCTTGAGATATCCAGAGCTGCTTTTTTCAGAAAAAGGTATGTTTGGGCTACAAAAGAATGAAAACTAGTAACACATGAAGAAGTAATGAAACCTTCTAATTTAATAGTTTGTATTAACTAAATCAATAGAAGCGTAAATCATTCAAAAACTTTGATAATCCAAACTTTCACATTTTATCAGTAAAATTCATACCATTTTCTTTGTAGTCTTTTAGAGGAAAACATTGCAAATGTTTTCTCTTTAAGTTCAAAACAGAAAGGAGAAAGAAAAACATTCATTTCTGGGAAAACATACACATTTGGAAATTTGCTTTTGAACAACTGAGATCTGGATCCACGTTCGTGAAAGTGAAGCGAAAATATCAATGAACCCACTTTGCATTATTAGGCCTAAAATTGTCTCTGAACAGCAGCGATGTGCAGCGCTGGCCTTCTTCCTCGCGGTGCCCTGCACTTGGTCTCAGAAGACCAATGCACTCTACTTTGGAAAAGTTTTTTGCATCCCACACAACCCTTGTTCAAATCTCCTTTTACGAAGAAAAAGCACCACCAACTGAAGAGATCCTTGTCAAAACATGCAGATTACCCTCCTCTAATCTGCATTGTCTAGGAAAAACAAAGATGCTACAGGCAGCCTCAGAATTAACCTCTGCATTCTGGTGGTGAAGCCCATTCCACTGGCCATGATGATAGGTCCCAACCTATGGCGAGGAACTTTGTCCAGTCTATAAAAATCAGTCGTGGGTCATGTGTGTCTTATGCAAGATTCAAGCAGTGTGACCACATTTGATAAGCAAGTCTCAAAGGGAATTTTCCTGGTATCCAGAAAGCAACCATTTATTTGCCAAAAATAAGAACGAGGTGTAATGCCCAGACCAGGTTTCACTGGTACAGAGCCTCTCCCTGGATCTCTAAAGATGGATGTAAGAGTATGGGGAACTGAAACGACTCAAATTCTGTCTTTTATTGATTGTGGGGACTTTGCAAAGCTCTTCTGCCATGAGTATCCATTATGAGAACAGAGAGGAAAATATTTGAGGTTCAAAAGAGTTAAAACTTTTTTCAGTGTTTGCTTATTGTAGAACTGATTAAATGATGCTATTAACCCTACATCGAACCAAAGCAAACAAAACAAACAAACAAACAAAACTCTGTGAGCACTAAGAGTTTGAATCAATAATTTAGGGCTTTTACAAATGTAAATCAGTAGGAAAAGAAACAACAGCAGTAATTCACTCTTATTAAAATGATGGAAGAATTAGTTCTGGCCAAAGATAACACAGACCCTCAAATCAACTGTCTCAGGCAAATCTCTGTGTTCTTTCTGACTCCCTGAAGTCTCAGGAGGTGTTCCCAGGACCCCACTGAGTAGTCAACCAGTGCCAATTCCACACGCTCTGAGCTTTCCCGGTAAAGGGAGCAGTAATGTCTCAAATCATCTTGTGCGCACTGGGTCCAGATAATTTTGGACTTAGGAGAATAATCTTTATGGATCTAATGTATCTCTAAGGTGTAAGTTGCTCCCTGTTTTGTTTGTCTGTTTTGTTTTGTTTTAACTCTGTATGCACAACACACACACACGCACGATCCTAAAAGAGTTTCCATTATCTCCTTGTTATTTTCCCCTCAACACTCAGCTGACATGCCTAATGGCTTACGTCAGGAAGTGGGTATTCTGGAAGTTGGTGATACAGATGTCTGCATGTTTCTTCAAACTGTATAACTTCCCTAATACATAGTGAGAAGCTGTTTAGCAGACAATGTGGTGCTTCGAGATGGCCATGTGGGACTGGGTTATTTCCAAATATTCTAGTAAATGTAAAAGTGTGATGTTTCAGGGTAGCCCAAGTTAAAAAAAACATTGTGCTCTTGCCTGAAACCCCTTGAGAAGACAGCCTACCACGTGTCTTGCTATTGCACCGACCATCCATTCAAACTTCTGTGTTCACAGAATTCTCCCATCCAATGAGTCCTTTGCTAGGACTTGAGAGAAAGAGAGGGGGAGGAAAAAAAGAAACTCTCTTTCCTCTTGGGCATAAACCTGGGGCCAGCAGGTCTTGGAGCTATTTGCCATCTTGCCATCTCATGGAACATAGGAATGAAGCCACTACTTTAAAAAGACAGAATTGAAATACGTATAGCAATTACAGTCTACTGGCATGTTTCAAGTCCTTGCATACAGCTGTGTCTAAAACTGGTTCTATCCCTACCCTTTTTGGTTAGGAAAGCCAAAAAAATTAGCCTCCACTCCCCTCCCCGACACACTTTTTCTTAGTTAAAGCCAAATTTAGTTAGGTTTTCCACCATTACACAAGGAGCTGATACAGATGGAGAATAAGCGAATTGTCGAGGCCTATTCCAAAATTAAAGTTCCCAATGTTCCAGGGATAATTACATTATAAATTGGGTGTGGTTTTTCACAGGCAAAATTGAAATCTGAAAAAAAATAAAAATAAAACATCAATCAAGTTTGAGAATAACTTTCTTTAAACCTACAGTGCTCCAGCATTGGAACTATTTTGTAAGGTAAATACCTTTGATTTTATGTTTGTTGAGAGATATGCATGTTTTAATAGATAGATAGATAGATAGATAGATAGATAGATAGATAGATAGATAGATAGATAGATAGATAGATAGATAGGCAGGCAGAGAGGAGATGGGTGATGCTGATATTGCTGAGGTATCTGTAGCCCTGGGAGATACAGCATCATGCAATATAAACTCTCTCGGCCTTGCATCGAACATGGAGTATTGTCTTGAAGTTCCTGGAATTGAAGGCTTTGTGAACACCCTCACTCATGATGTCTAACTCATACATTTTTTCTTTCTAGATTATGTGGGTATATACTTTAACAGTATAAGCTCTTCGTAAAAGGTGCTAAGTATCACTTTGGCTGATAGATTGCTTTTAACATTTATAGGTGCAGTGAAATCTAAAACTACACAGAGAAAATCTGCAGTGGGTGGTGACCTTTCAGGGATGGTGTTGAAATCTGGTTCATGATTAAAGCAGGGTGTGGTTAAAAGGGGAAAGGATGGAAAATTCTCTTTTGGCAACTTGGTAGAGATGTGGGGTTAAACTGTCAAAACAGTCACAAAAATCTGTTGCCAGAAGAAAAAAATAAAAACTCTTAACAGCAGCTTTAAGCTGTGCCAGGCACGGTGTTCAGTGCTTTATGCTCAACTTTATTCGATTCTAAAAGCCATATAGATTTTATATTGCTATGCACGTTACAGATGAAGATGTGAAAGCAGAGAGTCTAAATAAATTTTCCACAGTGTCACACACACCCAGCGGTGAAGGCTAGGTTTGAACCTAGGTCTGTCAAGTCCTTGCCTCATGCTCTCGCCCTGTCAGTCATCACCGCTGCCACGCCTCTCATCCGTGTCGGTGCATAAACACTTCTCCACTCCCCTGCACGCCCTGGACTTTCTCCCTCCTGATGATTCTCATATCCACTGAAATCAACGCACAGGAAATACTGACTCATGACCATGGAAATATGTTCTATTTTTCCTGGAAACTTCCTTCTTCTCTGTCCCTCAATCTGGACCATCACAAAGAAAATAATTTTTCTCATTAAAGGAAAATAAAAAAAACCCACCATCTAATTTTTTAAAGCATAAGATCTTAATTTTCTTTTCTAACTCTGTCCAGGAAGTTTTTTTACAGCAGTCAAGCTTTTCAAAGCCTCCAAAACTCACAAAAGGTAGAAACCGGATCTGTCCTGGCTTAGCACACATCTTTAGCTGTGTCTGGAAATCAATGGCCTGTTGCTAAAAGTCTCCTGATACTGTCCCTGTGTGGGAGGGGTGGCCTTCTGAAAGAAGAGATTCACCCTCAGAGCTACTGCAGGGGAGTTAGTGCCGCTGGACCCTGGCTGAAGGGTGACAAATGCATGCGTTTGTGACGGTCTCAGACAGGACACTCAGCAGTCTCTTTTACTTCTAACATGAACACACGTTCTCAGCCGAGGCCAATACTGGTTAATAGTGAGGTGCTGAGAGAGAGTGAGTACCTTGGCCAAGCAGGATCAACTTCATTAAAATTTCATGTCGGTTAAGGTAGATCGACTTTTTCCTGTTACTTGTTACACTTTTAAAGCATCTTTAAACACTGGGATTTTTTCACATTAGAATGTGAGGGCATGGTTATCATTTATCAGTTAAAAATGTACAGCTCTTTCAAACATATCAAGTTCGAATGAGATGCAGACTCCCCGCTGCCGACCGCTCGGCCAGCATACTCAAGCTACTCATCTTTCCACTCTAGCATCGTCCTTCTTTCGGCCAAGAAGTATTTTCCCAAAGCTAGCATGTGCTTTGAACGTCAGACTTGTAGAAACAAACGTCTCTCAAACATCCAAGTATTCTGGAAGGAAGGTAAGAGGCAGCTTTTAAAAATCTGCAAATGAAGGTGGTGAGCAGAAATTTAGAGGAAGAACAGCTCCGACGCTGGGGAAGGCAGTCCAGGTTTACTCTGGCCAGCGGAAGCCTCCGGGAAGAAGGCGGAGGGAGGCCCCTGCACCTGGTCCTGCAGGGAGCACATGCGGTGAGAAAGCATCTTCCCGGTGAGTTCCCACCAGGTGAACAGCCTGTGGCCTGCCTCTAAGAGTCTGTGACCGAAGAACGGTCCTTGTCCCAAATGGCCACAGCTGTCTCGTTGGTAAGTATTAGAACTTAATTTGTCATTCAACTGTGGTCACATTACAGGAAGCAATAACTACTAGAGAGCTTTCGCCATGCCCTGCATTGAGGCAGTAGAAAATCTGGCATGGTTGCCATGGTAATCCTCCTGGCAAGACAATGAGAATCCTATCACTATTGCTAAATGGTGCTAGACTCTGGGTGGTCTCTACCCTCAGGAGTTATTTTCATGTTTCCTTATAAATGCATCATAGAAACTTTTAAAAAGAGGTGTTAGATTTAAGAAGGGAAATAGAAAATAGGAGAATAATCTCATTAATACGAGAGTCACACTTTGACACACTGGACACAAAATTCAGTCTTCCGGGGGAAAGATAGAGCTGGGAAGATGTGGCACAGAGGAGTCAAACCCAACCTGAAAATGTTTACAAGTACGGATAAAACGAAGAATGAAGGTTTTCAGGTTCATCACTTCATTCTTCTGAAAAACTTAGAAGAGAGAGAAGGGGGCAGGTACATGTGACACACTTTAATGCGACCATATGCCAGGAGATGACCATCTGCACAATGACAGGTTTTTCTGTTCTAGACAGGCTTCTCAGACCTCGAGAACAACAGTATCTGACCCAGGGTAGACACACAGATGACTGCTTGTCTATCTGAAGCAAATCGTCAGCATTCATTCACCAAGTTGGCCTTTCAATATTGTTTACTGGTGGTTCATTAATTACATTTCAAATAGGATTTTCAAGTGAAAATCTGGACATAAGTCACTAATCGAGGTTCCCTTTAGGGAAAAGAATGATGAACAAAAGAGAAATTGGAAGTCCTACCACATGGCCTTAAACATTTGGATACATGTTTCATCCGTGCATTTAAGAAGAGAAGAATGAGAGAAAAATCTGCTCTGGAATTCTGTTCTTCTCATTCTAGAACTTTTCAGAAGCCACACAGGAGCTTCGTCCTATCTGGGCTGGGTGCAAACAGGCATCAAAGCGAAGGACTGGACTGTCCCGCTCCCTTTTAGAGTTCTCAAGGACTTGGAGAAGGAGCCGGGGCAGGAGGGTCTGTGAGATGCCAAGGGGTGGTCGGCCGAGCTGAACACTTTGTAAATACACATTTTGCTATGCAGAGTTCCTGTTGGAGACACAGAGCTATTCGGAATAAAGGAGAAGTAGGCGGGCCTCCACCTCAAACTCAAATCAAGACCTCTTTCAAACTCTAAAAATATTTGGCTAAACATGCTTAATGACTCCAGATTTTGAGATCTCAGTCTGCCAGGCCATGGGGAGAGGTGAGTAGGTGCCCACTGGAACAGTGTGCTAGCGAGTGCAGGGCTCTCAAGGGAGTTACGAGGAAAGCAAATATTCTGGTCCCTGTTCCCTGAGAGCTTATGGCCCAGTAGAAAACGGGCCACCACATAACTGCTTATAAGAAATGCTAAACTAGAGCTGGTTTTCAGTCAAATCACTAAAAAAAGAGAAAAGAAATAAGAAATTCCTGAAGCTATTTAATCAGCATGCTTGTTGGCAGAGACCTTCCTTTCAAGGCTCCCCCTCCCTCCCTGATTTCTGTCTTACACCAAATCTCTCGTGGTAAATCTCAGGAGCCTCGTCTGCCAGGACGCCACCCACAGGACACACCTGTGCATTCGCAGAGCAGGGCCAAACGCTGATATGTTCCTTACTCGATAGTGAGGGTATCTCCCAGGCTGGTAGAATTCATTCTTACAGTCTCATTATGTGAATTTTCTGGCTGAAGAAAGTCAAATGAAGTTGCTATTAACTTCTAACTTAGCCCAGAAACCAATACGGCATTGCCAACGATTGCCCTAATTACTTGCAGATGACCACAGCCATGTCAGTGTGCAGATGAAATGGCAGGATTTCAGCATTAGTTTTTTCTTTTTTTATTTTTTCGTGACCAATTTGTTGACTGGTTGCTTTAGTCAAGTTAATTTGGACTAAGGAAAATAGAGAGGACAGTGACTATGCAAAAAGGAAAGGTGACTCACAAAACAAGTATCAGAATCTGAAATTTGGGTGGAGCATAGTAATCATCTGAACCACCCACTTGGAGAAGTGGGGCCATCCTTAGGCTATTGAGACTTTTATCCTATCTATCGTGTATCTATCAATTAATCAACTTATCTATCTATCTATCATTTGCATACATATGTATCTTTACACAATCTACATATATGTGTATCTGAGTGTGTATTTCCTGTGCATACAGTTTGGTCGACAATTACACTGGTGCCTGCCAACACAGCATGCCTCTCCGCTTGGATTTCATGGCCTTGTGTAGGCCCCACCCACACTGACTCTGGGCTCAATGAGACATAATCAAGCATGATGCAAACAGGCTTGATAACCACTTGCACATTGGGGCTTATCATCTTGGAATGTTTGCTGTTGGAGTCCTGGGCCTCAGTGTAAAGCAGTCTATCTTGCCATTGAGAACCCCAGAGAGAGGAAGATGCCTAGGCAGCCATAGCTCTCATAGTCATCCACTGAGGAGCCCGCCTGTGAGAGGAGAAGCCTCAAAGGGTTCAGCCCTTGTCCAGCCAAGCCTGGTCAGTCCACAAAGTCATGATAGCAATAAAATATTGTTTTAAGCTCCTAAGTTTGGATAAGCGGTGTATTACACAGTAACAGGTAACTGAAACATCCATGTGTGTTTCTGCGTATATGACATCCACAGAAATTTTCCAACTTCCTCTTATATTTTTATTTATTTTTAATTATAGTATGTTTAGCAAGTAAAACAAAGTAAATAAACTTTACGTGTACATTTTAACATAATTTATAACTGTAAAGTGAACAACCGTGCAACCACTACC
>NW_006432945.1:16015897-16027741 GCF_000325575.1 Pteropus alecto | reverse complement strand
ACGGCCTTGAATTCTGTGACATCAATAGGTTTTCCTCATAGTTTTGTCACTAACATACAGATTCTTAAACAGATGGTTCATTTTGCCTGTCTTGAACTTTCTATGGAGTCACTCTGTATCCTTTTATTGCTCGCTCTAAGCTGGGCCCTTGTCCTATATACTCTGGTGTCCCCATGAAACCATGCTTCCTTCCCAAGGGCTACTGAAAAAAATTCAGATACAGACAGAGCTACCAGCCCGTAGTCCTGGCCACTGTAGAGAAGTTACAGTTCTGAATCTGAGGGATTTCCTTTGTAATCCACTAAGAATTGCTAGCTTAAGGTCATAGTGGAAAGTGTAGCTATTATACTTAAGTTGAAACTAAAAATAATCATAAGAGTCCAAACATGGTATTGAGCTACATCAAAACAGTTTAGGAAAAAAAAAACATGGAAGAGTCAAGTAACATTTCTGGGTACACAGCATGTGACGACTCAGTAATGTGTCCAGATGAGTGTGTTGTAGAAAATGACCTGTTGATCACGAGTATGAGAATCCCTTGCGAGAGCTTATAAAATGCATATTCCTGAGCCCTATGCAGACCTACTGGATTATCTGAGATTGGGATCCCGATGTATCTGCACACATATTTTAATAAAACTCCTAAATTATTCTACACACGTTGAAGTTCGAGAACAAATGCTTTAAATAAATATACAAGGTCTGGCACGTTCAGAGGAAATACTTCTTACTTCACATTTTAAGAAAGCGGTTGCCTTAGGAAACAGCATATTTATTCCAATGATGTTGCTGTCCCGCAGTCCAAACATTTTTTGTGACTACGCGTTTTGTGCTGCCATAACGGCCTCTAAAACATTCTTCAGTATCTACTCAGTGCTGCAGATCTGTGCTTTGAAACAGTGGATGTGAACGTTAGCAATAGTCACAACTATTTAGAAACATGTCTGGGGAATGAGGTCAGTGATCAAGCAGGGCGACACGGTCGGGGTCCTAAACAGGGTGCGACCAGGAAGTAAATTAAACGAGCTTTTCTTGGGTGGGTCTCATAAATTACAAAGATGAGTGAGTTTGACAAAACGTATGCACATTTTCACAATCACCATATTGATCCGTAATGAAAATTGTTTCAACATTACATTTGGCTTGGGGAAACAAATATTCAAAGTGTTCTATTTCTAGACATTTCCTGAAAATACATTTATTCATTACTATTGTACCAGAAACATGTACACAGGGACAATAATTCAACACAATGCCTCAAATTTCATCCACGGTGATGACTTTTTAGCACAGATGTTTCCAGATCAAGTTTTAAGGGTATAAAATCAAGACAGCAAGAAGCCATAGTGAAAAGGGCTCTCAGTTTTTGAATACTTTTATTCAGCTATTGCTGCTCAATCAGATACAAATTCATTCTCTTAAATGTCTACGTTTTGGTCCTGATTTCTGTTTTGACCCCAGGTTCTGCCCTAGATTCTTGGTTTTTGAGTCCTGCTGCCTTCAGTAACCTCATGTATTTCAGCAACACACTCTCCTGGCACCCAGGAGAGAACAGCTATGGCCAGCCATTGGCACATCAGCATATGATTTCTTAGATTTATGGATTAAATGCCATTGCAGCTTACAAGGCCGTTTGAGTTCTAAACGAGTTCATAAAAACAATCTCAACATTACAAAAACAATTTTAACAATCTCAAAATAGTTTTTCCTTGCTAAATTTACTTTTAGAAATCTTACTGTCACTTAAATTTTTTTAAGCCACAGTTTTGCCATTGGTAAAATATATATAATAGTGAGACTTCAAGGAGTTTTTGAAAGAATTAAATGAAATAATTCCAGGAGAAACTTAGCATAGCATATAGCACACTAAATGCTTAAAAACGTTAGCTACTGTTACTATTATAATGTAAAGCGACCACCACAGTACTTGGTGAACGTGGTTGAATAAGCAGTAGCTATTAATATATATTTTTAATCTTACTGATGTAATAGCCAGAAAGATATTTTAATCAAAAATTTAATTAAGTCAATGACCATATACCCTCAGAATAGACGCAATGCCAAGTTCTTAGCTTTTGGACACTGCCTAGTATATTTTTTATTCTAAATAGATATTATTAAGAGCATGGATTCCTATGTCGAGTTTGACTTTCTGGTTGGGATTTGTCGATATGTAAGAAATGCCACTAAATCCTGAGATTTGCTAAGACTTAATAGTTTAGTACTTTCGCACTAGCAAAAAGCAGTAAAAAAAATTAAACCGAAGCCCTTATGCATTTAAATAAACGTTTATGGAACTTAAAGAATATTTTATTCACTAGTAAAAATTACCTAAGATGCGGAAAGATGACCCAGGCATCCTATATTCTAAGCCAGCCTCACCTTTTATTCTAACATGAAAGTCAAAAATAGCTTAGTAAACTTCCCATTTTTCCTTTAAAAAAAAAAAAAAATACTGTGCCCTGCAGTACTTCTTGGCTCTTACCAGAGAAGGGAGAAAAAACTGCCAAACTATCATGAGATAGGTGGCTCTCAGGGGTTCTCCCTGTCAAGCAGGAAGTGCCAGAAATCTTGCAGCGTGTCCAATACAAATTTTCTTTTGTGGACTCCAGAGGTTTGCATCTGGATACACATCTGCATTTTCTGGGTGCTGGGCCAAACTGAAACATTCAGTTTATCCATTGCTAATAAACATGTCAGCAGTTTCTTTGCTCTCACATCTGTTGTGAAAAATGTTATCTTTCCTGAAGTGTATTTATTTTGTCTTTAATACCAGCTTTCATGGATTACAAAATAGAGATATGCCTTTACTTAACAAATTCAATAGCATATGCTGGAAAGTGCCCCACAAGAGTGATGAGATAAATTAAAGACGTATATTATATCTTGGATCCTGAAAAGGAAATCAATCTAAAGAAAAACGACAACTCTCAGGAAGGCCATACCAATGGAAACAACTTGCCTCTTAATCAAGTTCATCTAAAAATCTATTCAAGACGTTCTATGCATCGTAGGAATTTAACAAAAAGTTTAAAAAATCTATTATCAGTTGTTTCATTATAAAGTCTGTCTTCAGTCAAGCTGATGACTTCCTTTCCCAAGGAAACAACCCATACTCATTTGTTTCTCATTCCATATTCTCCAGAATACCTGCCTCGCCCACTTTACTGAGAGTGAGGCTGTTAGAAGATCAAATGGGGTTTTGTTTGTTAAGATGCATTAGACATAAAACTGTAAATTGTCAGATAAATGGTAAATAATTGCTGATATGTCTTCCCCTTTCTATTCTTTTATTTTAATTCATAGTCAAGGGTCCATTTTTCAAGGGTCCATTCCATCCTCAGCAACTCTTTCTCCTTGCCTTCGCTCACCAATACCCCACCCTCTCAAAACATTTAATCGGTGGGGAAGGGCTATCTCTCTTACACAGGTGAGGAATAGCATACCTGAGAACTCACCAGCACAGTTTAAAGAAGCAAGTGGGAAAATCCTGATATCAAGTGTATAGTAAATATGATTAGGGCTGTCAGAGATGCACACATGTCCTCGTCAGTCTCTTCCTCTGGGGTTATGGATATTCCTAATACCACATACCTCCCTCTGAAATTCAAAGTCATTTTCTGCCCTATTGGCCAATAGCTAATTAGGTCAATATTTTAAAAATGTATCAATGAATAGATAGTGATTAGTTAATAAAAAAGAAAACAAATATGGAAATAGGATCAAAAAAGCTAAAAAGTGGTTTTCTAAAAGTTTAACAGAATCAATCCAGTTTTGGCAATATTGGTCAATTAAAAAAATATAGAAGGCACAAATAAATAATATTAAGACTAGAAAAGGGGACATATCTAGAAAAACATCTGTTTAAAAACAGCAAGAGAATATCATTAAAATAAATGCCAATAAATTTAGGGAGCTAGAGGAGATGCATAGAAAAATATAACTTGATAAAAGTGACTTAGATAAAATAAAATCCTGAATAATCTTCTACTATTAAAGAAATTGAATCCACAGTGAAAATCTTCCCACGAATAAAGCACCAAGTAAAGCCAGTTACTAATGAAATGAATAATTTCAATCTTACAAAACACTTTTTCAGAGATGAGGAAAAAAAAGGAAAAATGCCTAGCACATTGCTTGAGGCGAGTTGTATCCAAGCCAGTCTTTAAAAACTTTGTTGAAAGGATTGATCTTACCAGATATTGATCTTTAATATAAAGCTCTAATAATTAGGAGAGTATGATATTGGTACAGTAATAAACCCTTAGCCTAGTGGAATGAAATAGAAAGACTGAAATAAACTCGTCCAAATATGGAAACCTGACCTATAGCAGAGTCATCAGTGCAGATAAATGAGGAAAGATTACACTCTTCAGTCAATGATACCAATCTATTTAGTCATCTATAAGAAAAATATAAGATTTCATTCCATACTACACATTCACACAAAATCCAGATCGATTAAGAGCAAAGTTTTATAACTTTAGAAAAAAAATAGCAGAATATATTTATGAATTCAGAATAGAGAAGGATTTCTTAAACAAAATACTAAAATGCAAATCATAGAGAAAAGATTTGACTAATTAAAATGAGGTATCATCAAAAAAATCATAAGAAAAAATTATCATTAGATGATTCTGCTCATCATGACAAAAGTAAAAAGACAAGTCACAAACTGGCAGAGGATACTGACAGCACATATGGATAAAAAGCTTGGAATCCAGAATATGTAAAGAACTCCTATACATGAATAAGAAAAGGACAGACAATCCAATTTTTTAAAGTAGGCGAAATACATGAACAGGCATATATAAAAGGAGAGAACAAGAAGGGCCCATATACTTATTTTTAAAAATGCTCAATTTCATTAGTAACTAGGGAAATGCAATTAATACCATAAATGAGAACATTTCACACACACATTAGAAAAAAAACTGGACAAATCTAAGTTTTAATGAAAATGTGGAGTAAATGGGAATATAGGCATTTTAGGAAATAACTTGACATTATCTAGTCATGTTGAAGGTACTTGTTGCCTATGACCTATCTATTTTCCTCTTAATTTTACATCCTACAGAAACTCTTTAATTAATCAAGAACTATGCATAAATGTGTTCCTAACAGCAATTTTTATAATAGCAAATAACTGAAAATAACCCAAATATCTGTCAATCAAAAGTAGAAAGTATGAATACATAGTGGTATAGTTATACAGCAGAACTCCTTATGGCAATGAACATTAAGCAACATGTGTTAATAAACACTGATTTAAAAAACAGTAAGCCAGAAAAGCAAGTAACGGAGGCTATATATACATGACACCATGTTCATAAACCTCAGCGACAGCAAAACGAAACATACGTCAGAGGCATAGGCATAAGTGGTACAATTATAAAGAAAAACAATGGAATAACAAACATTTCGCAGTGAGAGGAAAGCGGAAGGAAGCAAGGACTGCCTACAGGGACTTTGACGAGAGCGACAACATTCCATTTCTGAAGCTTGACGGCGTACACTCTAGTGTTCACATTATCACCATTCTCTAAAACTGCACAGAGTCCATATAGTCAAGAGTTATAGGAATGAAAAAAGTTGACCGACAGCCGTGATTTTGTAACCATTTATTTCAAACATGATATAGTAAGTAAGAGAAGTAAAAAGTGTCCAGAATTTAGGACGTATTAATAAAAAGAAGATTCCATAAGCGAGATAACATTTATCTAAGTTCAGGGGAACTTAGCAGGGTATTACGCACAGGGACAGGATGAACAAAAACATGCGACTCAGAAACCAAGGGCAGTAAAGAAGTGACAATCAAAATGTCAAGATGATTTAGGCTTCTTGGAAAGCAATTTTGATCTGAAGCCAAAAAGGTGTCGAATATGAAGCCAAGACAGACGTATCTAAAGTGAGAGCTAAAGAGGACAACTGGACTGAGATCGGTGGTAGAGCGAGCGAGCATGGGGAAGGGGGACGTACGCAAAGCCTCGATTCCAGGAGAAATGGGCCTCAGGAAAGGGAGTGCGGGAATGTTTCCAGTGCGAAAGCTGCGTCACAACTCTTGCCCGTTAATAATCCACCATAAACATTTCTCTTCTTAAGGGATCAAGTTTTATGTTTATGTGGACCTGGAGTGTATAAAACATGTTCTCAAGATGGCTTTTTATAGGGATGAAGTAAATGGACTAAGAAGTGATACGTGAGCTTCCTCTTTCAGAAATAGTAAGACGACCCTTTGTGAGGTTTTAAAGAACAGCAGAGCGGCACTTGTTTAGGTGACCAAAGAGGGGGAAAATGCCTAAATCGCAATCAGAATATCTACACTTAATGTTTATTTTCAAACAACTATATAACTGGGTGTGAAGCTTGGCTCAGATGCTGGACCTTGGGAAGTCACAGCTTCTCTCTGTGAATTTTCTCATTTTTCTCATTTGTGAAAGAGAGAGGTAGGCATCTGCTTTCTTCATTTTCCAGTCCTAGCATTGCACCATGCTAAGACTCATAAATTCAGTGATTTAATTCTAATTGAGGTTTCTCTGTTCAGACCATTTTCTAGAAGCTAAAAGAGAAAAATGTCCACAAAGACCTTTACTTCCCCGAATTTTCCATCTCCTAGTTTGGCTTGGAGAAACCTGCTCTCTACGGGAGAGACATGTGCTGGCAGCTCGCTTGGCAGTCACCTCCTTGCTTTGAAGCCCTGTCAACCTCTACACCGTCATTGGACAGGGGACGCCTTATTTCTAAGACATATTTGTGGAACTGGCACACCACTGGCTCGGCCTGGAGCGGTCCCTTAATTAGAACGTGCCTGTCAAAGGCAGAAGAGGCCTTTGTGTTCAGTAAAGGATGCTTAAAAGTGAGGGTATCACATATTTTTTCTCTTTCACCACATGGAATTTTTATTTTTATGGCCTTCAAAAATGAAACAATTTTTATCTTAAAAGCAAATATTTCTCCTGCTCTTAAAATGCTAGCATTTGAAAACCAATATATACTGGCAAATAACGTGGGAAACAGACATGCGGAACACTTAATAATGATTGAACACATAAAGTATTTTTCTTCTGTTGTTATGTGACAGCTGGATGAGTTTCAACTTCCTGCTCACTGCACAGGCTCTAAGCTTCCAATTCTGGGCTTTTTCCTTTTCTTCCTCCTCCCTGCCTCCCCATCCCCTTCTCGCCTCCTCCTTCCTCTTTGGGAAAACACGAATGGTTTTGATTACATAATAGCTGCAAACTTTATATCTCCCACTTCAATTCTTACACATCATAAACAGAAGAGTGAACTTCAGACTCCATTAAGACAAAGGTTGGTCTGAATTGTAGGGAGGCCTTTCATGTTGGTATGGTTTAAAAAAAGTTTGCTATAGGAAAAGGAATGCATTGAGGTTTGGCTAGAGATCATGCTTTGACTACCAACCATTCAGCCTAAATAGCGACAAGACTCCAATTCTAATCAAGTCAAGAGTGAAGCCTTGAGCCCAGGACCAAGGCCCCGGCAGGATTCATTCAGCCCGACAGGAGTTTTAATACATGAGCACCCATAAACACAAATAGGCTAAGTGAGGATAGTCAGAGCCTTATAAATAAACTGTGAAATGTGCGCACCTCGTAATTGTGATTCTCTCTTCTCTAATGTGGTGTTTTCTTTGGCATTTCCCTTTACAAATAAACTTCTATTATTGTCATGGTGCTCAGGTAAATTGGGGACAGGAGGAGCGAGTCAACACTTTTTATGCCACTACCTACAAATATTTATTGAGCACATGCTCTGTGTGAGGCACTGTCCTAGACTCTTAGCTACCTCAGTGAACAAAACAGACAGTTTTCTCTATTGGAAAGCAGAAAGACACCTTTAAAAGCAGTATGAATAAACATATTATACAGTCGCGGCAGGTGAGAAGTGTGGTGGAACAACAGAACAAGGAAGAGGTATACGGGAACACCAGCTGGGGCGGAGAGTCGTGATTTTTAAATAGGATGGTTAGTGAGGCTGTGTTACAAAAAGGGACATGTGATCAGAGACTCCTTTGAATCTTGGGAGAAGAGAGGCCAGTGATGTTTCTATATTTGAAAAAAAGATTTGTTCTGGGCAATAGTCTGTTTTGCCTGATTCCCTGGTACATTTTTATGCTCTTTGGTAATGTGATTCTAAATAAGTATACCGTACTTCTGAGTATATTGAATTCATTATAATGTAACAATTTTTTTTTTTGAGCCCCAGCTACATAATAGGCACTGTTTAGGAGCTGGAGATATATCATTAAAAAGGCAGGCAGGGTCTCTGTGATCTCGGAATGTCCAATGGAGACAGGAGAGGCCAGCAAAGACACAGAAGAACGAGATGATTTCAGAGGGCAGTAAGGGTTCTGCAGAAATAAATAGGCTAATAGCAGGCGGGGTGGAGAGACAGGCCTCAGATAAGGTGGTCAGGGCTAGAATCTCTGACACTAATCTGAGTTCCAAATGAGAAGATGATGATGAACAGGAGAAGACTTTCCCAGCATAAAGAACATGAAGTACAAAAATCTCGGAGGAGAAGATGCTGCTGACCTGTGGTAGGAACAGTAAAAAGGCCAGTATGGCTAGAGCAGGGAGAGTGGCAAGAGATGGCATCAGAGGAGCAGGCCCTGTTATGAGCTGAATTATGTCCCCCAAGATACTGAAGTCTTAACCCTCAAGTGCCTGTGAAGGTGACCTTATTTCAAAACAGGATTTTTGCAGATGATCAAGTTAACGTGAGGTCATTAGGGTGGGTTCTAATCCAATATGTCTGTATCCTTATAGAAAGGGGAAATTTGGACGTGGAAACAGACATAAACGGGGAGAACTCCATGTGAAGGTGAAGGCAGAGGGTGGGGTTACGGATCTACCAGGCAAGAAACACCAAAGATTGCCAGCAATCCACCAGAAGTTAGGGGAGGGGCATGGAACAGATTCTCCTCCAGAAGAAACCAATCCTGTTGGCATCTTGGTTCTGGACGTTCCATCTCCAGAACTGTGAGACAATACGTTTCTGTTGTTTAAGCTACCCAGTTTGTGGTACTTAGTTATAGCTGCCCCAAGAAACAAACACAGGCATAGACAGATGCCCTAGGCAGTCAGATTCTAGTCTCCATGCAATGAGAAGATCTGAAAGGCTCGAAGCAAGACCTGATGAACATCTTTAAAAGGATCGCATGGATGTGGCTATCTGGTCATGGCATTGCAACCAAGTGGAGCTTGGCGTTTTCCTCAAAAGAAGCTCAATAGAACTTTACACAGCCATTAGAGAGCGACCATCATATGCAGAATAGGTTTTTCAATTTTCGAGTGTTAACATTTAGCATTCTTGATCTTTAAAACTATTTTTTTGGATAGAAGTTTTTTAAAAGTATAAATATATATTTTAGGGCTGAAAGAAATCTCTCTTGCAGAAGATGTTTGGAATGTATGGGTTTGCTTATATTTCTATCTTGTTTACCAGCAGGAAGGCAGGCTGAGTCAAAGCTTTCATTTACTGACTGAGTAAACTTCACCAAAAATGAAAACCTTTAATTAATATATTTAAACATGTTTACAAACACATCCAGATATGTACATGACCTACAAATATATGTATGTATGCACAGGCATACATACATATACCATTTATGGATATGTATGTATGTGCATACATGCCTGTGCATACATACATATCCATAAATAGTATATTATTTTCATACTCTATGCCTATGCCTGGATACTAAATTTTAGATCTGTAAACAATGTTAATCATTTAGGTCTTGTAAGTCAGTACCAATTTTGATGACCATTGAAATGAGCCAATTTTGATGACCATTGTAAAAAGTGGGTTCTTAGTGACAAAGACTGGGGGAAAAAAAAAAACTGTGGTCCGAGGTTAGCTAGTTCCTTAATAAGTCTAGTTCTGCTCCTAAAAGTCTGATTATACTTTATAAAGTTTCTAAATAAAATCCAGTTTATGTACAATTCTATAGAACAAACCACCAAGTTCTTTAAGAAATAAAGATATAAGAGACATGACCACTAAAATGTGTGAACCTTATTTGGATTCTGGTTCAGACAAACCAAACCATTAAAAATAGAAAGAAAAAAAGAAAAAGAAAAAAAATTCAGAAAATTCTCAACACTGACTAGAGGTCTGAGTGTATTAAGTAATTATCTTTTTTTTACCTTTTCTGGATTTCAAAACTTTATTTCATTTACAAATTTTTTAAATGATTATCTTTTAGAAATTCTGAAACATTTTGTATGAGATGATATGATGTCTAAGGTTTGCTTCACAATAATTGAATGGCAGGAGGTGGACGTATAGATGAAACAAAAGAGACCTGAGTTGATGATTTTTAAAACTGGGGGTAGTAGGGGTATGTATTGGGAGTTCTCATTGTATTAGCCTCTTTATTTGGTGTATAGTAAACATTTTCGTACTAAAATGTTAAAAATGTTTTTTCACGTATAGCATGTTTTAATATAGTTCAAAGTTTTTAAATTCTATAACCTAGCTTGCTGTAGTACATTGTTATAAATATACCTCCAGCTGAAGCAGTCTATTAAAAATTGAGATTGTATTATTCATTTAATACTTTATGTCTCGATGATTCCAATGATGGATAATTACTATGATATTACATATTTAATTATAACCCAGATCAGATGTCTGTTGTTCCAACCTCAGGTTCCAACCCTGGAGGCTTCCAGTCACTTGAGCTGACAGCATCTCACCTCTAGTGTGACCTGCTTTTGCTTTCTTTGACCTTGGGGCTTCTCTGATAACCCAGCATGGGATGCCAGCATGACGCTGCTTGGCAGGCATCCACGGGCAGCTGACCCTCAAACAATGGCATGTGTGAACCTTTCTGCTGTTGGCCCTTGGATGGACAAATGTAAGAGCCATTCTATGTGCTTTTCAAAAACTCCCATGAGATCATGCCCTGTTTGTTCACAGAGGTGACCAACTTGAGAATCCACCTTCGTTTTGAACTGTGAGAAAGCAGAACTCCAGAGCTTTGCAAAGAATCCCCCTTGAGTATTTGGCAGAGTCCTGATCAGGGCAGGCATGTAAGGAAACCATCTGAGCCAGAGAAAGAACCACTTGAAAAGTTTGGTGGTAACAGCACCTATCAAACACATAGGGCCAGGAAGAGTATCCACTCTCATCGCCCCTTGAAAACTTCATAATCACAATGAATTGGGAGAGTATTCAGAAGGGTATCGCCTCAGTTATTGGGAATTAGTCCTAGATCAAATACTTTGGACTGCTCTAACAAATCTTAAAGGTGGTACAACAAAAGATCAAACTGTTTCTAAGTAACTTAACAGTATCCCAGGAGAAAGCTCAAGAATATTTATAGGAATAAAAATATATCCAGCACCCTAAAATATAAAATTCAAAATGCCTGGCCCTAATCGAAAATTAGCACGCACGCAAAGAAGTAGGAAAATATAACCCATAATGAGGAGAGAAGGCAACCTACTGAAATTGACACAGAACTGACACAGATGTTTTAATTAGCAAAGATATAAAAATGGCTATTGTAACTGTATCCCATATGTTCAAAAGTTATGTAGAAACATAAAAGAAATTTAAAAAAGCAAATCAAACTTGTAGTGATGAAAACAAAAAAGTCTGAGATGAAAAATACACTGGATGGGATTAACAGCAGATAGGATCTTGCAGACAGAAAGATAAGTGACCTTGAAAATAAACAGAAACTGCCCAAGATAAAGCACAAAGAAAAAAAAAAAAGAAATAAAAGAAATAAAAAAAATCATTAAGCTGTTGTACAACACTAACAATCAGACTAATAGTATAGTTTAAAAAAATGATGTTGGGGAGGCA
>NW_006432945.1:15998262-16007522 GCF_000325575.1 Pteropus alecto | reverse complement strand
AAAGTGAGGAAAAGCGAGGACCTACAACCCAGCAAAGCTTTACTCTACCCAGCAAAGCTATTGTTTAGAATCAAAGGACAGATAAAGAACTTCCCAGACAAGAAAAAGCTAAAGGATTTCGTCAGCACCAAGCCAGTATTACAGGAAATGTTAGAGGGATTTCTTTAAGAAGAAGAAAAAAAAAATGTATCAAAAATGTGAATAAAATGACAATAACTACATATCTATCAACAAGTACTTCAAACGAAAAAGAATTAAAAGCTCCAATCAAAAGGTAAGGCAGCTAAATGGATAAGAAAACAAGACTCTTATAAATGTGGCCTGCAAAAGACTCACTTCAGATCAAAAGACACACCAACTGAAAGTAAAAAGATGGAAAAAGATATTTCATAAAAATGGAAGCAAAAAGGCTGGGGTAACAATACTAATACCAGACAAAGTAGACTTTAAAACAAAGGCTATAACAAGAGACAAAGAAGGACCCAGTAATCCCATTTCTGGGTATTTATCCAAAGAAAACTAAAACACTACTTTGAAGGGACATGTGCATCCATATGTTCATTGCAGCATTATTTACAATAGCCAAGATATGGAGGCCACCTGGTGTCCCGCAATGGATGAATGGATATAGAAGAGGTAGTATATATATACAATGGAATATTACTCAGCCATAAAAATAAGTAAGTAAATAAATAAATGAAATCTTTACATCTGCAATAACATGGATGGACCTAGAAGGTATTGTGCTGAGTGGAGTAAGTTAGGTAGAGAAAGACAAATGCCATGTGATTTCACTTACACGTGGAATCTAAAGAACAAAATAAACAAACAAAACAGAAACAAACTCATAGAACATTTTGAGGGTTACTAGATGGAAGGGGGGCTGGGGATGGGTGAAAGAGGAGGAAGGGATTAAGAACAAATTGGTAGTTTCAAAATAGTCACAGAGATGTAAAATATATAGCATGAGGAATATAGTTAATAATATTGTAAAAAATAATAGTAATATTGTAATAACTATGTACAGTGTCAGATGGGCACAATTTATTGGGGTAATCACTTCACAAGTTATATAAATGTCAAATCACTATTTTGTACACCTGAAACTAATACAATATTGTATGCCAACTATAATTGAAAAATAAATATATATATTTAAAAATAATAGAAATAGAAAAAAATAGTAGTAGAGAAAAGACCAGTGGGTTGCTAGGGGAAGAGGAAGAGGGAGGAAGACGGGCTAGGGAGGGTGAGAGGACACTTTTGTGGGTGATTGATACACTTGATTAAACTCCCTTGATTATGCTGGTGATTTCATGCATATATACATATGTCGAACCCCAAGCGCAAACCCCAAGTGGTAATTATTTGAGGGCCTACTATATACTAGGCACTGTACTTAATGTTTAGCCCTTAATACAGATCTTTTCATATAGGTCTTTATTATCACTAGTTTACAGATTAGCACACTCGGAATCAGAGACGCTAAATACTTGCCCCATTTTACTTACCTAGGACACAAAAAAAATTTTGGAAAAGTAATTTCTTTTCTCTGCAAGTATACAAATATAAAATAAAAACTTCTCTTCCTCCTAGTCATCGTCAGGACTTTCTCTGGCTCTTTAGTTTGAGAGAAGGCATGTATCAATTATATATTCAGATACACACACGAACATACACAGGTTTTGGAAAGCCCTTGCATATTCTTTTTAATTTTGTCATTTCACTCCCAGGCCTATTTTTATTCAATTTTGACTGTACTTTCAAGGTTGTTCTAGCTTCGAACCCTCTTCTGTGAGGCAGGGAGCCCAAGGATACAGAGAGATTGCTTAGCAAATGTCAATAAAGTACTTCAAAGGGATTGGGATATATAAATTGAAAATTGTTATTCTTCCTGTAATAGAAGAATTGGTTGAAATGTTGAATTTCCTTTAGTGAAACGTTTTAATACCTTTCGTTGGTAAAATGGGTTACTGCTAAAGAAGTCCAAACAACCAGTGGTTTGGTGTATGGTAAGGGTTTCTACAATAACACCTGAACAGCAGGAGGTGCAGGTATTTTTCAAAGTAAAATAAGACTGAAAGCAAAGGGTCATGCACCTTGCAGTAAGGTGAGACATCAGTTATGCCCCATGGGCTGTTCAAAGGGGCACAGCAGATGTAAAGAAGGGGAAGCTGGAATGGAGCCACGTAACACATGCCTTCATTTCATTCATGGAGCAGACGGAGCACGGAGCAGATGGCCCCTTACTTTGATGAACGATCAGAAGGGAAGCCCACGGATACATAGAAAATAGGAGCGTAGAAAATGGTTTTAGGGACCATGTGTCAAGGAGAGCTCCAGATGGGGTGGTTAGTCCCTCTTCTCACCCTCAGATCAAAATCCAACAAGAAACTGGAAAGGATGGCCAGTAAAGAGACAAAAAGGAGCAAATGGTTGATGGGATGGGATGAGTGTCCTCCTCTTCATCAAGCCCGCCGTCTTGGCACACAGATCTACATTTTTCATTTTCAGAGTCTGTGCCTCCACCATTTCTTCTCTCTGAAAATTCCTCCTCCTGCACAATCTGAACCCAGCCGTCCTTAGGACTTTGCTCAGATTCTACATCTCTTCAGTTTTCTTAGCCCACAGCACTTGTTTCTTCTGAATTCCCAAATTACTCAGTGTGTATCAGCCATTGCTTCTTTAATTAATAATAAATTCGGTATGTGATGTTCTTTTTTTATAGATAAAGAATTCTCTGGCTTTAAGTGACTTGAGATCTAAGACCATTTTTAAAATCATTAAACTTCTGCTTGGCACAGTGCCTAGAATATAGCAGGTGTTAACATCTTTCTCCTTTGTGCCAGTCAAGGTCATAACACAGATATCTTGTCACATTTGATACAAAAAAATCAGATTTTAGCTCCTGAGAGCACACTGCAATTTGAGAAGCCCTCCGATAAAAGCCATATGGAGAGCCTGAACTATTTGGAAATTATCATAATATATTTGGCAGGTATAATAGCCCATACAAAGAATAGAGCATATTTGGATAAGATGCTGGAAATAAATAGCTCCAAACTGGGGGCAACTGGCAGTTCTTGGCCCTCTTATTACTCTTGATAATGTCTTTTTATTCAGTAGGACTTTTCAGGTTGCTAGCGACAGAAATCAACTCTAACCGGGTTGTGCAAGAAGAGAAGCCCTTCGTTTACAAAGCTCTGGAGCTCACCTAAGCAAGTCAGAGAAGTGAAGGAAGAGATATGAGAATCTGAGCCCCCAGGTCTCTAATCAGAGATCAAAGCCACAAGAAACCTCCCATTTCTGTCTGACAGTTGACTCCACTTGGCTTTATTGGACAAGCATATTCTCTCCACCTATCTGCTAGCAGCCCCCGGCAAACATCCTCCTCTCTGAAACCTTAGAGAACAGATTAGTCCCAGAGAAAGAGAATGACTGGCCTTTCTTAGTCATGTGATCGGCCTTGATCCAGCCACTGCAACCAAGGCGGTGTAAACCTGAGACACCCACCTGTTCACCTTGCGACCAGAGGACAAAGTTTGTTACAGGAGAGGAGGCACAGAAAGCTTATTGTTCCAACAAAAATAACTTTCACAGTCCTGTATGGGTGTGGCATGTGTTTATCAAAATGTTCTTATCAAAATGCCCTCTTTTGAGCTAGGCTCGGGACATTGAATTGCTCCCTTCCAGGATGCCACCTCCATTTTAGGGCTATCAAATTTCCCAAGATTCTGTGAGTCACGTGAGTCTCTAGGTTACCTTGGGATCCCTAGAATGAAAGTCTATTAAGGAAGAAGATGAGGCAATTCTGTTAGTGATGCCTGCCAACAGTGGTTATCAGGATAGTTCCAGAAAGGAATATATTTCATTACCTTCAAGTCCAATAGATCTGACACATAGGTCACACGAAGAGCATTCAGGGAACAAGTATCATGGAGGCACCATTCCTTCTGAATTGTCACGCGGATTTCAAGTCTACTGGAGAAAAATGTAAATGTAAAGGCAAATGAAAAGCAGTCCTATTTTTCTTTGTTCTCATTCCCTGAAAAAAAAATGCTTTTGCCACTATCACATTAAAAGATAGCAAAAACTCAACAAAAAATTATAAATTGCTTCTAACATGTTAAGATAACTTATTTTTGCAAAGATTAAAAACCATGTCGAACTGATTGAAGACCTTTGTCGAGAACATTAAAACATTTATGGTGTAATTTGTATCTGAAAAAATAAAGCATTTGACCATGTTAGTTTCTAAGCATATACAAATGTCACTGAAGAAACAATTAAGAAATTCTGTTTTGCATTCCATCGGAGGCTCACTCCCTGCTTGGAAGAAGTACCCTAGCTATACCAGCCAAAGGAGTGTACTGCCCCTCCTTTGGCTGGTATTCTGTTTCGTGGCTTTTTGGATAGAAGCCTCTAGCTCAGACTAAATCATCCTATCTTTCACCATGGTATAAGTAAGAGTGTGTCAGTAACCCAGAGCTTCCCAAGGTCTCTATTCAGTCTAAGAAAGTTTGAAGTCTACCCACCACGTGCATCTTTTCCCTCTGGGTCTGTGAATCATGAGGCAGATGCAGTGTTAAATAACTACCCCATTTATCAAACAATAACACATCCTTGGGATCCTCCAGTGCTCTAAATCACAGTCTACAATGGGCCGCATGTAAATGGCCACATTTTTCTTCATTAGTCAAGATTAATGAAAGGAATGTCTCATTTAAGAAAAGAATCAGCCGCAAGAATCAGAAGTCATGACTGAATACTAATTATAGAAAGATTGAAAAGGGTTATGATCCTTAGACTTTGAGTTTTTAAAAAATCCCCAAATTCCATGGAGTATCCTCCAAATTACTAAAAATTCCTTTTAAGGAAGCCAATCTCAAATAAGCTATTTCTGTACTCCTTTCTCATTCCTTCACTCAAAAAAAAAAAATGTATTTTTCCCATAATGTGAACAAAACTCCCTCTGGGGTATTTCCCCAGTTCCTTCATTGAAATACACACAAATCATCATTGTACACCTTCATCAATATTCTCAAACATACTCATGTACTTGGAAGCCAGATCCAAAAAAAGAAATCATCACCATCCCTCTTGTGCTGCTTTCCAGTGACTATACGTTCCCCCATGGCTAACAACGTTCCTGTTCTAACATCATACGTATTGGGGGCCTTTTTTAGAAATTTATGTCCCTGTCCAATACATACTGTTCGTGTCTTGCTTCTTTCACTCAACATAATGTTGAGCGAGATTCACCTATGCTGATTCACGTAACCATTTGATTATTGTCATTGTTTATTTAAGTATTCATTATATACATAGAATGCAATTTATCCATTCTGTTATTGATAGACATTTGGCTTTTTTCCAGTTTTGGCTGACACATAAGTTCTACTCTGTTTCTGCCTGCATTCCCATGCTTCCATCTAGGATCATTTTTCTTCTGCCGGAAGAACTCCCATTAAAATTATCTTTGGTGAAGTTCCGCTGTAAAGAACCTCACTGTTTGACTACTCGGAAATGTCTTTAATTACCTTAATTTGGAAAAACAATTTTACCAGGTACAGAATTTGAGGTAGGAAATTTTTTTCTTTTAGCTACTTGAGCATGATTTCCATTATTTACCAGCTTCCATCACTTTGAGAAGTCAGTTGTTTTCTTATTGTTTCTTTAAAATCAAAGTCCTTTTTTATCTGGCAGCTTGAAGATAGTTCTCCTTCTCTTTGGCTTTCAGTAGCCTTATTATGATTTTCCTTGGTATCATTTTCTTTATATTTTCCTACGTGGCATTCAAAAACACTTCTTGAATCTATGGTTTGATGTTTTTCAGCAGTTTTGAAAAATTATCCGCCATTATCTCTTCAAATATTGCTTCTGCCCCATTCTCTCTTTCTTCTTCTAGGATTGCAATTACATATTTGTTATTCTTTCTTATGTCCTATGGTCTCTTGTCCTCATACTTTCCTTTGTCTCTCCATATTTTATTCTGGATATTTTTTTACTGACTTATCTTCCAATTCACTAATTATATCTTGGCTATGTCTAATCTGCTTTTAAACTCATCTATTAATTTTTAAAATTCAGCTATTGTATTTTTTATTATAGAATCCCAGTTCAATTATTTTTATAGATTCCAATTCTCTGCTGAAACTTTCACCTTGCCCTATATTTTCTTGAAAATGTCAATCATATTTTTTAAAAAGCCCATGTCTGATAACTTTAATAAATGTCTTTCAATATGTCTCTTTCATTTTTTCCCTGAGTGTTATTTCTCTTAACTTTTGATCATTTTGTCTTGCTCACTGGAATATCTGATAATATTTTATTAAATGCTAGCATGGGTATGGAATATTTTTTTAAATAGTTTGAAGTTTTCGAAGATGTTCTCTTCCTGCACAGAGCATTTACTTTTCTTTTAGTGGGCCATTAGCCGAGGCAGATCACCTTACACTTCTGAGTTTGTTTCAGTCTCTGTAAGAGCTGATTCTATTCATTCTTACTTCTAATTTGTAATCCTTCAAGGGTCCCAAACAAAAGTCTGATTATTTACCAGATCCTTAACACTTTCACAGATTCCAGTTCTAATTTTTGTTCCTTCAGTTCCATAAAACTGCTAAAAGCTGCCCTCAGTTTCTCAATTTCTTGGCTGCTTTTTAATTGGAAAATACTT
Source organism: Pteropus alecto (assembly GCF_000325575.1). NCBI lineage: Eukaryota > Metazoa > Chordata > Mammalia > Chiroptera > Pteropodidae > Pteropus > Pteropus alecto. The sequence goes on along the minus strand of NW_006432945.1, from coordinate 16,000,846 downwards.
TGATAGGAAAAGCAGCTCCAAATGTTAGGCTCATGTCTTTGTTCTATTATTCTGAAGTTATTGATGCTTTACAGCTCTCCAATGCCGTTAAAATTATTATTTTTTTTAATTTATCCAGATTTTTAAGTTGTTATTGTTGGAGTGTTGGTCAGATACAAACTATTCTGTCATAGCTGAAACTGAAAGCTGACCACTCCTTTAGAGGTTATGATCTTAACAGCTATCATATCTGGACTGAACGGAGCACTTTACCATACACTGTTTAGCTCATCAACACTAAGGAGTGACAAGGTTCAAATTAATATTTAGAAATACTACTTAAGAAAAAAATTTTTTTAAAGCAACACTAAATATATGTGAATTCTTATTCAGACTGCTAATGGGCACTTTCTTTTAAATTTCAACTCTACGTATTTCACTTTTCTAAATAATGCAATGATAAACATCTTTGAATATATACTTTTGTGTGTTTCCTGATTATTTCCTGAGTAAACTTCTAAAAACATAATTTCTTGGTTACAGTTGTAAGCATTTTTAAAGCTCCACCACATTTTTGCCTTATTGTCTCCGAAAAGGTTTGGTTATTTACATGCTAGTAATGAGGCTTAATCTTATGTGCATATTTATAATTTTGTATTTTTTTAATTTAAGAAGAGACAGGAAAATATTTTTATCCTGAAAAACATTTTTCCCTATCCATCCAGCTATAAAATTTTATAATGGGAATTTTTATTTTATTCTTCACACACAGCAAAAGATCTCTTTGAGCATGATTCAAAATATATTAAATTTCATCCATAAAGATCTTTTATTCCTGGCAACATGTTCGAGATTATATCAAAGAGGGGGTTTCCTATGAAATTTATGTTATAACCTTAAATGTTTCAATAACTGCTAGGTAGATGTCTGGTGAACAGTCTAACAAGTAGAAAAACACTTAGAATTGTGCACATGGTTTGAAATTTCCAGCGTATTTGGGTGGTTTGACAGTGTTCGTGCATCCTCTGTTGACACCCGCTAGGAAACATCTCATTGACGTATGTTTCATAAGAGTCACTGTATGGCTTGGTTCAGTTCATATGAGGTGGAAAAAACTCGGGTTCTGCACTTTGGAATGACAGGACCAAGCATTGTGCGGCTACCTCTTAGAAAAGCTACAAGAACAGGGCCTAAGGCACCTCAACCAGGGAGGCTGACTTCAAATTACCAGACACGTCTATTATGAAGTGTTGAAAGGAGAAAGAAAAACAAATAATAAGGTTACAAAATAAAGTTTATTTTATCAAAATTAAAACTGCTTCCTTCTCTCCACTTCAGAGTACGTTTGAGATGGAACAGTCTGAGGATTACATTGCTATAATCCCTTAGCAGTTAGTTCCACACCAGGAGGTGCCTGCTACAGACAAAATTGTAGGGTTAGGAATGTTCACAATTCAGTGACCTGATTGGCTGACTATTCCTCAGGGCTTTTGAATCAAATATTTATACATCTAAATGGGAGCAAAGAAAGGAAAATGGTTCATAAAGGGAGTCCCAGAGCATGTATTATTGAAATAACAGATGGAATATTATATTTTTGAAACATTCTTTCTATAAAGAAGTCTTTTGAAGTTTGTTTTGGTAGGATAAACTGAGCCAAGAGTGTTGGAGAGAGAGAGAGAGAGAAAAAAAAAAGGTTTTATTTTCAAATGTTTAGTGTCAGCAGTGTACAAAGTTAGCATTTCCCAAAAAAAGGCATGCCTCAAAACGCACTGCAGAACAATGTGTCTGCAGAGTCGCTACTTTACGTAACAGTCCCAGGGTAGGGATAACTCAGAAAACACTTGACTGTCACTGCCTTGTTTGCGTGGACAGTCTCCAGAATCTCAGACCTCCGAAATCTTTGCAGAAGGTGTCTGTCTGGCCTCTCCCTGCTGAATTCTTCATGTTTCCTAAACCGATTGAAACCTAAGCTAACACTCAGGGCACCATCTGACACAAGTCGTGGGCCACCTCCTACTTGCTGAGATTTCGGTAACAAGCAGATTAAGATTGTGGTTTTTATGCCACATGGACAATATCACTGGGTCATCCAGTCCGGGTCTGAAGAACAAAAATGGAAGCATGCAATACAAGGAAAGCCGGGCAGAAGGCCACGGGAAAAATTCGCCACACTTGCTTTATTTTCCTCCACATGGGAGCCTGAATCCATGACAGAACCAATAGTTCAGAATTATTCTGTTGTCTTTCCAGGAAAAATAGCCCATTACTAAGCAATCGATTTGAAGTGCTCCATGGTCAGTCCAATTTCTCCATCATTTAGCTCTCAGGACATGGTTCAGTTAGCCTGCTCGTCTCAGCTATTAACTGGATCTGTTATATGATGATGTGATTTATTGCATGGCAACTGGAAGTTACTTTGGCCAAGGAAAGAGAAAGAATTTACAGAAACACAATTATTTTGACCTCGTACCCAGATATGATCTCTATCTGTGATAGGAATTGAATGTAATTCCTGGTAGAGTCCATTCTCATAAAGAACAAAAGGAAGAGTAGCCTGGGAGAAGGGGTAATGGTTACAATGCAATAAATAAAGGAAGTTCAT
>NW_006432945.1:15985853-15998066 GCF_000325575.1 Pteropus alecto | reverse complement strand
GTCCAGGCTACTGATATTTGCTGATCAGGTATAAGTAGGTATAAGTTTTGGGTATAAGTTTATATAGGCACTGACCACAAAACAATAGCCAACTGGCAGAGGGTGAAAAGCCAGTAACATATAGCTTCTGAAAAACCAGAGTACACAATCAGATGGCAACTTCTGCCAAAAGAAAGAAGCGAGAAAGAGAAAAAGAGACAGCAAGTCATTTCCACCCACCTGTGGGAGCCACCTCTGAGTAAATAAGAAAATATTTTAGTGATGGCTCCTTGGGTGACAGCATCTGCTCAGGGAGTTGACTCAGAGAGCCTCAGAAGCTCAGAGTTCCAGCCAGCAGCAGAAAGGACTCTTGGCAGAGCTGCTTCCTGTACCTCTTTTGATCATAGGACTCGGGCTTGGAAAGGTTTTCACCAGTCTTGTGGTTTCCTGGTCGTGCGTCAGTACATTCTGGCTGAAACACTTCACTTCCTTCAGGCCAGCCCCTCCACCAATGGCTCATGGCTCCACAGTTCACTCTCTCCAGCTTTGAACTAGACTCCAAGGACACTGCTGGCTGCAGCAAGAACCTTGAACAAGAGACTTGCAGCTGGGATGCTAGCTCTCTTCTCCTTGTGACAGGGATCCTAAGTGGAAAAAAATAGGTTTAATGGAGTCTCGCTAAAAGTCCATTGAGGCATAGAATATTACGTGTGGTTCCCACAATCTCTTTTCAAAGATAGTCTGCAATAGAATCACTTGGGCAACTGGTTAAAATACAGAGATTCCCAGTCTAGTCTCAGACCTAAATCAGAATTTCTGAGTGGGGACTGGGAGTCTGTGTTTTTAAGAATCTCCTTCACGATTCTGACATATAGTCACTGTCTAGTATAATATATCCAATATATCAAATTTCATAAATTAGGAAACTCAGGCCCAGGAAAATTGAGTAACTTTGCTAAAGTAAAACATATCCTAACTATGCAGTGTTCCTGTGACCTGAAGGTTTCTCTCCAAAGAGGAACGATTATGCTTACACAGGGGCCCTTTTCAAATCCCACTACTCCCAACTCAGGTAGGATTAGAAAAATGTGTAAAGTCAGAACAGCCATCAGAAAAGGCAGCGCTTTTGCTCATCTGTCTTCAGCAAGCTTTACATCATGGGACCTGAGACACTGGCAGTTTGGATAGATCACATAAACAATACAAGAATTCCTCAGACACTTAGTGAGTGATGACTACATACAGTCATTTGAAAATTTCAGCGATATTTATAGAACAAGGTTTCTGTTGGGTGATTTGGGGGAGTGGTGCAGCATAGGAAGAGTTGAACAGAAGACCAAAGAATTTCCCAAAGAAAATGGATAATTTTCCTCTTGAAACTGAATGATATTAGAAACACTAAATTTTGCAATGGCTCAGAACCATCATAAACTGAAAATAGCATCAGGAATAATTTATGCTTTTATCATTCATACATTTACTGATAAGCATTTAGATTGTGCCAGGGATCATAGATTATCTCAGGGATGTCATAATGCCATGTGATTAAGTACTTATGGGTAAATGCATGGAAGATATGATTTTGAAAGAATGCAAGAATAAAACTGTGGTTGCTAATACAACTTCTGGAGTCAGAAGTATATGAATCAAAATCCCAGATCTACCACTGACTAGTTGTGTGGCCTTGAGGAAGTTCCTTAACTTCTTTGAGACTTAATTTCATCTATAAAATGAAGTTTGACAGGGCTCCTAGGAATATTAAAACATGGCAGGGGGAAGGGAAATGAGGGGGTGCTGAGGTTATTGCAGAAAACAAAAGGCAAAGGGAAGAATGCAAGTGAACCAAGATTATCCAAGAATATATCTAGACTAATAAGACTAAAAGAGTAATACACTAAAAATATTTGTATGATAATTAATTTAAAATCTCAAGCTCAGTTTTGTCGCCAAATCCCCAGAGTCCTGTGCCCACAGACAAATTCTACCCAATCCTAGGAGTATATAAAAATTATCGAACATGGTTAGAATATGTGCATTGGATCAGCTTCATGAAATTAAGAATTTTTATTTGTTTCGTTCACTCCTATGCCCAGTGTTTAGTTGTGGAACGAATAGATGTGTTGGTGGGATCTAAGGAGGGCCCAAAGCCTTGATACTTCAATCAGGAAGGAGGCTGGTGAATATATAATGAATATGCAAATTCCTCTGTGCCTGCTCGGTGATGGTCTACCCTGTGTGCAGCTATGCCGATTCTGTAAGCCATGACCACCAAAGAAGGAAAGAAGTTGCCCTGTTCTATTACCGAAATGCCTTCACCTCTACATTGATACCAGTGAAGCTGGGGAACAATCGCCTAGCAAGAAGTTCTGATATTAGTAATAAAATGCCCAATAAATAGAAGATATTATTGTTATTATTTCCAATTAGATGACATGTCGAGAAAGCCAAAAGGTTGCCCTGAACATTTTCAAAACATTGCTGCAATGTAATGGAGACTTGGCAGATAGGTATCAGAAGTACACAGCAATTTAATAAACCCTCCTTGTGTCAGAACTGAAGTTCAAAACCATTACATTTTAGAAAGAAGGAGGAAGGACACAGAGAGAGAGAGAGAGGGAGGAAAGGAGGAAAGAGAGAAGAAAGGAAGGAGAAAGGGGAAAGAGGGAAAGGGAGGGACGGAAGGAGACGGAGGGAGGGAAAGAAAATCAACAAAGAGAGCATAGGATCATATTCTTAAACCAAATTCTACGTAAACTGAAACCTGCAGATATTTTCTAGCTTATTTTCTCTTAAAATATCCTTAGCATAACGAGTCAAGTTAGTAACTATAAAATGAGTCAAACTATCACAAAGAACAAGAGCAGTTCCCACTTCAGAGTTCTCTGCCATGTGTGCCCAGAGCCTGGTCAGCGGGAGTGATAATGGCAGGCTGGTTATCAGCTCAGCTTGGGGTCAGAGATGATGGTTTTGCACCTCACTGATTCTGTGACTTCAAACAAGCCACTTATCGTGACTGCGCCAGGTTTTGTTTTTGTTTTTGTTTTTGTTTTTCTGCAAAAGAGAGTTAAGAATAACACCCACCTCGCAAGAGGTCTGTAAAGCCTGATCCAGAATGTGGTACTGAAGGCTCAACAAATAGCAACTACCACTTTCATCATCACCATTGTTTGTATGACTGAGGTATTGAAATATCTTAAATTTATCATTTGAAAATGTGTTGGCTGCTTTAGTGTGAAAAACAGAGCTGGAAAATATGTTCATTGCTGAGCCCCCTGGGAAAAAGCTCTGGAAGCTCTATTCCCCTGCAGCAGTTGGCATGGTTATATTTAGATTTTATATACATATATATAGCCTTATGCTCACAGATTGCATAAAACTTTTGTTATCCTTTGCAGTCAACCTTCTGATTACACAGAATAAATTTTACCTTTCGCTGATGGAGCAACGGAAGTAAAGCAAATCAAATACTTGGCCTTGGATCATAAGATGAGCCATAATTATCATAATTTCCTCAAATCTCAGTCCTTGGTTCAGCCAAACGAACTAGGGTTTCCATGAGGTTTAACAGCGAGTCAACCCTGGAGACATTCTGGACAAATTTAAAACAATCTAAATGTACTTTGTGTTTCTTATTTTGTACAAAAGAGTGACCTGAAACAGAATAGGGAATGCAAGGCAGAGTTCTGAAGGAAGGAAGGAGTGTTTTAGGTTCTGCTGTAAAAACAAAGTAGACTTGATTCACGAGCTATAAAAAGATTATTCTGCCAACACAGAACCAAAAGAGTGAGGTTAGTTTCAGAGAAAAATGATGAACATAATCTGTGTGGTCACTAAGGTGTTTGCATGGAGACCTAAAATTTTTAAAATAAAATAAGAAGTATTGAGTCAAATTCTGAGAGACTGAAGAATAGACTAGAAAGAACACAAAAGTGAGAGTAAGGAGACCTGGCCCTGTCCATCAGTAATGACACTGCTTTATGGAAATCTCATAAATCATTCAAATGCAGATCTCTCACCTAACCCTACAGAAGGGTGAGAAGGACACAACAAAATTGTCTTTTTAAAAAGTGTTTTGAAAACCTCTTCCACTCAAAAACTGTTAAAATGTGGCTCTAAATCCCATTATTTTAAACCACAAATAGGTGTTTATTAACCACTGGGTATTAGATATTATAAAGGATACAAAACATGGATTCTATGCTTAGAAAATTTAGAGGGTAAAACATAAAAAGATACAATTATATAAAGATAAATCAAGACATAATTTGCTAAATTACCAAAAGATTTCTATAGAAGACTGCTGTAGAAATTCATTCATATCGATGAGAAAATGCTGAAAGCTACAACAGTCAAGGAAAGCAAAATAAAAGTTGGATTGGAGATCAGACATGAAGGATTAAAATTGTTAAAATGGAAGTGTAGGTTTTTTTATATTATACTGAAGAATTAAGAATTTATCTATGGACACTGGGGAATATCTAAAAATTTGTGTTTAGTGATGAATATTTATAAAGACTCATCTAGCAAAAGTGGTTTGGAAGGAGGGTGTAAGCAAGGAGACTCATGATACTTGGGGTAGTTCAAATATAATAACAAGGATCTGAAATACAGTGATGGCTGGGAGAATTGAAATGAAACAAAGTTTGCGAGAGATCTTTTGAGAGATTTCTTGGGTAAAAAAAAAATCTGCAAAGTCTGACAATTGATCAGGAGAAAGTAAAGATTGGGACAAATGAGTGCCTGCGGTTTTAAGCCTAAGTTTAGGAAAAGGTGGTACCATACATAGACCCAGGGTATCAAAAAGAGAATGTTTTGGAAACATTTGAGGGAAAATGTTTCAAGTGCTTAAAGAGTGGTTACAGCTCTAGAAATTAGTACTGGCAGGTATGCTCAGAGACATCACAAGAAATCAGGGGTAGGCTAGAGAAAATCAGAGATAAGGAACCAAAAAATTTAGGGCCATATTAAGCAAATCCCAATGGTCTGTAAATATGTTATGTACCTTGCAGATGAGGCATCATCCACAGTGACAAAAGCAGCATATCTTCACATGCCCTCAGAGAAATGAATAGCACAATTTGCTCAGATGGTACCAAAACCCAGGTGCCCTAACGTCTTCCAAAATGTGTGTCAACAGGAAAACTTCTGTTACAGTATGTCCTAAGAATGGTGACTTACTACTTTACTAATAACAAAAACCTTAATAATTGTGGTAGGCAGAATAATGGTCCCTCAACTATCTACGTCCCTAACCCTTGACACTTAGGAATATGTTACCTAACATGGCAAAAGGAGCTTTGCAGAGGTAATAAAGTTAAGAATTTTGAGATGGGGAGATTATCTTGGATTATCACATGGCCTCAGTGTCCTCACTGGGTCCTTTCTTTGGTGAAAGGTGGGGGGCAAGAGAGTCAGAGTCAGAAATAGATTTGGAGACATTATGCTTCTGACTTTGAAGTTGGAGAAAGTGGCCATGAGCCAAGGAATGCAGGCGACCTCTAAAAAGCTCGAAAAAGCAAAGAAGCAGATTCTCCCTTCAAGTCTCTAAAAGGAATGTAGCCCTGTCAACAAACTGACATGAGCCCCATGAGACTCTTGCTGGACTTCTGACCTACAAAACTTTAAGATAATAAATTTGTGTTTTTAAAGCCACTAAGTTAGTAGTAACTTGTTACAGAAGCAATAGGAAACTCATACAATAATATTACATATATTTTCTGAGTAATACATGCTCATCGTAGAAAATTTAGAAACTAAAGAAAAAAAGATATTTTTAATAATATAAAGTTCAAACTTATTTTTCTGACCATGGCAGAATAACTGGTACCCAACTTGCCTTCCTGTCACAAACAGCTAGAAAGCTATACAAAATGTAAAACAAAACAAAACTGTTTTAAAACACAGGACTACACTCTCTACAAGAAGTGAAGAAAATTAGATGAACCCTACAGTCCCTCAGCTTTCCTCCTAAAAACACTTTTGAGACCATATTTGAATTCCAATTGTCCAGAATGGAGAGACCTTTTTAAACACCCAAAGCATGGAGCAGAGACTCAAGAAGACTGCACCTTAGCCGTAAAACTAAACTAACTCTAGAAGGGAGGCAGCTCTAGACATCCACGAAGAAAGCTTAAAATAAAAAAAAGCCTGAAAGGATGAAGCTGAATCTCCATCAATTTAAATGACACTCAAAACAAATTCAACACTTTTTAAAGGAAAATAAAATGCATAAACTCATCAATGTAATAATCACAATGTCCAACAACCAGTCAAAGATGACTAGATAAGTAAAGGAGCTTGGAAATATGACTCATATCACTAGCCTGGGAAAAAGATATAAATTCAAAATGTGAAGTACAGTTTCTGTTGAATTCATATTGCTATCGCTTTGTTGTATAGTCCAACCATCGTTAGTAGGGGAACATTTGTGTGTATACATTTACTAATAAAGCTCTTACTATTATATAATAAGAAAACAAACAACCTAATTTTTCCAAACTGGGTAAAAAATTTGAATAGACCTCTTTCAAATGAAAATACACAACTGGACAATAAGCAGAAATAATGATATACCACATCAGTAATCAAGGAAACACAAATCAAAACCACAATGAAGCATTATTACACGTGTTTAGAATGGCAGGACATTTTAAACTGTCGATATTCTTTTTCTTTTTTCTTTTGGATGAAAAGCAATGGAAACACTCATACATTGATGGCAGGAAGGTAAAATGGTACACCACTTTGGAAAATAGTCTGGTAATTTGTATTAAAGTACACTAACCTTTTGACTCAGGAATTTCACTTCCAGGTATTTACCAACAAAAACTGAAAACATATGTCCACAAAAGTCCTGTATACGAATGTTCATGACAGCTTTATTTATAATGATTCTAAACTAGAAACAACCTAAAGGTCTATTAGCAGATAAATGGATTTAAAAAATTATGAATACTACTCAGCCAAAAAAATGAAATAAGAATGAACTACCGACATATGCAACAACACGAAGTTTCAATAACATTATGCTGACTGAAGAAAGCCAGAAACAAAAGATCACATATTCTTATATTGTATGTATATTCCCTTACATGAAATCTAGAACAAGCAAAACTAATCTATGGTGACATGAAGCAGGTCAGTAGGCTCTTGAGGCTGAATAAAGGGGAGGAAGATTGACAACAAATAGGCATGAGGAAACTTTTTGGGGCGATGGGAATACTCTATATTTTAATTCGGATGATCGTTGCATGAGTTTATATATTTGCCAATACTTATCGTTCACATAAAATATGTGTATCTTATTCTATATAGTTTATATTTCAATAACATTGATTTTAAAAGAAAAAAACTAAAAATATAAAAATCATCTATATATCTACCACTCAATTTTGTTATAATTTCTTCTAGTTTTTCCAAAGATTTTATTCATAGTTGAGATAACATTCTATACACTATTTGATACCATTTTCTCTACCTCTATCACTTATAATCAATTTATCATGTCACTAATAATTATTTGTCAACATTAAATAGCTTAACGATCCCTGCTTTATTATTTTAATAAAAAATTCTTATAGTTTGGATTTTCAAGTTTTCCTTTTCATAAGTAATACTCCAGTGATCATCTCTGCAGATAAAGTTTTGTCCACAATTATATCACTTCTTTAGGAAAGACTTACAGAAAAAAAAATTAGGTTAGGTTAAAAGACAAAAGAAGAAAATATTTATATGTTACTCCTGATTTTCCTGGAATTCGACTTATACACTGTCAAATCCCTATTACCTGGTATGTATCTGTCTCACAGTAGGCGAGTAACTGCCTCACAGTAGATCCTTAACTGTTTGTTGAATGCAAGCTTAAATGACTGGGGATTGAAGAATTTTAAGTTGCTGACAGAAAATACTGGAGGAAAAGAGAAACGATGCAAGGCTGGGTATTGTGTCTGTGAAGGAGAAACCAAAACAAAACAAAGCAAACAACTCTTGGAGAAGAATCAAGATGTCTATTGGGATGTTTAAGTTGTTAGCTAAGAGTTGTATTTAAATTGCTCTAAATTTATGATGAAAACTCGACACCTACTTCCCATTCTCCTACAAAATCTTGAGTTAAATCTATAACGTATAAGTGGATTTTGGGGGGAAATGTGAAATGGGCTGAGATCTACAGCAAGTTTGACCAGGGAGATTCAGAGTCAAACAGTAAAGCACTTATAAGTAAATTTTAAAAAGGCACGTCTTTATCCTCCGATTCTTAGTCATTAAGTTGTAAAGAATGTTCACCACTCATGATTGTGAGTACATTATTTTTAACATACACAGGTATATTTATTATACTCTTCAGAGTCACAGAAAAGATATAAGAAGATGAATTTAATCATGGCATACACTAGAACAGAATGACCAAAGGCACTAAAGGTAAGTGATGACTTAACATCTTAAAATTAATGAACCATTTAGATAGTAAGTCCATAAACTCTTGAAAGGTACATTCAAAATAGGCTAAACTCATGATTAACAAAGATCATTCACCATGGTCGTACTTCCTATTTAAAGTTTTATATTAAAATCAATTTACTTCCTCCTTGATCTTGGCAAGGGAAGGCTGAGAACACCACAAAATGAGCAACTGCACAGGAAGGCATTTTCTCATCAGCATAGTAACACATTTCACAGATTCCTAGATGGTCCAGATGATTGCTTATTAGTTCAAGGTTTCTGTCTAATAAAATCAATAGTTACCATATTTCTTTGATTCTAAGATGCCGCTGTCACACGCACCATTAATAACAACTGTGGACACAAAAATAAACAAACTTGCTAAGTGTTCACAATGAATACGAGATGCCTTCCAACTATGGAAAAAGTCATTTGTGGGCAAAGCACATCTTATCATTGAGGAAATACTATGCTTTGAAAAGAAAAGATCGAATTCAGCAAGTTCGTCATTCACTGGTTTGAGGCCTGCATCAAAGCATCTCTCTGTTGTCTGACTCTGAAAGGAGACCAGCCTCTTCTCCCCTGTAAGGTGGAGGAAGCAAAGGGCTGAGGCAGAGAGGTGCAGATCAGATGGTCTCTGAAGGATCGTTCCAGCTCTAAGGCTCTAAGGCCGTGATTCCATGCGTCTTGATAACACAGTTACTGAAAGGGAGATCATTTGATTAATTCATGCAAACCCTTGTGTTGATTTTCATTCTCATCTGAATCTTGATCACAGTTCTCCAAGGATTTCTACCTTTGTAACGTCTGATTTTGAGAGAGCTCTTAAAGTGTTGATTTCAGGACTTGGTAAGTCATTCTTTCTTCAGAAAATCGTCGCCGACAAGCTCCAACAGCTGAAGGAGACACAGCTTCCAATGAGCAGGACGGCAGCTCCACTTCTAAGAAGTTAATCCGATGGTTTTTGTCATGAGCAAAACAAGAAATCATGTTTTTAATCATACTAAAAGGTCTCTGCATTTTGTTAACATCTGGAGTTCAATCACTTCTGTGCTAAAAACCGGGGAATGCTTCAGCAGGGCATAAATCTTGCCCCTCATTGTACATGCGATCCAGATGCTGGAGGAGAATTAACGTTCGTTTGTAACACATCTGGTGTCGGCAGCTTTGAGTAAACTCTAACAGAAAGAGTGCGGAACTAACGTGGCATTACACCTTCCCTTAGGCCAGGGGTTCTAGACCGAAGGTAAAAGCCTGCAGGTGTCCCTTGGGGCTTAGCAATAAACCGCACTAATCAGCTCTGGCATTGTGTTAAGTGGAGGGTGTTTTGAATTTTCCACAGAAATTTCACAGCCCGGTAACCCTACATCCCCACTCTCTACTTTTGACAACTCTTTAAATTTGCCACCATCTTGAAATACCAAACAAAGGAATGGCCCAGAGTCACTGTCAGGGTTGGGCTATCCCAAAAGACAAGGAGGGCACACCATGTCTCCCACAGCAATGAGCAAATAACGAGACTGGCCTACCTTTTGAAGAAGTGACTTGGAGTTGAAAGAGCATTGAACTTGAACTGGGACATACCACCTCTGGTGTGTGTGCAGAAGTCCAAAATTGTCTGGGTCACAGTTTCTCACAAGGACCCAGATAAGATGATGGCTTTTTGTAAGAAAAGAATCAAGTCCAAATTTCTTAGAACGGCATTGTAATTCACTTTATAACAGCCTTCCTTTCCAGCCTCTTTTATCCTCAGCATGCACTTGGGTTTTAAACCACCACAGATATCTTGCTTTTAAAAATCCTGTTGCATACTTTGTGCTTTGGGGCCTTTGTCCCTGCTCTTCCTAACGGTTGGAATGCTTTGCCTCAGTTCATTTGCTGACCTATTATTTCCCACTTAGTCCCCTTCATAAAGCACTGGGACATCTCTCTACTGCAGCTCTCCCCATGGAGTACCATGTGTTGCCCACTGTTCTTTGTGCTTATCTCCTTGCCTAGAGTTTGAACCTAATTCATGAGAATCTGTGAGAGAAAAGATTGTGTCTACTGAAGCATTTAATAAAGTCTGAGGGATATATTTCTTGTTGTTGCAGATAGCCTCTGATTAAATCACACTTTTATGAGAAAACTGTGATAGTTAGGATTTAAAAAGAATATCCAGGTAACTATGGATGTGTTTTATGAGAGTATTGTGCTCTGTTGGGGGTCAGGCTCCGTGGTCAGGCAGTGAGGTGCTCACACTACAAAAGCATCTAAACAAAGAGCAGAATAATCTCTCCATTCACCCTCTGCCTGGCTCTTGTGCTTACCGAGAGAAACTGTGGGTGAAATTTTACACCTTATTCAAAGTGTTCTTTAATTTGGTGTGGAACGTATGGTGAAATTTTATGAATTAAATGTGCATATGATTTGACTCCACTAATCATATGTTTTGAATTTGGTATTTGTAACTGTAACTAGAATGCCAGAAGAAGCTACTCTGCAAATTAGATTTGAAAACTGCCACACCACCAAATGAATCATGTGGAATAAGAGAAATAAGACATGAACATTGATAAATGTTTATAATCTCATTAGAAGAAAAAATGTGAACTAAAAAAGTAAGTTTGACGAGCGCATTGATGTCTTAAAGAAACAGCTCTCTAGCAGTGATAAGATCCTGATAACTTCACTTTGCTTTTGGATAGCATTTGTTTTTCCTAGTACTTTCATATGTCTCATTCATTCATTCATTTGTCTTCTGTGCCCACCTGTGAGGAATGCCCAACATCAGGCCCAAGGAAGAAGGAAAACCAAAGAATGACTCTATCAATCCAAAAATAGACAGACAGGACTGATCAGTGTTAAGTAGAAAAGTTTTCTAAGTAGACTTATAAATGCTTATTGTGGAAAGCAGCTTAGCTTGAATAAGACATATTCGATTTAGGTTTGATGGATAAATAACTAGTAGAAGACATCTTTTTATCTGTTTAAAACAGGTGAGGTTTTTAAAATACTCATTTCAACTACTCCAAGACATGTATTTTAGGCATAACTCATATAAAATATAGAGTTGGGTTTTTTGTTGTGATGAAGTGTGATTTTTTTTTTAATAGGTAAGTTACCCACTTATATTTATGGAAGCCAGTACTGTTTGGTCTCAATTCTGTCATTCACGTAATATTTTCTGTTTTCATTGCTTCTATTAAAAAACATTACACTACACAATACATTTTCTTCCTTTTGTTCTCTGTTTGTGTTCTTGATTTTTAAAACTCTTAATAAAGTGGAAGTAATAGTTATATGTTATAATGCAAAGAAGTATATATCTCATCTGACTTAATGGGGTGCTTTTACCAAATCTTCAAAAAAAATTAATAATTCCAATGATATTTAAACTGTTCGAGGTAAAAATTTCTATTAAAGTCATGGATGAAACATAAACCTGCCCAAAAGGTATTAGCCAACACAACTTAATTAGAAAAATAAACTGGGGTGTAAAAAGAAAAGCAGGTAAAATTATCATCATTGGCAGATGAAATGATTATACACCTGGAAAAAACCAACGGAATCAATTTTTTTTTTTAAAAAAGTATTGTATCAATAAGAGAACTCTGTAAGATGCTTAGGTAAAAAATTAATGTATAATGACATCGCTTATACGTACAAACAATATCCAGTTGTATGATCTACAGGAGAAAAGATCTCATTCATAAAAGCAATAACAACAACAAAACCTAGGAATACACTTAACCAGAAATAAGTAAGATCAATATGAAGAAAACTTTTAAATTCTCTTGGGAGTCACAAATATAT
>NW_006432945.1:15893072-15985841 GCF_000325575.1 Pteropus alecto | reverse complement strand
ACACACACACACACACACATACATTCACATATGCACATATACACACTTGAACATAAAGAAAGGTATAGAATATGCTTGGAAAAAAATATACAAAAAATATTTAAGAACTCAGTGTCACCCCAGTTAATTTATAAATTTGATGTATTTGTTTTAGAGAGTAGGCTGATTGACTCTAAAGATCATTCAGTGGTTAGTACTTAGATGGGAGACTATCTAGGAAGAATGGGTGCTATAGGTATAAAAAAAATAATAAATAAAATAAAGATCATTCAGAAAAGAAGAAAATAGCCAGAAAATTTCTGAAAAACTAAAGCCAGAGAAAGAAACTATTTCTACCAGGTTTTGATACCTACTATAAATTTAATCAAAATTAAAATTTTTCTTCTTGCACATTAATAGATATGCCCATGAAAGAGGAAAGAGAATCCAGAAATAGATCCAAAACCTTACAGTTATATAGTAAAGATACAGGGAACATTTCAAAAGGGCATTTAAAATATGGATTTAATAATAATTGGTGATGAGAAACCTGAAAAAAATAAATTTGGATTCACATCTCACCAAAACAAATTTAAAATTGATCGAAGATTTAAGTGTAAGGAATGAAGTCATAAAAGTAGTAGAAAAAAACAAAAAAAAATTTATTCTCTCAAGTGAGAAAAGTTTTTCTAAGTGTCAACAAAATCCAGAAGCCATAGAAAAATGGATAAACTTGACTAAATAAAAAATTTTTTTAAAAATTTTTTGTATGGCAAGAATGATAATAATCAAAGTCAAAATCAAAGAAAAAATTGAGAGAAAATATTTGCATATGAAATAAAAAGCTAATTTCTTTAAAATTTAAAGAATTTCTACTAATCGATAGCAAAAAAACACTGAACAACCCAGTAGCCTAATGAGCAGAGACTGTGAACAGACAGATCACAGAAAAGGAAATGCAGACAACATTTAAATAACATAAAAAGATGTTCAAGTGATGCTAATTTAAAGTACATTAAAATAGCCTATTTCAGTCTAGTATATTGGCAGAATTCAGAAAGCATAATAAGTCTGTATTGGCTAGAGTTCAAGGAAACACACTCTCATACACAGAATATGTGCATTGAAATCAATAGAACTTTTTTTGCAGGGCATTTTGACCATATTTATCAAAATTACAAATACATATACTCTAACCAGCAATTCCATATTTAGGACTATATCCTACAGATTTATTCACATATGTGGTAAAGTGACATATATACAAGATTATTCACTGCAACTTTATGAAAGCAAAATATAATAACCATCTAAATAACCATCAATAGAGTACTGCTTATATAAATTGTAGTGAATAGACATAATGGTATAGTAGTAAATAAAGTTTTATGTATAGATATACAATGATCTCCAAGATGTTCTTTTAAAAAGGATAGAGAATATTGTGCATAATATACAAACATTTGAGTAAAAGTTGGAAGAGAGATAGAAATATAAAATATATATCTTAACCCTGGCCACTACAGCCTACATTTCAATACCATCAGACTACTTATCATTCTCTACATCCACCTTTTGTTAGAGCCACCATACTTTTGGTCACTACATCCTTTCCTGTGTAGAATGTCCTTCATCCTTACTTTCGCTTCTCAAAATTCAACCCATCTTTAGGTCCTCCTGTAAGTTAATCTTTCTCTTCTTTTCTTCCAACATTACCATCTGCACCTGGGTTTTTACTAATAAAAGGTAGTAAACTCTATTGAGTCTACATAATGCTAGAAGAAGAGAGGGAAGAAAAAGGAGAAGCTACTAAAAACAGGTCTGTCAGACACTCTGATGCCCTGTGTCATTTAACTGTATCAAACGACCATGTAACTTAGGTGTTATTCCAGTTACAAACATTGAAACTAGCTTGAGATTAGAGAATGTTCCCAGTGTCACACATCTAACAATTGGATGTGCAGGGGTTGGGACTTGGGTACCCAGGACCCCAAAGATTTCCTTTTTCCACCACACGACCTTGAACTTAAGAGAATTCTGCCACTTTTCTTTACAGCCCAGATCTCTAAGATCATCTAATTCCACACTCCTGATTTACAAATGAGGAAAAGAAAGCAGGAGAGGTTAAGTGCTCTGCAAACTAGTTTGTTAGCGTCATTGGGGTTGGATGGAAAGTCTATAAAAGCACATGCATGTAATTAGGACTAGGGATAGAGGGTTGACCTGGTACTTTACACTTTTATAGTAGAATTTAGAATTAACAGGATAATTGATAGTTTTTAAAATTAAAATGCTGTCACATACCACAGACTTGGAAAAGGTTCAGGAATGAACAGCATAAACATCTGAGAATGAATATCCATCTGTGAAAATTAATGTCCATCCGTGACATTTATAAGAATGCTTTAGTGTAATTAATTCTTTGCCAAGCATCTTTCTGCGCTAAAGACAAAATGAGTTCTTGACATCTGATACAAAGTCCATGTGCCCGACGATAAAATCCTGAGGTCTCCGGTGCTCACTTGCCTCCTCCCTCGGATATCTGGCTCCCATCCCACAGCCTCTACCACTCTGGCTCAGGAAGTAGGCAATTTCCTGCCCTGGCTGAGCCGGATATTAAGACCTCTTTGTTCCTTATCTCCAAGAAATAACACCTCTCTGTAATACTCAGAGGGGCTGACTGACTCATGGTCATACCCACCATGTAAGGGACACTTTGCTGTTCTAACATTAGTGTTGACTAAGGCAGAGTGATTTGCCCACATTTTAATTGTAAAATGTTGTGGGGCCATATGTAGCACACTGGTTATTACAGTTGGTAGGTTGGCTGACGTGAGGATAAAGGAGATTTTTAAAAGAACTATAAAGCTAGAGGATCTTCCTTTCTGTGCCTTCTCTGCTCACAAACCCACAACTTTGTCAGTTTTTATCTTTGGAAGCATCCTCTCTCATATGAGACATCTTAAATGGATTCCTTCATATTAGTACAGACTAAACTGAAGCTTCTAGGCTGTGTAATATGAGCAATTTGACTATTCTCCTCGGAGGTAATACATACAGAGATAACAACTGCTGACAACTTTTTGGTGCATCCCGACGTATAAAGACACATGACGTATCGATCTGTACACATAGGCCATGTTCTCCACTTGACTGATGGTTAGTAACACCATCTGCACATCCACAGCTTGTCCAGTTTCCAGGCTTCTTCTGTTTGGTGGAATGTTCTTAATACAATATTCCTATTCAACACTTCAAAGCCCTTTCAAAACATTTCACTTTTCATGTAATGCATGCCCTACATTCCAGCTTCTTCTGTTTGGAGATCTGATACCAGGAAAAGCTAAAAACAGTTCATCGTGATAACCAAGCATTGAAAATAAAAGTCAGAAGTAAAAAAGTATGGAGCACTATCTGTCCTCCTCCTTCACAAGCAGCATTAAAGGAATCAAAATATTTTAGAGCTAAGAAATCTTAAAGCTTATTTAGTCTCATCAGCTCATTTTATAATTGTGGAAACTGGGCAGGATTATTAACAGCATTTTAAGTAGTGGGATGGAAAAGGTTCCAGGTAAAGGAACTACATCTGCACAGACAAAGGGACGCTGACTGGGCCACCAGAAAACCCTGTCCAGATGGGCCAATCAGGAAGGATCGGAACATAAGATTAAAAATGAGTAGGGCTGAACGAATTTACGAAGGACCCTGAAATTTCCATTTGCAATTCGTGGATCAATTTTCTACTTTTCTAGAAATTTAGACATTGAATCGTGTAGTTTAGATTTGGGAAGGAAATCAGGATACCGGATTTTCTTTCTCTCCTTCATAACACTTATTTAGTTGTAATTATTTATCTAATTTAAAAAAATTTTCCTATCCACTAGATAGTAATCTTTACAGCATCTAGCACGGTTGGCAGGCATATAGTAAGTACTCAGAACTATCCGTTGAATGAATGAGGTCATCTGAATTAACTTCTACACAGAGATGACATCTTTTTTTATAGCTTCCTGAACAGTCGAGTCTCTGAATATCCTCAGTGATGAAGCCTGGCCATCAGCCAGGTCTGCCCTGCCCTTGCCAGGCTGCCATTTTTGAGGAGCCAACTTCTTCTGGAAGAAGGGAGATGGACTTAAGGTTACTAGGATATTCTAAGTCAAAGGACATGAGAATATTAAATGCTTCTTACGTTTCTGGCAGCACTAGGCTTTAGGTAAGGTACAAGGAAATGAAATATACGAGGACCTTTCTGCACTTCTCAAAAAGCCTGTGGGAGCAGACATTACTATTCACACTTTCCATATAAAGTAACTGAGGCTAAGCTTTGAGTATATTTTATTGAAGATCGTGAAATTGATTTGAAACCAGGTCTGGCTTAGAAACTCAGATGCTTTCTGACTTGCTATACTCCCTCTATTAAAAAGTATAAAACAGAAATGCTGTCCTCAAAGTCACAATATAGCTGGAAGGACAGATCAGTAAACACCCAAGATAATGTTTATCACAAGTATGTAAAATGTACTAACCACAAAAAAGAAAGCTATTAGTTCAGCCTGGAGTTTCAAAATGTCAGAGAAGGCTTCACCAAAGAGACAGCTTCTGACCTGAGTTGTGAAGGTGACTGACAAGTAAAAGCAACCTGACTCATCAGGAAGAATCTCCCAGAAGAAGGAGTCCAAGGACTCAGTGCAGCCAAAAGATTTTCTCATTGGGGCACACTATGTTCCAGTTGGGCTGGCGATACACCCAAGTTAATATGCCCTATCTTCAGTGGGGTTTTTATAAGGTTTTGTTTGCCTGATATACATAAGTACCCGCTTAAATTCCTCCGTCTTGTGCAAATGCACAGACACACCAGCAGCAGCACATATGCTGTCGTGCGTGGACACATTGTCTCTGGGCCCCCTCTACTACACAGCCTCTGAGTCTTAACAAACAAGGCACTCAGTTTACGTGATTATAAGAATACAACCAAAGGAATTTTAAATACCAGACATGGTTAATTTGACTTCAATATTACAGATATTTGTCTAGCACCAAAATTTAGGACAGGGGTAAATAAAGACTAAGTAGCAGTAGAGAAATTTCCTGAACTTTTCAAGTTCATAACAGAAATTGGCAAATGTTCTCTGCAATTTGCTTTTAATGCGGATGGAACCAGGCTCTCATGGAAACAGATACCTTCCTGTACATTTATTGCTTGTTACAAAAAAAAAAAGACTGTGTCTGGCATTAAGGCAGCCACACAGACCACCTCACTCCCTTGCTTAGAAGAGACTCAATGGGGAATTTAAAATTAAAATTCCACCTTTTTCATCACACAGAAAACTATCGAACAGGAATTTGCTAATTTGCTGGTATTATAATATTTAAACAGGACAACAGGGGTTATTTGAGATGTTCAGTCAGTGGTTGATTTGTGACTATTGCTTAGCTGTTAATAGGTATTGTGAGAATGACTTTGGAAAAAAGCATTGCTACTCCTGAACAATGCCTCTCACCATTCAATAGGGTTGGAGTCTTTGGCAGCAAACGTTACATTTTAAGTTTCTTCCACCCAACACAAATCCATCTGGCAGCCAGTGAAACAGGGAGTGACTGTGTAGCCAAGATGGACTGGATATAACATCCATTTTATAATTTCAATAATACTGAAGCTGAGGGTGGCATGTGTCAGTGATTTGGGCACGATTCAACTACCAGGTTAAGAAAAATATTGAAAAATGATGGCGGGAAGTGATATGAACAGCGTGTGGAAAGAAGTCTAATTTGAGAATGGACCTGACTTCCTTAGTCTTAAACTTGATATGACTCAAATTCCCAGCACGCCATGGTTTGTACAACTGGGGAGTCTTAATGAGGTCACGGAAGATGATGCAGAAGCGACATTAAATCCTCACAATGAGTCTTTAGAGAGCAAGTGCTATTGCTGATGCTGAAGAAAATTTAGAAGATTTTTCAGTGCAAAGAGTTTTAAATATGTTCAAAGCAGCCTAATATACTTCTGAAAGAGGTGCTAGAAATGGGAACCACAGCAGTGAAGTGTTAAAGAAGATGCTGAAAGCATCAGCCCACAATGAAGTGAATTAAGAAGAAAAAAGAAAAGACATCTCTTTAGAGAAACTCAGCTCTACCTGGATTCACAGAAAGGCAAAGGAGTCTGAACCCAGGAAGAGAAAGTGGAGGAAATGATGCTTCTAAACAACCTGGTCTTTCTTCCACGTTGTCACATTGACCTTCTCAGGGAAAATAATCTTGGAACTTTAGAATTAGAAGGAATATTAGAGATCATCTCCCTCAACCCCGTTATCATACAACTGGGTGAATAACTCAAGGCTGCACAGCTAGTAACTGGTCAACCAGGACTAGAGCTGATCTTTCAGACTCTGGTGTTCTCTGGTTCAGAATCAAACACTCTGGATCTAGATAGATCTTGTTTCTTTAGTAATGAGCTATTGTATATTAACACGATTCTGCAGGTTTAATGCCCAGTTTTCTCTTCTGTCTTGTTTCATAGAATTATTAGAATAAAATGAAGATGCAGCATGTAGCATTCAAAAATAAAGGATTCCTACTAGATGGTATTTCCTAGGTTAGAGATGAGAATTAACTTGTTTTTTCCCCCAAGTTCTAGCACATATATTACATTTACGTAAGTAACAATGAAATGAACTGAAATACTTCCATTTTAATGAATTCTGGACAATCTGAGGTTGTGTACAACAGGGAAGCCATCTGGTAGGCACCTTCCAAAAAGGATGTATGTTTAAAACAATAAATGTACTCTTTGGGAAAAAGCAATACCCTTCTGTAACACAGGCTTAGGTCTAATAATAACTTAGAGGTATAGAACTGGTTGGAAAAAAACTGTTATATTATATTTCCAAACTTCAAATTTCAACAAATAATTTGTAATTACTATGCAGCTTATTCCTTATTTCCCTCTTTTGGTCAGGGAAAATCCTACTGAAACTAATTTTTCCTACATCAGCAAACTAAATAAATTTAATTTAAAAAGATATACAGGACCACTCAGACATTTGGTTAATAATTAAATGCAACTGACATCTTAAATATATTATCAGCATTTATGAACCAACTTATTCATTAAATATTTCAGCCAAGTTATAATTCAGTTTAAGGTTCCCACTTGAATTTTCTAAAAATAGAAGTACTCCACTGATACAAGCTGACATTGTTTCATTTGCTATCTAGTTTTAAGCGGACGAACACATACCAAATATCTGAATTCATAAAATATTGATCTTTAAAAATTTACTTTTTCTACTTGTCTGCATATTTTCTTAAATATCTTGGCTAAGAAATCCTTTTTCTTCTTCTCCAGAGGACGTTCATGATTCAGCACATAAAAATGACACCCTCTCTCATTTCAGAAATGGCTGAAATGGGTATATTTTGTGAAAATTGCCTAGCTTTCTATCAGTTGTCAGGAAATAAAACTAATCCAAATTGGCACCCTTGATTCTGCCTCTAGCTCCAGAGCAGAGCAATGCAGTTATCTTCATCGTCAGAAAGTTCCAGGAGCAAATTCTACTAGGTGACACAGTACTGTTGCTAAGGAAATAAGATACCTAAGAAAAATGAAGTTGATCCCCAAATTTGGTTTCCCTGACTGAGGAAACTTCGGATAGTGTATTTTGATATACAGAACATTCACTGCCATCAAGATCTTCTTGGGTTCTTAAATTCCTGTAGACCAACATCCTTCAACTTTCAGAGATGGAAAAGTGTCCCCAGAGACATCCTCACATCTTGTGACAGCAATGCCATGAAAATCCCTCATACAAGAAGTTTGGTGTGTCAAAATGTAGTCTTAGGTGGACTTTGTCAACTCAGGACAGACAGCAGTATTTTAAGGTACATTCATAACTTCCTGCATTTTTAAGTTTAGAAAAAACTTAACTCCTATTTCACTTACAGAGAAGTTCTACAAGGAACAACATCCGTATACTTTGGCTTGAGTAAACTATAAACAGGGATTCGCTTAGCAATAGTCTCTAGTTTAGAGTAAGAGGAATCCAGAAGAATGAGAGCATCATCATGTGACCTGCATATTGTCCAAGGTGGTATGAGAGCTTTCTTTATCGAAAGTCCAGACCAGATAGATCAAGTAAATTGATTCACTCCAGAAGTAGTTCAGTGAGGATCCAGAGAATGCTGTAAGAAGGGTCGAGTATTGTTTTTGAGAGCTACTGGGGGTCACACAGCAGACCACAGGCTGTGGAGGCCGACAGATCTGAGTTTGAATTCTGGCTCTTCCACCCACTAGCTGACTGACCTTGCAAAAAAGTGAATCCCTCTGAACCTATTTCTTCATCTAGAAAGCGGAGATAAGACTATCTAAGTGGCTGCTATGGGGTCAGATGGGGGATCATATGGTCTAAGTGGCTGCTATGGGGTCAGATGGGGGATCAGATGGGCACCAGAGTGTGAATGCTTAACACAATCCTGGCCATACAGTGAGAGATGGAAAAAAAAAAAAAAAAGGTCACTGCAGAAGATGGGAGATGTGATCAAAAGGCTTAAAAAGGTTACATGGATTAAACAGAGAGTAGTGTGTTATCACTGGAGGGCGTGACAAGCCCAAAACCCCATTTAAATTTTCATGTTTTCTAAGTAAAAGTATTGATAATTTGTAACCAATATAAACCAAATTCAGGATTAGAATAAAATGTAGATTTCAAATAACTGGAGATGATTTGTAAAACTACATGGGTACAGGATATCTAGATGTATTATCATCAATCAGTGGAAAAGTTAACCAACTAAAGAAGACAAAAAGATGTGAAAGCCTTCAGAGTATTACTTGCTCCTGATAACTAATAATTTCAAAATACCCCTTACGGATTCCTTCACTCAGCTGGACATGTAAGAAATGACACAACAGCCTTCTCGTTTTCCTCTGAAGTCAACTGTCCATCTTGTCCCCAAACCATTTGTTCAATAGTTTAAAACTTAGATTATAATTTTGAGGTATACATAAGCCAAATTCGCATTTTTATTCCCAAAGAGGCTAAAAACATGTCCTATGCTCCAAAAATTTAGTTCATTTTAAACATTTGTGAAACACGCTATTTCCATTTATCAGGGCAAGGTGCTGTACAGTCTAGAGGAGGTTAACAGAACCTAAGAGTGGAACATATATAGTTTGAAACAAACATGTTCGACATTATATTTCTTAATATCTAGAAACAATAAAAGATTTTTCAAAAGCTAACAAAAAAGAGTTCAATACAGTTTTCTTGGCTGGTGAAGAAACTCAGAAAACAGAAAATGAAGGAGCAATCATCCCTCTCCCTTTCCTCACCCATCCTGATCTTCCCCTTCGCAGGCAGGGCATAAACTAATTTCCAGAGAAACATGAGATTTTTCTTTATCAAAGAGGGGCAGAGGTTACAAAAAGGTTGAGAAACACCTTTAGAAACCCACCAGCTGGAGAACTACTTAGACGTCACTAGGGGCAACATATTCTCCCCAAGGGGCATGCTTCAGGAAGGAGATGAACTGAAGCCTTTAATCTCCTCTGTGGTAAATGGAGCCCCAAAAATCAGATTATAAACACTGGATAAACACAGCTCAACTGGTTCCACCAAAGATCGTACTGCAGTGACTGTGTCAGACCCTTGCTATCAGTCCTCTTAGAAGGAGTAACTCTAAGTCAGAACAGGATCCCAGAATGAGGACTCGCTTCTTTACACAATTGCTAATCCTACATTCATTTAAAAAGGAAAATGGAAAAACAAATATTACTCTTTTAATTGTCAGTTTTATGTGAATTTAATACGGGTTACTCTTTTTAAAATTGGAGGTAACATTGGTTAATAACATAAGTTTCAAGTACACAATTCTGTAATACAACATCTGTATATTGCATTGTGTGCTCACCACCCAAAGTCCAGTCTCCTTCCATCACCATGTATTTGACCTCCTTTACCTTCTTCACCTTCCTGCCACCCCACATCACCTCTGATAACCACCATACTGTTGCGTCTGTGAGTTTTTGTTTGTTGCTATTTTATATCCCACATGAGTGAAATTATATGGTTACTGTCCTTTTCTATCTGACTTATTTCACTTAGCATGATACTCTCAAGATCCATCCACATCATCGCAAATGGCAGCAGTATTTTCATCCTTTCTTATGGCTGAGAAGTATTCCATGGTATTTATTCACTACATCTTCTTTATCCAATCATCTATCAAAAACGTGTAGGTTGTTTCCATGTCTTGGTTATTGTGAATAATGCTGTAATGATCATAGGTGAACATGTACCTTTACAAATAAATGTTTTCAAAATTTGGGGGTAGACAGCCAGAAGAGAGATTGCTGGGTCATAAGGT
Source organism: Pteropus alecto (assembly GCF_000325575.1). Classification (NCBI taxonomy): domain Eukaryota; kingdom Metazoa; phylum Chordata; class Mammalia; order Chiroptera; family Pteropodidae; genus Pteropus; species Pteropus alecto. The sequence goes on along the minus strand of NW_006432945.1, from coordinate 15,975,500 downwards.
AGCTCTATTCTTAATTTTGTGAGGAACCTCCATACTGTCTTCCATAGTGACTGTACCAATTTACATTCCCACTAGCAGTGTATGAAGGTTCCTTTTTCTCCACATCCTCTCCAACATTTATTTCTTACTTTATTGATAATAGCCATTCTAACAGGTATGAAGTGGTATCTCATTGTGGTTACATTTCACTTATAGCTAGTGAAGTTGAGCATCTTTTATCTGTTGGCAATTTGAATGTCTTCTTGAGAAAAGAGTTCAGGTCCTCTGCCCATTTTTTAATTGGATTGTTTTTTGTTGTTGAGTTGTATGAGTTCTTTATATATTTTGAATATTAGCCCCTTATCAGAGGTATCATTTGCAAATATCTTCTTCCATTCCATCAGTTGCCTCTTTGGTCAATGGTTTGTTTTGCTGTGCAGAAGCTTTTTCATTGGATATAATCCCACTCGTTTATATTTGCTTTTACTTTCCTTGCTTTTGGGGTAAATTCACAATAACCTCTTTGAGACCAAGGTCCTTAAGTTTAGTACCTATGTTTTCTATGTATTTTATTGTTTCAGGTCTTATATTTGTCTTTAATGCTTTTTGAATTAATTTTTGTGCATGGTGTCAAACAGTCTAGTATCATTCTTTCACATGTGGCTATCCACTTTTCCCATGTTACTCTTTTTCAAATGACCTTTCACTTATGTGAGACTTGCACTGATATATCCATTTTTCTGAAAAACCAAAGTATTTTTGCTTATACTGAGTCTAATTGCCTTCTCCTACTTCAGTACCTTCCATTAGATTTTTATTTCTTTGTATTATTGAGATACCTGCCCAGTGTGTTTTCAACTCCATTTCTCTGCAGTTCCTCATTAAGGTTAAAAAATTTTATTAAAATAGTATTTTACACGATAGAAAAAAATCACTTCTCTTTGGGCAATAATAACTAGTTCAAGATGATCTGCACAGCTCTGAACAACTATAGAAACGCCGAGTTCTGATATTCATCTCCAGAATGTTTCAGGAAAGTTTGTGTTATTAATGACAGTTCATTATTTTAAGTATAAATTGATATTGTCAAAATTATCAGTGGATACTTGAGCTTATATTAGCAGAGCTACCTCTTTCTTACATTATAAAGGAAATAAATATATTGGAGACAAATGAATTGTGTCAATGCTGGGCTGTAGGTGACTGTTAAGCAGGTTGTAACAAAGACTCAGGGTCTGGCTGATAATGCAGTTAGAATGAGGATTGGCTCAAGGCCAAGCAGATGCTAACAGTTCCGAATCTCAAATAGTGGAGGTTGTTTGCAGAGTGTGTAAGAGAAAGGCCTATGCAGCTCCGTGAAAATGTCCCATTTCCCTGAAAGTACCCTGAAGGGTACTTAAAGGCAGCATTGACTGTCACTGATAAAGGCTCACCATTTAAGTGCCAATACCAGGATTGCCTGAACTGCAGAGCAGAGCCACTATGCAGGTAAAATACTGAAGAAGACAGTTGAGCTCATCCAGAGATGGGCTGAAATAAAGTTATAAAATCAGTTATGGAAAACAGGGAGCTTTGGGATCATCTGCAGCAGCTGAGTCAGCCTTCCTCTCATGTCCCAATGGGCAACTCCAAACTCTTGCTGTATGCAGATGTTTTATCCCAGTGGATAGTTTGGGAACTGGGCAACAACTGCATAAGGTGGACCTGACTCCTGAGATGCTTCATTGGCAGTGGGTCCCTGATATCAAACTCAAAAGACCTTTTGAAAACCAACTGCTTAACTGTGGGTAACTTGAATAAACCATTGCATTTCTCAGACTGACCACTGGATATTTTTGTCATCTCACTGCCTTGTAAGCCAAGACAGGTTCATATGAGCCAGTCTTCTAGTGGATGAAGAAAGGAAATAGATACGAAATGCCAGATGCCACTGGTGACTGGATACAGACTGAGAAAGAAATCATGACATGGGCCTACACCACTAGCACTACTTTCAGTGGAGGACGAATCTCTAAGGCCCCACTGTGGTCAGCCTGGTGAAGAAAACAAGAGCAGCCTCTCCCAGGACTTTAGTCCAGACTCAATTATCTGCTTCCAGATGGTGAATTCAGAGAATCACTCTTAGGCTTGATGATAACTTTTATATTTTCTTTGGAACCTAATAAATCGTTTCTGACATTTGAGTCTCCACATAATATGAATAGGGACCAAACAATTTGGAGATGGCTGAAACAAATATTCTACATATTGGTGTGCTCTCAATCAATATGGGCTGGATAAATTTAAGAGGATTTTCAGGATTTTGACGTCAGTTTCTATAGCACTGATATGACTAAGACCGATATTCCATTTCTCAATCCTTATGATTTCAAGAATGTCAGTTCTACTTAACATTTATCGACTATGCCCAAAACACTGATACTCAGATAACTAAGAAATAATCTCTGTCCAAGTAGCAGAAATCACATAAAAATGTAAGTTAACCTCAAAAGGAAGTGGGGCTAGTTTCCTGGGGTACTGTTTCTTACAAACAGATACATAATTGTGTAAGTATGGAGGCAAAGTTTGATTTTTGATATACTTTTTTTTTTTCCGGTAAAAGGAACTATAGCTTTCATCAGAGTAGAAACTGGTCAAGATCACTGTTTTTCAGTTTAAGCTATAGTTTCTATTTCTACATATTACCAGATATGGATTGATCATGATACCAGATCAGCAAAAATTCAAAGCCACGGAGTAGCCTTATTTCACTAGCAGTTTTGAACAGCAGAATAAGCAATCTTAGTAACATGAGCAGAAAAATATTTTAACAATCTGAAATAGGAAGAGTTAATATAACATAAAAGTCATCAAAGCAATTAATGGGAATTCAGTGTAAAGGAAAGTTAATAGAATAAGGTTGCCTACCTAATTTAAAGCAAGCCAGAATCCACTATTTGAAATATTAAGCAGATCATTTGGGGCTCCCAGCATTGGAAGAGGGACCATCCTGTTGAATATCATAATCCTAGAAGCAGACATTTGATGTTTATCAAGTGAACGGAGTCAGAAAATCTTGGGAACCTGGCACTCGTGGGCCAGGTGGTATTAGCCCCCCCGCCATCATAAAACCTGTAGCACTTTCAAGTGCTAATGTCTGGATTCTGCAATGAATCCACGGGGAAGAGAGCCCTTAGCAATATTAAAAATGTGGGACTCATTTTTCGGAGCAGAGTCAGAAGGTGAAAATGACCTGGGAGCAAAAAGAGGGGAGGGAGGACTTTGAAATGAAGTATACACATCACATTCACTGAATCGCCTAGACCAGCTTCTGTCTACAGCCAGTATCTAACCAGTAAAGGGGACAGTGGTTTGCACATTCTTATAAAGAACTAGAGTCATTTCTACCATATATAAGCTAGTCAAGACTTCCATGGTGTAATAAATGCCTGAACATGGATTTTTCTTACATACATATGCATGTTGGGTAAGGTGCGGCATGCATAAATCAGAATCCAATACAAAATTCTGCTCATAAATGACAGATTTTCAACAATCTGACCTTACCCTTCAGTTAATAAAAGCACCTCTGTGTTTGAAATATACCTATTCATGACATGCAGCTCATTTTATCTTGTTTCCATATGGATGGGACTGGCAACGGAGAAAACAATGACAAATCTGTCTCCACTGAAACTTGTTCTACCAAGCCTCCCGCCTGCCACTCCATCTCCTGTTCCCTCGCGCCCCAACCAAGTGGCTCTGAGATACGGAAGAGCACTAGGGCGCCGCTGGTGGTGGCTGCGCCTTCCCACTTGGGTACAAGTCAGTCTAGCAGTGGAGACCACGGCCTGCGCAGCCCCCCACGAGCCAACATGAGGGCAAACCATCCACTCCTATCCTCAGCCCCCACCCCCAGCCGAGCAGGGGACAGGCATTAAGGGCGCCTCCGCTTCCCCCACGTGCACTCTCTCACAAGCCCCCTTTGTTCCCTGCCCTCCGACCCATCTATGTGCTAAAGCAGCCGCTGCCCAGATGTTCTCTATCAAAGCCTGAGCCATGCCAGCCAGCTCTGGCACGCAGGAAAGCGCAGGGAGCACTGGCCCTCCAGAAACACCGCCCCCGCCCCTGATTTCTGCAAATATTTTTAAATGCTAATGGGTTCCACTCACCCCCAACCTAGAGGAAGGTTACAGAACAGGGCTCTGTGTGTCCAGCGCATTAGCAGGCCGGGGACCCTGTCTGGCGCCTGGGCTCTGTCCCACCCCCGGGGCGTCGGCTGGGCTCCTCGCTCCTAGAACTGTGGAGGCCAGTTCCACAGCGTTCCAGTGACCGAGGTCAGATGGGCGGTTGACAGGAAAGTTGCTCCGAGCTACGAAAAGAAAGGGCTCTATCTTGCTCTGAAGTTTCTGAAAGCAAGAGAAAGATCCTTTGAGCATCTCCAAATTAAATTTTGAAATGTTTATTTCTTTTCTCATCTTCATCTTTTTTTTCCTATTAAAAATTTTTTTCTGGCTCAACAGACAGGCACAGAACCATTTTATGTATGCACTGGTACTTGGGTATCATGTCCCTTTTGACACAACTTAATGACAGAAAATTGGTACATTAACAGAAGCTGTGGTGCAAATTTTAATAAAATGGAAACTTAGAACTTTTCTATGGGGATGGGAAAGTGATATGCATTTGGAGGAAGAAGCAAGGATGGCACACAATTATCACAGGAGAGACTTATTCATCTTACTTGCATTGTGACAGCTGTTTTAGGGCCCAGCTGGAAGTTTCTAAAAAGCCTAGCTTCCAAAGATAAATGAAAGCCACCCTTGAAGATGATTAGTTTTTAATCCTGTCCTGATAATCTCACTGGTCGCTCTGGGAACTAATTGCTCAGATGTAACCATCTCTAGGCGCTGGTTTCTCATGGCTGCAGCTCCCTGCGGCTTGTAAAGTCAGCGCTGGACGGAGGCAGCTCGCCTCCTGCTCCCACCCACACAGCGAGCGGAGGACCAGACTCTCAGGTCTTCAGATAATCCCACCAGGATCCAAAGACTTCAGAACGTGCCATCACACCATCAGCAGACCTGCTTCAAGTGAAATTTTATTCTACCACTTTCTACTGAGGGGCAGTGGAGATTTAGGACCTCAATGAAATTTGACAGCAGAGCAAATGCAGAGTTACACAATCCAGACAACTCTTGAGAATTTTGAGAAAATCACTTACTGACACATCAGCCTAGGCACTGAGAAAGGAAATTGCACCTTATCATCTACATTCACGAGATTTTCTATTCCACTGTCCTCAGTAGCATTTTAAAAACTCTTCTAGGTTTATCCTACCCAGGAAATGGTTTGATTGTTCATTGCAGAAATCTCCCCCCCAAAACCCCCACCAACTCTTCACTGGAAAGCAAGAATCTGTGCCCTCAGATTCTCTGAATCCCTGGCCTCAAAATCTTCCCCTTCCTTTTTTCTACCAATTCTGGATTTACTGGCCAATCTTAATCAAGTCTCCACACTGAAAGAGCAGATTTAAACCAAACTTCCAATCCTCAATAAACTCTGGCCTCACCCTTCCCCCTTCCCCTCTCCTAGATGCTGCCAAAGCTTCGTGAGGTCATACGTAATATCTCACCACAGCAAGCAATAACCTCAGCTCTACCTTACCCACACATTGTGTTGGTGATATTTAGGGAGCCAGCTCTTGACACTCAAATTATTCTTCTCTATTATTTAAAAAGTTCTGGGATAATTTTAAAAAACTGAAATTAAGACTTTCTATTTTTAGTTAATTCTAAAATAAAGTTTAAATAATTTTAAGCAAAGCTTTACTTAATAAGCTAAAAATGATAGTTAGTTAATGCAGTGCAGACCAAAATACTGCTAAATGTTTCTGTCAATGTTAAATCATTTGGACTTTTCGGATATGAAAAAACCTACTGTAAAGAATTCTATTTTTGGTAGTCTCTGCAACCGTGACTCACCCAGGTTCATACTGATAAGGCACCAACAAAGCAACTATCTAATATTAGGCAAGAGTGTAACCAGATAAAGTGCACATGAGACTTCACTAAATATGTGGCACACATTATTTTTAATCAGCAACCAAACAAAACAGTTATAAATACCTCATAAAAGATAGGTGTCTCACCAAACATGATGGTAATCAAACAGACCCCCAAAAACTCTGGAGGAGAGCGGAACTAGGTCAAAGGAAAGCGCTGTAGGATAACCACTGCCCAGTTTACACATGCCTTTGTTAAGGGGGGGAAAAAACAAAGGAATTACAAATCTAATGAAGGTTTTAGATACAATAGTGTTTCTCAGGCTAAGTCAGTAGACTCTAGGAGTCTGCAAAATTTTTGACTTTCTTTATAAGGGGGACCCGTAAGTTCAAGGACCACTGCTATATATAATGTAAATCCTTACTTACACCAATATAAAGAAGGCAGGTAAACATAATTTTTTCATCTGTTCTACATCCCAAAAAATCAGAGAAAGCATTAAAAGTAAAAATAAATCCACAAGGCTAGAATGCCGGGAAGGATAGCATTAGTGTCCATGAACAGAATTTTCTGGTAAATCAGATCAGACTGACTGCAAATTCCAAAAAGCTTAATCCCATAAAAATCAGAGCAAAAATATCCTGAAAATTTGAGTTTACCCAGTAGAACCCTAGATTAAATCTGTGACTCAGAGGCCCAGAGCAGGCAGGTAATTAAGGGCAGCACAACTGCCAGTTTCCACTGACAAAGTCACTTGCTTTGGTGTTTCCCAAAGCAGAAAGCATGATTACTTGTCTCCCATAAAAATGAGAGCTCTAATCCAGAATAGACAGAATGGACTATGGGAGAAATATGTGCCCCCAAGTTATCAGGAGGGCTGGGAGAGCTCACAAAAGAAAAGTACCCCCTACAACCAAGCCTGCCCTGGAGCATGTCATTCTCTCCTGTGCAGAGCAACAGAGCCAGGGCTCACGCAGTCCCCAAGGAACAAGCATCAGGCTGATGAATGTGTTCTAATACACTACGGTGATCAGCCTAGCCAGGGGGTCTTCATCTCCTTGTGACAGGGACCCCGTTGGTTGTCTGATGAAGCCTATGGACCCTTTCTCAGAATGTTTTGAAAATGTACACTATAAAAAATAGGATTTAAAATGATGCAAATTACATCAAAATGAAACTCTCAAAATATCTTTTAAATTATTAATGCAAAATGACAAGATCTAGCAGTAGGTCTACTGCTGCCAAAATTTTGAAGTGGTGATTATAATCCACACTTACAAATTAATGTGACATGGAAATGTATGTTTTCTGTCGGTGACAGTCCCAGATTCTGCTAGTACTTCTGTGGTGCTGCCTACATTCATAATAGAAAAAATTGCTAAGTTTCATTTCAAGGCCAGTAAAGAAAAATTGTGATTTCTTCCATCTAAATGAATGGACACCTGAATTCTATCCAGGAGCTCCTTAGTGATCTCTGACCCTCAAGCTACAAGCCTCTGATGTAGACCTTCATCTACGAATAAGAACAAGCGGGCAAATATCAAACATGTGAGGTCAATCAAATGTTTTTTAAAACACCAAATTCCATAAAAGAATTCCCTAGTAAAGTATTGAAAATTGGAAAAAATAATAAAATAATCTCAATTAATAACTACAGATCGTTTCAAAAGGAAAAGGTGTCAACAAAATACATATGAGGTCAACCACATGTTTTAAAAAAACATCAAATTCTATAAAAGAATTCCTGAGGAAAGAAAATTATTGGAAATTGGAAAAAATAATAACTACAATTAGTAACTACAGATAGTTTCAAAAGGAAAAGGTGTCAACTAACAAAATGCATCAATCAAAACAAGATGCTATGAAAAAGCAGTTTCTTTGAAAATTATCATAATTAATGAAATATGGGCCGACTTGCAGAACGAAGGAAACTAGCAAGCTGGAAGGGTAAACAGATTCTATCAAAATTCAGAGAAAAGGTCACATTAAAAGAATGAGAGAAATGCATCTGCACGTGTATGTGTATATGTTCACATACGTGTGTGTATATAACTACTGAATTTAAAGTGCGATGAATCTATCTATCTACCTACCTACCTACCTACCTACCTACCTAGCTATCTCACCTTAAATTCATCCTGGCCTAGGCAGGGATATAAAGAGTACAAATTTATTGTTTCTTGATATATGATTTCTATTAACTAAAGGTAAGGGTACGGTTTAGCCACATTACTATTTGATCTCCATTTTATTAATGGAATCCAAAGATTATCTGGCCCAGAACTATCTTAAACTTAGAATGGTTTACAAAACTGTCTGCTCCTCTGAGTATCAATAATGGCTTCACTGTATCTCTTATTCACATATGTTGAATCTTATGTAAATTAAATTACCTAAAAGAAACACTTTATTCAAAGTGGTTGGCTAACTACAGTAATGAGTAGGCATCTTAAAAAAACAAAAAACCAACAAACAAAAACAATACTTGAGGAAAAAGAGTGCATAGATTAAGAGTCAAACTCTTGAGTCAGACTGCCTAGGTTAATCCCGAATACCAGCTATGGCAATTTGGAGAAGTTACCTAAACTCTGTTCCCCAGTTTCCTCATCTGCAAAATGGGAGGGATAGTAGGGTTGTAGTGAGGGTTCAAAAAAATAATACATGAAAAATTCTTAGAATAGAGACTGTCACAATAAATGTCAGCTACAATTATATTAATATTTTCTCCAAAGACATCTTTCCCAGACCCTATTAGCATTCTATCACACAAAAGATGGCTGCTTTGACAAATCCAGCTCAGAGTTCATTCAGGGCAGAACAAAGATTCTTTATGAAAAACAAGGAGCACAAATAAAAAGTGACCACTTCAACTTTTTCTACCTCCATCCATTTTGTCAAGCCACTTATCTAATAGCAACTAAAGTTTCTAACTAGTCTTTTGCTCAAAATGTTCCATCAGATAAGGTGACTAAATCCTGTCGAAACTTTCCCAGGTGGTCTATGCCCAAAGTAACAGTCCATCTGACCCAGTTAAATCAATTTTTTCCTGTTAAATTTAGGCCATTATAACTGATGGCTTCCAAGTTGCATGTTTAGCAAATATAAAAGTATCTCACTCCAGTGGCCTGCTGGAACAGGCTGGCACCAGCTGCAAGGTGACCAAGTGCATCTTTTCCTCCACATTTCATATTTACACTATGGGAATCAGCAAATCCAATAAGTCAAGGTGCTTGTTGGTTTCATTAAATATTACCAGCAAATCATATCTCTAGTCCAAAAGAATCACCTTGTGAAATCCCAGAGTTAAGGGGCCCATATTATCTTTTACAATGCAGCTTATTTTGAGGACAGGTATCAGAAGATATCCTGATTTGATATACAAAAGAAATATGGTTAAAAAATAGACAAGTGAGTTTCTATAATATTTCTATTTGTAAATCTAGCTATCTATTCTGGTTTAAAAATTTGAGCATAGCTCTTTTCAGATACAAGTGGTAATTATGTGGTTTGATATTGTTAACTTGGAAATATTGATACATGATATAAATACTCTTAGAAATTCAGTGTTTTATTCAAAACAGTTTAAAATCAGAATATTTTATTTTGCTCTGGAAATTTTATAAAGGTGTTTTGCCAAAAGCATTAAATATTTGATTCTACTTGTTAAGATTTGCAGGAACTGCTTTAAATTTATTATAAAAAATAACAGCAACAGCAACACATTTTCCCCTTTCATTAAGGCAGTGAAAAAAAAAAAGAACTTTAAGAGCTTTTCCATAAAAATGCTCTAAAATATTCCATTAAAATTAAAAGGCAACTGCCATTTCACACGTGGTCAGATTTAACTATTCGAAGTTATTTTAAGTCTATCAGTCCCCAAAGACCAAACTACCTGAGAGCCCAGCTGTGTTCAAAGATCTCCAGAACCCAGCCTCCAGCGATGGGTGGGGCTGATACAAAAGGCCTTAGACCAGAGCAGGGAAGAACGATTCTGGTCTGGGTTCGATATTAGTATTCTGCTCTGCCCAAATCCTCACCTGATTATGGATTTCTTAATGAAACGACTGACCTGCAATGGCCAGGGAGAAGCCTACAGTAGAGCAGGGAGCTTGGAACAAAAGCCTAGTTTCAAAATTGATAGCCTGTGACCCCATGTCAGCAACGGTGAACTGAGAATCTTAACAGCCAGCAGCAATCTTCCAAGGTTGTGAGAAATAATAGCATTTCAGTTGAAATCTTAAGCTCTTGTGATTATAAAAAGTATTTTTAAAGTGCTACAATAATATGCACACCTGTCATTAAATATTATACTCCTTCTGGTATGGTTCTCCTTGCCTAGTTTTGTTTTATAGCAATAGTTCTGCATTTTAAATATGGTTCAAACATTAGTTACCAATGATATGTAGTTTCATGCACAAGTTAACTTATTAATCTATTTCTTAGGGTGGTCCATTATACATACATTTAATTAGCCCCACAATCAGATTGTTAAATACTTGTTTAAATGTCCCAAATATCAAGAAGTAAGAATACCCTATATTTTTCAGGAACTTATTATTGACTTTTGTACTTAAACCTTAACGGTCTCTGGCAGTATCCTTGTTAGGGTCTCCCAGACCCCTACAAACTGTGACTTGACTTACTACTTACCTTAGTACCGGATGCTGATGTCTTTGGAATTTCATTTTTTGGTATAAGAGAGAGTTGCCAAACAAAACAAAACAAAACAAAAAAGGCGAATAACTTCTAAATTTAAAAAATGAACAAAAATGATATGGTAACTAAATGAAAAGGTCAAAAGACTTGCCAAGGAGTATTAACATCTTACTTCCTGAATGGGTGTTAGAAATAGGATTTAGGGGCGGGAGTGTTTTGTTCGGTTTGCTTGTTTAAAGTACAGGAGTAAAAGCTATATACGTTTGGGATATAATTCTGATTCTTCCATTTGCATGACCCTAAGTAAGTCACTCAACTTCACGTGACTTCCAGATTTCATCAGATTTCCTTTCGGGTCCATCAAAAAATAAGAAAACAAAAATAATAAGCAACATTTTAATGATCTTATTTATATAAATATGGTATAAACACTGAAAAAAGGTAGAGCAGTGTTAAAACTTTCAGGTAAGATCATTGACCTTCCTTGAAATATCCGTTAAGAAATTCTCAGCCTCTGCTTTAGAATGATTTCTTAAAGTATGGCTACATTATTTCAAGGGAAGGATTTCACCAACTTCACACGCACACATACTTACTCGCCTGCAGGCCCCTGGCTTTTTTCCTACCCGAATCAAGGAGGAACAACTGCCAGTCTACTCGCCTACGCACTTACTGTGAGCTCAACTCCGTGTGCTGGAACTCTGCCACACATTTATGAGCGCCTAAGGGATATTGGATAGTTGTCATCTTTCTCCTGCTCCCTCCGACCACACCAAATACCCTGGCAAGGTTGCTGCACCTGGACACTGCATTCCCTGCAGAGCACCTTGTTACCAAAATTGTGGAAAACTTGGACAAAGTTCAGAGAAGAGCTACTAAAATGATTAAATGACTGAAGGGACCAATTTATAAGGAACTCAGAAATGTTTAGTTAAGTGGTAATTACCCTAAAAAAGGTGTGGTGGCTCTGGCATTATGTTTGAATTCCAAGCCATAATTGGCAACGAGGCCTCGTTTCAGGCCTCCACATTCAGAAATATTCTGAGGAGGGGGCAGAACCTCACTCTTGCTTGACCATTGCACAGGCTGCTTGGGTGGTATTCACACCCAAGTGTAATGACCTCCACAAACACACACAGAAGGCACCACCACCAAAGCAGAGAGCTCATTTAAGAAGGCTGAAGGATGCTTAAAGGGAAATTTCAGGAATCATAAGAAGTCTGAGCTGTGAAGGGCCAGTTCCTCCATCCCAGGTAAGCACCTACCCACACCCCATCACCAATTTCTGCCTGATGGGTGGTACCATTTAATAAGAGCTGCCGGTTGAATCCAAGTGTGGAAACTGTCAGATACACTGCTGCGATGTGGATCCCTTTGAGAACGACAGTTCCCTCCTGGACAGAGGAAAAGCTAAGAATACTCTAATGGTTAAGGAGGTCGCAAAAGATCATTCCTCAGAGCATTTCCCAAAATGTCTTCCAGGTGACGTTACTATGTGCTACATGCATTACAAAAGAAAAGCGCTAAAAACTGGGATAAATGAAGTTAAACCCTGTGTTGTGTATGCGTGTTGATGTGTTTGTTTTCTAACAGTATCACCTCTCGGAGCCATTAATATGCCAAAGTCTATGTGTCTCACTAAGAGGGACAGTGTGTACACTCTCTCATAAATTCAAACTGAGCATGGAATGCTTTACGTCCTAAGCACAGGGTCTTTTACCCACAGCCATCTCCATAATGCTTTTTATGATGCGGCACTCAGTAAATGACAATGAAATGCGTGAATTAGCCTGGGCTAGAAGCGATCTTAAATCACAACTCACTCCTCTAACCACCACGCTGATATTCTAGTGACTCTTCATTTAAATGAATTTTTGTCCTAAATAAATGAAATGAAGTTTGTTAACTAGAAGCTCCTAAAACTCAAGTTTGAGGCTCCCAAGTCTCTGAAAGTATGTATTTATAGTTTGTATTATTTCTCCTTCAGCAGGCACCACAAAATGGCGTAGCCTTCATGTTCTGCAAAACCTGCTGCCACTATGTCAGCTGAAAGTGACTCAGTGGCTTTTCACTAAATTTATAAGTTGTGCCTGAGAAAACTGAACTTAAATTATTGATATGACATTAAAATTCACTCTAGATTACCCTGGGGTCACCTTTAAGACTTAGGTATTCATCCTCCTGGATAGCTAAAATGCAGGTCCAAATAAGAACTAAATTTAGATCCATTCTTTGTATGTAAACTCTTTGTAATTACATTAAGCTTCAACCATCTCACTTCTTAAAATTCCTCTTAAGACATTTATCACCTGTACTATAGTTAAAAAAAAAAAAAAAAAACTAAGCACCTTACCCAATAGTCTTACTTCCACTCTCCCCGTCAATATTTTAAAACTGAAAAGCCATGCAGAAATCATCACATTGTAAATATTACCACAGTTGGAATTCCTTCTGAGGACCATCTGAAGTTTCTACATCAATTTTTTTCACAAGTAGGGACTGACATCTTTAAACTTGAATCTACAGTACTGCAATTTGGCATTCCACTTCAATTCTTTAAAAGCTTCATTTATATTGATCTTGTCTTTTGGAATTTCCTGTAGGCTGCTTCAGATAAAATAATTTCCAGCCGAATCTTCATCTTGTCTGCTCTCAGTTTGACATTACGCCTTCAAAATCAAATCTTATTATTTAATCCAAAACAAAAACACTTTATTACAGAATATTAAATCAATAACACTAACAGACTGACCTTGATAATTCATTTTTACCATGACTGGTAAGTCAACGTTTAAGCTTTGACTATTGGTGCTCAGAGTTTTGCAAATTTCTTCCAGACTATTCATAATTTAACAAGATATTCCAACTGCCACACACAGAAACACTATCCAATCACTTTGTGTCTTAGACCAAATCATTGTTTTACTTTCTCATTTTCCAAGTAATCTCATAGTCAAAATTAAAAAACTAGGACTGAGCATAAAGGCCAAACATTTTACCTCCCTCTGTTACCTTCCCACCATCTTCCTGAGTTGGTGACTGTGAAAATATGTTAAGCCCAAAATAGCAGCTGTGCACAGCCAGGTCAGCTCCAGTCATTTCCAAACAAAAAGGGAACTGACAGAAACCCCCTTTACAAGTCTAGTGTTTGTAAATATCCAATGAAATGACTTCATCCAGTCAATTATTTCTGGCAAAATAACATAGTAATTAAACTGAGGACTGATGGAAACTGTTAAACAGGGCAACCACTTTGCTGAGTAGTTCTAGTTAATGCTTTTAATTCATTTTCATTTTTAAAAAATGCTTGAAATACTAGTGCAATTAAAAGGAACTGCCTCTTCACTGAAAAACATATTTAAAATATTCCAGTGTAGAGAACATATGGAAAAGGAAGGAGAAACTCAGTTTTCCAGTATCTTCTTAATGTCAGTCGATTTATTTTAAGTATGATGAATTCTGAAATCAAAACACAACTGTATTCAAATATAAGTAGAAATGACACCCTAAAGCCAGAACATCATACAGTACAGACTCAGGTTCATAGTCAATATACTGTCTGTAGAATATTTTTGCCCTGTCCAGTCTCCTTTTGGCTCCTCCAACTGGCTACCAGCATACCTTGATTCCCATTCATTCGTTCACTTATTCACTCAACAAACTGAGCCACCATCTCAGGCATTGTTCTAGGTTACATACAAGATAGCAGTAAACAAAAACACTGGTCCACAGACCTCTTCTATGTGCCTAATGGTTATGCACTTGGAGAAAGACAAAAGTTCTAATACACAGTAACAAATTGGAATGCAAAAGCTGATAGGAAAATCTCTGGTGCTTCCTAAAGGAAAATGCAAGCTGTTAAATTACTTGTAGCACTTCATTTTTCAGACTCTTGGATACAAATAAACACTATTTTTTCTAGTACCTGATGCCATGGATACAAAGATTAAAACAAAAAGGGAAACTTTTAGGCCATTAGTAACAGTCTAAAGTAAATAGTAAGAGAAGTTGTTAAAAGTCAAGAACTTAGGGAACTCTTTTTTTTAGATAATTCCAAGGTAGCGTGAAATGGGGCAAGTTAGTGACCTAAAACAGCTCCCGCTACACTTGACAAATATTTCTCATTTCTCTGTCAGAGTACCTGATACTGCACTTATAAAAGATTCCCCTGGATGAGTAAGCACACTCTTCTGAAAATGCAAATAACATGGGGTGTGAGGTTAAGGACCAATAGTCATTCACATTCTGCTCGTAGGAGCTATAAAAGAATCTTAAAATGTTTGCCACAATTCCTTGTAAACTGAGGAATACTATAAGATCAGAATGGCAGGGTAAAGATCATAGATCGTAGAGTCATGCTGCCTGAGTCTGAATCCTAGCTGCACTACTAACAAGAGATACGAGTATGCAAAACTAACTTAAATTGTTTGGTGCCTCAGTTTCCTCACTTATAAAATGGGAATAGTTGAAACTACTCCGTAAGGTTGTTGAAAGGCTTAAATTAGTTACTTAAAACAATGCTGGAACTTGTTACTCCATTTTTGACCAAAATGGAGTAATAGGAGCTGAATTCATGCTCCTTCCTAAAAGAGCCAAAAACAAACAGAATATATAAAAATAACAATTTTCAAGACACAGAATATCAGGCAATGAAGGGCAGTGATCCCTGAGACATGGGAAACAAAAGAAGTCAGCCTTAAACTGCCCTCAATTTATTGCCTTGAAAGAGTTCCCAGGCCACAGTATAGGACGGGGGAGAGGGGAGAATCCAGGCAAAGCCTGCGGGACTCCCCAAGTTAAGAAGATGGACTTCAGTGTACGAGGAGAACAAAAGGGTGGCAACTTGCAAGATATAGTACCAGAAAGGAGAGCGCTGCACAGAAAAAAAGAAAAACAAAAAACAAAAAACAAAAACCATGGAGGTCAGCAGAGGGTCTCCTCAAGTATTAGCAGAGTAGCGATCAGCACATGCACATGAGGAAACTACATGAGGCCAGGGGGAAAAACCACCCAAAGGCATCAGAGTACAGCACACAGCACACACATGGGGCCAGGAATAGTGGCTACTGTCAAAAGGCAGACTGGAAATCCTCTTAATTCAGAGTAGTTGGTAGAATATTCAGAAGATTCTTACCTCAGCAGTAGGAAATAATTAGTTTTGACTGAACATTTCTCTGGTAAATGTGTAACAAAATTTAAAAGCAATTCTCAAAAAGATTAAACTATTTACAAGTAACTTAACTGCATCTCAGAACAAAGCTCAAAAATATTTATAGGAGAACGAAAATAGCTACCACCCAACAAGATAAAATTCAGAATGTCTAGAATCAAATCAAAGATTACCAGGCAAGCAAAGAAATGGAAAAATATGAATCATAATGGGGAAAACAAATAATCCGTTGAAAAATATGAATCATAATGGGGAAAACAAATAATCCAGATCTAACACAGATGTAAGAATCAACAGACAATGCCATTAATATTTACCATCATTGTCTTCTATATGTTTAAAAGTTAAGAAAAGACGTCAAAGATATATATAAAAAAGACCCAAATTGAACAGCTATACATGAAAACTATGTCTGTGATAAAATCAAATACACTGGATGAGATTAAAGATTAGACACTGGAGAAGAAAATACTAATGAACTTGAAGACACAGAAATTCTACAAAACAAAGTAAAGAAAGAAAAAAGATGTTAAAAAGTAAAAAGAGCATCAATGAACTATAGGAAAACTTCAGTGGCTAATAAATGTATAATGGAAGCCCCAAAAGAAGAGAGCAGAGTAGATGGAAAATGTGTTCTAGAAATAAGAGCTGGAAAAATTTCAAATTTCATGAAACTATAAACGCACCCATCCACGAATCTCAAGTAACCTCAAACACAGAAAATATGAAGAAATCTACACCATGGAACATATTCAAATCGCTCAAAAATAGTGACAAAGTAAAAATCTTAAAAGCAGACAGAGAAAAAAGATACATTATATTTGAAGAAACAAAGATGAGGACAGGGTTCTCATCAGAAACAATGCTAGCCAGGAGACATGGAGCAGCAGCTGTAAAGTACCAAAAAAAAAAAAAAAGTCAAATTAGAATTTTAGACTCAGTGAAACATCTTTCAAAAACAAAGGCAAAATGAAGAGTTTTTCACATATATAAAAGATGAAAGAATTTCATCCACAGCAGAACTGTACTATAGGAAATGTTAAAAAGAAGTCCTTCAGGCAGAAGGAAAATTTTACCTGATGGAAATATGGATCTGCACAAAGGAATGAAGAGCACGGGAAATTGTATCTATGTAAGTAAATATAAGACTTTCTTATTTACATCTTTTTAAAGGATTCTGTTTAAATAACAGCAATGCATTTTGAGGTTTGTAACATTTAAGTGAAAGGTATAAAAAATACTATAAAGACTAGGAGGGAAGAAGTAGAAAAATATATTTCTAAGTTTCTTATACTACACATAAAGTGGTATAATAGTGCCTGAAGGTTGAATGTGATAAGTTAAAGATATTTATACGATGTTAAGCAACCACTAAAATGACAGAACAAAGTTACAGCCAATAAGTTACCAAAGGAAACAGAATCAGTGAAAGAAATTCAATACAAAAGAAAATGGAGAAAGAGAACAAACAACAGGTGAGACAAAGAAAAAACAGACTGAAATATCTTGGTTTATGATTTAAAGCTTAGCTTAGAGGTTTAAAATCTAAACATAATAATCACATCAAATGTAAATGGTTTAAACACACCAATTAAAAGACAGATTGTTAGATTGGACAGAGAAGCAAGACTAATTATATGATGCCATAAGAAAGGTACAAGTAAGTGAAAAGTTAAAAAAAAAAAAAAGAAAGAAAGAAAAACATATACCACATTAACATTAAGCAAAAGAAAGTCAGAGTACTATCTTAACATTAGACTAAGTAGACTTCAGGCTAATAATACCAGGCAAAAAGAGGGCAAATTTTTGGCAATAAGTGAGTTAAATAATCAAGAAGACAAACAATCTTAAATGTTTGTGACCCTAATAACAGAGCTTCAAGACACATAAAGCAAAACTGAGAGAACTGCAAGCAGAAATGGACAAATTCACAAATATAGTAGGAGATTTCAGTTCTCGTCTCTCAATAAATAGTAGAATGAATAGACAGAAAACCAGTAAGGATGTGGGAGACTTAAAAAACACAGTCGACCAAAAAGGACCTGATTGGCACTGATACAATACTCCATTCAACAACAGCAGGATACAGTGCATGTTCATTAGTACACAGAATATTTTCCAACAGTCTAAATTCTGAGCCAAAAAACAAGTCTCAATAGATATAAAATAATTCAAATTATACAAACTACTTCTCTGACCACAACAAAATTAAATTAGGGATCCATAAGAGAGGTCTCCAGAAATCTTCAAATACTTAAATCCAAACGCACACAGAGAAGTCCGGAAGTCATCAGATACGAGCTTCCAGTAGTCTCTCTCAGAGGAGCTGTATGGATGGTACTTCGTTCTCCCAGCAACGTGTGACAACACAAGGTACTGCCAAGCAGGCAAGTTCCTCCAAACCTCGCTGCTGAGGATGATCACTGTGATCACCGGAGTCATCATGCAGGCAGGCACGCTGCAGCCACACCACTGACTTTGGCCACCCAGTCTCCAGCCTCTCCAGAGATCAAACTGATAAAGTGTGACTCAGGAATCCAGATAAACAAAAACAGGCATTCACCATAAATTACCTTGTTAGTATAAACTATCTGATGAGCACAAAGGCCCAAAGTATATAAAGACAAGCTTATCACCCAGGATATTCTAAGCATTTAGAGGTTTTCTCCCAGGAGCCAGTCCTTTCTTTGAAATGTGCAAGGTTTGAGCATCGCAAACCCTCTGAGTTAACGCTTTACTAAACAATAAGAAAATATCATGAACTTAATGCCAATACGTTCAACAACTTACATAAAACATATATCTTGAAAAAAAAATCTACCAAGTCACTCAAGAAGAAATAATCTGAATAGCCCTAATCCTATCAGATTCAATTTGTAGTTAAAGTTTCCCGCAAAGGAAACATCAATTGGCTTCATTGATAAATTCTACCGAGTATATTAGAAAGAATTAATACCAATGCTACACAAGTATTCCAGAACTGAAGAAAAGAAAATATTTCTCATTTGGTGAGACCAGTATTATCTTGAACCCAAATGAGGCAGACATTACACAAACCAAAACTACAGACCAATATCCCTCATGAACATATGCAAACATTCTAAACAAAATTTTAGACAATATGTAAAAGGCATAATATATTATGTCTAAGTAGCGTGTAACCCAGAAATGCAAGATAGGTGTACATTGGCTAATTCATCATTAACGATCTAAAAAGAAAAATCGTATTATCATTTCAATAGATCCGGAAGCACACAAGAAAATCTATTATCTACTTCTGATAAAAGTTCTCAGCAAACTAAAAATAGAAAGACGTTTCATCAATCTGATAAAGGGCATCTACAAAAAAAACTAAAGCTAACATCATACTTAATGGTGAAAGACTATGCTTTCACTCTAAGATCAGAAACGTGACAGAGTGTCCAATCTCACTTCTTTTATTCAACAAAGAAATAAAAGGCATGCAGATTGGAAGGAAAGAAGTAAAACTGTCATTTGCAGACAGCATGATCATCCACTAGGAATTCAATGGAATCTATCTTTAAAAACGCTGCTATAACTAAGAAGTGTTTATCACAATTAACAAACATAATTTTATTTCTATATAATAGATGCAAAAATATTGAAAACTGAATAAAAATGCTACATACAATAGCATCATGTTATTAACTACGTAGGGATAAATCTGATAAAATATGTGCAAGACCTACATACTGAAAACTATCGAATGTTGCTGAAATACTATTTTAAGGCCTTATAAAAAATAAAATGGCATCTTGATTCTAAACCTATTTTTAATGTTTTTCATTTACTAGCGAATGAGTCCATGGCTACAAATAGTTATAAGTAATAAACAGGGTTAATGTTTTTCATCATCATAGAAATTCATACTAGAAAAGACTCTCAGAATACATGAAATGTGAAAATGTTTCCACTCAATACTTAACTCGGAAAGGTTTCAATATTTATTTGAGTGCTTGGTAGGCATCAAACATCCTATTATACATGGGTGAATGAAAGCTGCATCCCCTGATCTTGTGAAGCTATTACCTAGTAAAGGGAAATAGAAAACAAACAAGTTAAAAACAGATGCAAATAATTTAGAAGTTGTAATTAGTGCTATGAAAGTAATAAAGAACAGATATGGGGCGGGGGGCGGGGGCAGTGGGGAACAGAGGTATTATCTGGATAGAGTGGTCAATGAAAGTTTAAGTACACATTCAGGTCAAAAGCTGAAGGAGAAAGAACCAGCCAGACAAGGGAAAGATCCTCAAAGTCAAATGGAACAGCATTTGGTAAAGCCCTGGGTAGGGAAGTAGAGCATTGGGGGAGAGGCTGGCATGCTCTAAAACCCCCAAAAAAGCCAATTTGGCTGCAGTATAAAGGGAAAGCGAGCCTAATGGTCATGGAAGAGAGATAAGCAGGGGTCAGATCATGGAGGCTCACACAAGAAATATTCAAAGCGCAGCAGGAAGCCATTTTACAGTTTTAACCAGGCTACAGACATCAGATTTTAATTTTTTAAAAGATTACTCTAGCTGCTATGGTGAAGAATCAACTGGAGGCAATATAATAATCTTAAGTTGTCACAGATGGTCCCTTTTGCCATAACACATAAAAATGCTGAATATGTAACATGTTTTTTATTTAAAAGAAAAAAATACATCACAGAACTTAAAAGAAAGCAGAAAGAGAAATCCAAGGTGGACTCTACCTGCATATAAGCTCTGGGAGCTGAGTATCCTATACACATCTGAAGACAAGACCACTGAAATGAATTTCAAAGTCTGGAAAGCATGGTCCATGTGATAAGAGAGTATTAGAAAAAAAGCCTATTGTTCCGGAAAGGCAGTAAGGAAGAATGCTGTGAGTGGCAGAGTAGTATTTAATATGTATATTTTGTATATATAACATATATATGTAATATATATACGTAATATATATACGTAACAGCACCCACAAAAAAAATCTCCGACACCTTTATCATACATGGGAATGAGATCCAAATTTATATCACAAGTTGAAAAAATTACTTTAAATCTGGTTTAAAGCAACTGAAACTTCTAGAAGCCCAGAAAAACCAATCTGTAGAGATAGTCTCTTAATCCAAGGTTCAGAGGACTCTGACAGAACAAATAACTTTGAAGCTCCTAATAAAATGCTACTTAAAGAAATCAGTCACCAGGAAGGAGAGCCAACAGAAAAAAGGAAAAAAAAAATTTATAACCTTGCAAACTAGAAATTACCATTTTACACAAGTGACCCTATTTTTTTACTATAATCTCGCTCACGCTTTGGTTTTCATTCAGAGGGTAACACAAAACCTTTTAAAATACCATAATATCCATGTCTATTAAGATTGTTGATAGTTCTTGAAATTCACCCAGGGAGCTAAAGAAAGTTTATCTATAAAATTTAACATGAGGCATACAACATGGTTCATTTTTATTAGATGGAACTAGATAACTGCTGTCTATAAATGGGAAACTGAATTAACTACCAGACTACTACTGATCCCCATCTACCATTTTGTAGCTAATCTGTCTAATGTATTTAGTCTATCTTCAAAAATGGGATGTATCTGTCTTCTTCAACCCTTCTGAATGGCATTTAACTTTTAAACGCTAGAAAAAATGAGTCCACATTTAAAATAAAACATTTGTGCACACCCAACTTTCACAAACCACTTTAAAGTTTAAAGGGGAATTCCAAACATCCTTCCCCTGTGATCACCTGTTTAAAACCGAAATACTCATTTAGACTCTTTCCTTGGTGTGGTATTTTACTTTGTCTTCTCCTGTATTTCAATTTGTTAAAAATATTGACACAATAAAGTCGAAAGCCGCACCTGGTATTTTAAAATGTAAGCCCAAATAAAAGGGTTTTTGAAGCGCTAAATAGAAAAGAAACCGGAAAAATGGAATAACCGGTCTCTCTTAAATTATCCTGATCAGTATGCTTTTTGACAACGTCTGCATCTTTTAATCTTCGAAATCTTGCTAAATTTGAGAAAATGGAAGCCCAGAGAGATGTGAGTGTTCGAGGTTAAAAACAAACAAAAAAACAGAATAAAACCAGGACTCCAGGCGGGAGACGCCAAAGGAATGTTTGCCCATTTCCCAGGGCCGGCGTTTCACACTGGCTTCTCGAGCCATAAAAACAAACGAGAGGTCGTTTTTAAGGGGACAGCTTTAGACATCTCTTAGGAGAAAGGTTACAGATCAGCCAAAACCACCCACAAAACATCAAAAACCCCACTCGCAATCCACAGAAATCTGGGAGCCGCTAGGCCGGCGGGTGACCTCGCAGAGGAACCCTGTTACACGTGTCTGCTCCCTTTCCATTAATCACAACTCCGTCCTCTGAGATGTTTCTTCATAGCTAAACACCTAAATCTGAACATTCTCTCGAGTCAACCCGCAGCACAACTCCAGCGCGGTTCTGAAAGGAACCTCCCCAGGTACACACCTCAGAAGCACCAGGTAGAGGGCTCCGCCCCAGTGAACTTACCGAGGACCCCGAGGGCAGCTACGTCCGCCCTTTCCCGCCACCGACTCGTGGCCACTTCCTACCTGCCTGTTTATCTCCACCTTTATCCCCGTCGCTATTTTCCCACTTACCTCTTGAAGCGATGAACCCAACGAGTGTATGAGACAGAAGAGAACGCAGAGCCGGGTCAGGGAGAAGGAACATCTGTGTGGCCAAGGTTTCCTCGGTGGCGTGTCAGGCACCGCTGGGGGCAGCCTTGGGGAGAGCTGCAAGACGCAGGGGTCCTCGTGGCCCAAGCTCGTCGCGCTGATTGGTTGGCTGCCGCGGCCGGAACCCGGATGTGCCTGTGTGGTCGTGTTGGCAGTCGGGGCTCCGAGGTTTGGGCGTTCTGGGGGTGCTGGCAGCCCGGGCGGATGGCGCGGGGTTGGGCTGGCTTCTCTGAGGAGGAGCTGAGGCGACTGAAGCAGAATAAAGGTAACGGGATGTGCCCGCGGAGGGTTAGTTCTTGGGTCTGTCACGGGGAAGGGGCGGGGCTGCAGCCTTCGAAGGGAAGGGGGCGGGGAGGAGGGTACTGTGTGTGCGATAGGGGACGGGGCTCTAAGTGGCAGGACGGCACCGCCGGGTTCCCTGAGGTGGATGTACTGGGAACCGTGACGGGAGGGGCGGACTGAGACCTTTTAGAAAAGAAAGTTCAGGAACCCATTTCAGGGATTTAATTTTTTTTTTTTTTTTCCTGTGAAAGGGATGGGACTTGGGAGAGGAAGCACGCCTACAGCCTGCTTGTCTCTTCCAGGAGGATTGCTGTATAGATCAGGGGTTGGAGGGTTGGAGTCAGGGTGAAGGAAGGAGGGGCACACATCATCTTAGAATTGTAATGCATTTATAGCAGCAGATAATGACTGAGAAAGTGGAAGCACAGGTCTTAAATGCAAAACGTCGGTGCTTTTCATAATACATCTGGCGTCTTGGCATTCACTTCTGGTTGCCAGATGATTTTTGCAGTTCTTTCCAGTTCTTGAGAGTTAGCAAACCATAGGGGTCTTCGAAAGGTTAGGTATGAAATGTGTACACACACACACACACACGTTTAAGCCAAAATTTTGTGCTTCCCTTTTTGGCTTTATAATCATTGAATGAACCTGCACTATTTTGTCATCTTTTCATGAGGGAACTAAGTTTGCTGATACTTTGTGAGAAACTCATGGAGATATAAACTATGCTTTGTGGTTGAAATTTTATAAAATTTGTATGGTGAGCCTGGTAGTGCACACCACTACTGAGCTTACACCACTCTTGGTACCATAACTGAAACACTTTACCTTAGGAGAAAATTAAATAAACTGCCATGCTTTTTATTAGAGTTTGTGAGAAAATTGGCTTGCTCAGGTAGGCCTGTGCATTATATGTGAGGATCATCTAGGGCTGACAGGTGGGAAAGGAAGTAAATTAGTAACACAGGACCAGTGTAGCTAGTATACATTGAGGATATTTTGACTGGTCCAGAGGCCTTTAAGATATAAAAGTTACTCTACAGTGTGTAGTTACCTGACTCTGTCTAGCTTAATGTTCTCAAATTCTCTTGCTCTGTATTTTCAACATCCATTCATTTATTCAGATGTACAGAGAACAAGTACTCCTGCTTCTGGTCTGACCTGAAGGTACAGGTATCAGATTTTACAGTAGAGATGCCAAAATGAACAAGGCATTATCCCGGCCTTTAAAGAGTTTCTAGTCTAGCAAGTTGACAAATTATAATATGTGATAGTAGATGTTGTACAAGAGCTTGTTATCAAGCCAGCAGGGGAAACAGGGGGTTGGGTGGAGCTTGGGAAGGTATCATAGAGATTATGTTTAAGTGGAGGTGAGTTTGCCAGGGGAAAGACTTCACGTAGAAGTCTAAATTAAACAATAGATTCATTATGTAGGAGTACATTTCTAAGTATCTCTACAGTTTGGGATACAGAGAGGGGTGGAAGGACCTTAATTTCAAGGCCTGTCATTTCAATTCTGGATGTTAGAGCATAGACACCAATCCATTAATCTGTGATCACCTTGAGGACAGAGGAAACATCTTAGCATCTTTGTATACTCATAGCCAAACACAGTGATTGGCATATAGATCTCACAGCTCTGCCTGTAAATATTTTTGCTTTGGATTTCTCTTTTGTAAAACTAGAAGAGCTGCATGTTTAATTTTTAAGGTTCCTTTCAGCTGTTCTCCAACTGTAAAAATATAACTAAGTAATCTATGAAAATGGAGTTTGTTACCAGCAAAAATAGGTACAGTACTCTAGAGAAACCCATATGTGCATTGGTGAAGGTCAAGAATGTTATTAACACTGGTTTATAATATTAAAAAGCTGGCAATAAACCAAGTGTTCACCAACAAGGGAGTGGATAAATACAGTGTGGTATATATAAGCACCCAGTGGGCTGCTGTACAACCAGTGGAACTATATGAACTGTAGTCACATGCATTAATATGTATAAATTTCATGAATACAATGTATGAAAAGAGCAAGTTGCAGAAGATTATATACAGTCTAATTCCATTTATAGAAGGTCAGAATCATACAAAACAGGTATATTCTTTTAGGAATCTAGGAAATCTATAAAGGGAATGGAATGAAACAAAATTCAGTGTGGTGGGGAGGCAAGGGATATGATCAAGGAGGGGCAAATATGTAAGGAATTTTGAAGGTAGTGGTCATTAGTATATCAGGTTGAACCAAGTTAAGCTGCAGTAACAAATAGCTCTAAAATATCAATTGTTTAAAATAATAAAGATTGATTTTTTCACTCTAGCTATATGTCTATCCTGAGTTGGCAGGTGACTGTTCCTCACTATGCTTTGGTGCTATCATGTAGGAGTTCACTGTGGCAGGAGGAGAAGGTTGAGAATTGAGCATTAGTAATAAAATACTTCCACTGGTAAGTGACAGGTACCACTTCTACTTCCATTTTACTTAACCGAAGCAAGTCTATGGCTTGAAGGACAGGAAATACAATTACCTTGTGTGGTCCAAAAAAGGGTAACATTCTATCCTTGAACAGCAGTTATGTCTACTATAGTCATGTTGTATTTGTTAAACTATATTGTTACTTTTTTTATAATCCTGATAGGTTGGATTTTGTATGTGTGACGTGTATTATTTGATGTATGACTTATTTAATAATTAAAAAATGGAAATAAAAAAGCAGTGCAGCTACAATGCTTTAATTGTGTTTTTCTAGTTGTTGCTAACATGAAAAAATACAAACAAACCAAAAGAAAAATTGACGAAAGACATGAATAGATATTTCTTAGAAAAGGAAATTTGAAGAGATGCTTATCACCATCAATAAGCAGAGAATTGCAAATCAAGAGTACAGTGAGGTACTACTACATACTTATATACCTGTTTGATTGACAGAAATAATAAGTCCTTTATCAGATGTCTGTTGCAAATCATTTTCTCCCAGTCTGTGAGTTGTTTACTCATGCCCTTGATGTTGTCTTTTGCAGAGCAAAAGTTTTAAATTTTAATGAAGTTCAGCGTACCACATATCCTTCATGGATAGTGCCTTTGTGATATATCTAAAAAGTCATTGCCATACCGAAGACCATCTAGGTTTTCTCCCATGTTATCTTCTTGGAGTTTTATAGTTTTGGGTTTTGCACTTAGGTCTGTGATCTATGTTGAGTTAATGTTTGTGAAGGGTGTAAAGTCTGTGTCTGGATTTATTTTTCTGCATGTGGCTGTCCATTCTAGGATCGTGTGTTGAAAAGACTGCTCCGTTTTATTACCTCTTCTCCTTTGTCAAAGATGAGTTGACTATATTTATGTGGGCCTGTTTCTGGGCTCTCTGTTCCCTTCAGTTGATCTAATTATCTGGTTTTTCGCTAATACTCACTGTCTTGATTACAATAGCTTTATAGTGAGTCTTGAAGTCAGGTAGTTTCAGTCCTTCAACTTTGTTCTTCTTAAATATTACGTTGGCTATTCTGAGTCTTTCGTTCCTTCATGTAAACTTGAGAATCAGTTTGTCAGTATCTACAAAATGACTTGCTGGAATTTTGATCGCGATTGCTGTGAATCTATAGATCAAATTGTATGACTGACATCTCGACATTATTGAATGTTCCTATCCATGAACATGGAATATCTCTCCATTTATCTAGTTTCTTGATCTCATTCATCAGAGTTTTGTAGTTTTCCTAATATAGATCTTGTACATATTTTGTTAGATTTATACCTAAGGTTTCTTTTCTTTTTTTTTTTTTTTTGAGTGCTAATGTAAATGGTATTGTGTTTTTAATTTCAAAATCCACTTGTGATTGCTGGTACATAGAAAGTAATTGACTTATATATTAATCTTCTGCAACCTTGCTATAATGGCGTATTAGTTCCAGGAGTTTTTTTGATCATATATTTTATTTCTGGTGGCCTGATTTGATTATTGTTTGGGAGTTTAAAAATGCGCATTATAAATCTCATAGGTAGGTTCTGTGAAAATGCAAAATAAAATGGAAGCCACAGTACAGAATTTGAGAGTCACTGTTATTAATTCATCTAATGAGTATAACTGGATGGTCAGCAGGCCCATTGACATTTTCTCATGCTGCAACTAAAGATAGGTAGCCAAGAATAAGATCCTTTTGCAAGATACAGGAGACTACTTTGTGTTTCTGGCTAAAGTCAACAATAATAACATTTTACTATTGATAGTACATTTATCTTTTTAAAATATATATTTTTTACATATATGAGTTAAATTCTCCAGTTGTCCTTACGAGGTTAATGTTGGCATGGACAATACAAAAAGTATAATAGAAGTATTATTATTTCATTTATAATTATTTTTAAAAATTGCTCTGAGTACTTCTATCTTCCTCTGTTGCTTTGCTCAGGCTGCTATTGAAGTTAGCTTGAGTACATTCATTAAAGGCTAAATAGACTTTGGGAAACACAACCTTGGACTATTGTGGAAGGTGAAAGAAAACAATTTAGGGTAAACTAACATTCCTAAAATAAGAAACCTCATTCAGTTAGTCTTTGTGTATAGCATCTACCTATGTATCAAATTGCCCTAAGATTTGTTAAAATTTAAGAGAGGTGAAGCCCATTTGAAAACTCAATCACTATTTTATTTCAGGAAAGCAGATACATTCATTAATCAAATTTAAGACATATCTGAGAATTCATTTGTCAATCTGGCTTTGCCAGCTTAGTTATCTTTTTTTGATGGTTATCAAATCAAATTGAAAAAGAAACTTTGCTTTGTATCCTAAGACCTAACTCATTGACAGATGGACTTTCCTGAAGATAAATTGACAACTAGGACAGTTTTTGTTAAATATTAACAGTATGATCAAAGACCTATTGACATTCTTCAGGAAGATGGCTGTTTTCCCCTTAGTTTTTAAGTCAGAGAAAGGGAGACCATATAGAATTACTATCAAAATTTAATGTTAATCTTTTATTAGAGAAATTGTAATTATTTGCTGTCCACACAAAAGCATTGGCCTTCATTTTCTTTTTGCTATAGATCCATTTGAAGCACAGCGGCGTCTCTCTGCGAAGAAAAGTCGACAACAGCTTCAGCGAGAAAAAGCCCTTCAAGAACAAAGCGAAAAACTTGGACTTCAAGATGGATCGACCTCATTACCTCCAGAGCAGCTGCTTTCAGCCCCAAAACAGAGATTTAACACTCAAAAGCCACATTTTTCTCTCCCTACTCCTCCTAGTCCTCTTACGCTCACCTCTCCTGTTGGTGTTGGAAAACCACAGGGTGTTGAAAGTCAACCAAGGGAGCTGGGACTTGAGAATTCCTATGACGGTCACAAAAATGCTGAGGTTCTACCTCCAAAGCCAGATTGCAAAATGGAGAAAAAGAAAGTGGAATTGTTAGTAAGTCTATGTATCCATGAGACTTTTTACCATTTTACCTCTTTTTCCCATTGGGTTTTGAAGAAAAGTAATTTTAACATTTTCTCTGTTTTACATTTTAACCTAGAAATGAGATAAATAAATTATTGAAAAATAGCTACTGCCTAAATATATATCATAAGCCAGTCAGTGTTAGGCATTTTGTATGTTTTATGTCATTTAGTCTTCACAACATCCTTACAATGCATGTTCATTATTTTCACCTTACAGATGAGCTATCTTAGATTCAGATAAGCTGTTGTATTCCCAAAGCAAATATGAAGCTAATAAATAGCAGAGATGGGGGTCTCAGAATTCAAAGTCTATGCCCTTTACACCACCAGAAGCGTTTGTGATATGCATAGTACTCCTCTCCAAATTGAATCTGTTCTTCAACTTCCAGATTGCATCTTCGTTGACCCAGAAAAGGGTACTTGGGAAGAGACATGTAGAAATGGTCAAAAGAAAATGTAGGGAATCGAAGGGACTAATTAAATAATTCAGTTGCATAGTTAGATTTCTTTTTAATCCTTATTTAATATGTATGTATTTTAAGCCACCTCTAGAATTTAGTTTAGCTGCATTATTGTGGAAATTGCTACTCTACGACTTATCAGTTCATGTAATCAGAATTTTTTACTGTATGGTTTATGTTTTAATATCTAAGTTGTTTTTTTTTTTGTAGGGAAGAAAGGATGGCATTTGTTCCTGTTTTCCATTTTCTGAGTCTTTGTTATTCAAAGTATCTTACATTTTTTCTAATCAGGTATTTTTCTAATCTCTGCTGATCTTGATTCTGTACTTTGAGTTTAAAGTATTATCTGCACACCAGGGATTTATAACCAAGAAATCATTTTGACAGGAAATAGAAAGCTGCATGAATAATGAGACCAACTTGGAACAAGTACATTTAAATGTCTTTAGGTGTAGTTTAAGTGTAATTTACCAACAAAGGCCTGAGACAAGTTGGGGGTGGGTTTGAATTGAGCAGGACAATTTAGATTGAATGTGATGAGAAAAATTATTCTGTTTTTAGGTACTTGGGAAATTTTTCATAGAAGACGTAATATCATGTTGTTGAAATGGAGAAATCTTGAGGCAACAAAATGGGGAACAAATCTGTAGCCCAGAGAATGCTCAGAGATGACATCTTACTTCTTTGACAGAGGCAAAGAATAGGCCAGAGAATAGTAAAGAATTAAGATTGTGAAGAAGGACTTTGAAGTAGATGATTCCTGTCTAGTGAGTTCCCTGATGCAGTATTATACCACTGAGGCCTCTGAAAGAGAGGCCCTAAGCAAAGTGTAATGGTTAGAGAAAATCCAGGTGGCAGTGTTGCAGACCATTTGAAATTCAGTGCTGAGTGAGTTGAACTTAGGCATCTGGTAAGGAGATACGATGCCTGCAATAGTAAAAATGAGAAAGGACCAGTATCAGTACTAAGGTGGAGGCGGTAGGAATGGAGGAAAAAAGGATTTTTTTAGATGTGGTTACTATCTTTGGGAATAGAGATTTTTGATATAATGGCTGTAAGAAATTAGGAACGAAGAGCTTTGTCATTACCTTGTTTAATTTGAATTGACATCAAGTTCTTGAATTAATGGGAGATTTTAATATACTTCTTTCAGAATTGGACAAATAGGAAGACAATTCATGTTTTCAGTTCTTTGAAGTTTTCCTTTAACCTAGCATTCAAGTTTTAGCTCATAGTATCTCACTCTGTTTAAAAATGTTTAAGAGCTGAAAAGAAGTGAGCAAATAGAAAGAAAATGAATGTACTAAACATTTGGTTATTGTCCTAACGGTGTTACATGGTAGGGACTTCCATTGTAGGAAACTCTGGAGTCACTTCTGTTCAAGGTGGCAGAATAGGTAAATTCTGTACTCTCCTCTCATGATCACAAAAGAATTGCAACTAAACTATAAGACAGCCGTCATTGAGAACCACCTGAAGACTAGCTAAACAGAAGTCCTATCACTAAGGATATAAAGAAGAAGCCACATCAAGACAGATAGAGGAAGAGACTCAGAATGGGCAGGTCCCACACCATAGTGTGGTAATTAAGAATTGGGAGGGAATCTCAGCTGCGGAGGTCCCCCTTGAGGAGCTAGGGGTCTCAGCCTCACACCCTGCTCCCTAGCCTGGGGTACCAGTGCCTGGAAGAAGAGTCCTCATAACATCTGGCTGTAAGAACCAGTTTCGAGTGAGTCAGCTGCTCGAGTCCCAGGCAGTCTTCTTGAGGTCGCGCATGGACTTGCTCACAGATTCACTTGCTCTAAGTTGGCAGGAGCAGCAGCTCAGAAAGCACCAGGGGCATTTGAGGAAGAACTGAATTGACTAGCTTCAGGGCGAGGGCTGGAGGTGCAGGGGTCAGGGCAGCTATCTCCCAGGACGGAAGTACTGTCAGGCACTATTGCCTCTTTGTTGAGCCCTACCCCTACCCAGCCAGCAGGTGCAGGCAGATTCCAAATCTGGTTTCTCAGTAGAAACCTTGCAGGCCAGAAGAGACAGGCGCGATGAAATATTCAAAGTGATGAAAAGTTAAGACCTACAACCAAGATTACCCAGCAAGGCTATCATTTAGAATCAGAGTTTCCCAGACAAGAAAAAGCTAACGGAGTTCATCACCACTAAAACATTATTACAAGAAATGTTAAAGGGACCTTTTTAAGTAGAAAAGATTTTTAAAAATGTGAATAAAAAAACATAACAGTGAACAAAATTCTCACTGACAAATGTAAAAATTTAGTAAAAGCATTGGATTGACCAGCATTAAAGTATGCACAAAGGTTAAAAGGTAAAAGAAAAATCATCTGTAATTACAACAATAAATCAAAAGGTAGACACAAAAGAAGTAAAGGATGACAAAACATGGAGGAGGGTAGTAAAAGTGGTAGTGATTTTAGAACATGTTCGAAATTATGCGACCATTTACTTAAAATAGACTGCTATAAACATAGGTTGGTATATATGAAGCAGATAATGACCATAAAAATCTACAAGAGATCTACAAGAAATGGAAAGGAATCCAAACACTAGAAAGTCACCAACATACAAGAGGAGAGCAAGAATAAGGAACTGCAAAAATAAGACAAAATATCAGTAACTACATACCTCTCAATAATTAAATGCAAATGGATTGAACATTCCAATCGAACAACATACTGTGGCTTAATATCTGAAAGAGCAAGACTCATATATATGCTGCCTACAGGAGACCCACTTCAGATAGAAAGACACACTGAAACAATGGAAAAAAATTTTCAAATGGGAATGAAAAAAAGCTGGGATAGCAATACTTGGACAAAATAGACTTTAAAACAAGGGCTGTAACAAGACAAGAACATTTTATAATCATAAAGGGATCAATCTAACAAGAGGATATAACTCGTAAACATCTCTGCACCCAATGCAGAAGCATGTAAATATATACAGTAAATATTGAGGGATTTAAAGGGAGAGAGAAAAAATAGCAATAGGAGGGGATTTTAATAGATCAAACAATATGCACAATGAACCAGTGGCCTTAAATGACACATTAGATGAGATGGATTTAATTGATAATCTTGGGACATTTCACCAAAAGCAGCAGAGTATACATTCTTTTCAAGTGCACATGGAACATTTTCCAGGGTAGACCACGTTAGGCGACAAAACAAGTCTCAAATTTAAGAAGATTGAAATCTTACTAAGTATCTTCTCTGATTACAGTGATAGAAACTAGAAATCAACTATAAGAAGAAAAAAATATGTAGAGGCTAAATAACATGCTACTAAACAATAAATGGCTTAACATC
Source organism: Pteropus alecto (assembly GCF_000325575.1). Lineage (NCBI taxonomy): Eukaryota > Metazoa > Chordata > Mammalia > Chiroptera > Pteropodidae > Pteropus > Pteropus alecto. The sequence goes on along the minus strand of NW_006432945.1, from coordinate 15,943,518 downwards.
AAGGAAGAAATCAGAAGATAACTTTTGAGACAAATGGAAATGAAACGCACCCACCCAAAACCAATGGGATACAGCCAAATCAGTTCTAAGAGGGAAAATTTATAGCAATACAGGTGTACCTCAAGAAGCAAGAAAAATCTCAGGCTAGCTTTACATCTAAAGGAAGTACAAAAAGAACAAAGCTCAAAGTGAGTAAAAGGAAAGAAATAATAAAGGCCAATGAAATAGAATCTGAAAAACAGTAGAAAAGGTCAATGAAACCAGGAGCTGCTGCTTTGAGAAGATTAACAAAATTGATAAACCTTTAGCCAGACTCATCAATTAAAAAAGAGAGAGTCCAAATAAATCAGAAATGAAAGAGGAGAAGTAACAACCAACACCACAGAAATACAAAGTAGTATAAGGAAATAACTGCAAACAATTGCATGCCAACAAATTGGACAACTTGGAAGAAAAGGGTAAATTCCTGGAATATACAGTCTTCCAAGGCTGAATCAGGAAGAAACAAAATCTGAACAGATTGATAACTACTAACAAAATTGAATCAATAATCAGATGGCTTCACAGGTAAATTTTACCAACATTCAAAGAGTTAAATACCCATCCTTCTCAAACTATTCCAAAAAACTGAAAAGGAGGGAAAGATCTCAGACTCATTTTACGAGGTCAGCATTACCCTCATAACAAAACCAAAGATACCACCAAAAAAAAAATTAGAGGCAAATATCCATGATGAAAATCTATGCAAAAATCCTCAAATTAGCAAATTATATTCAGCAATACATTAAAAGATCATACACCATGAACAATGGGATTTATTCCTAGGATGCAAAGTTGGTTCAATATTGACAAATCAGTTAACATGATACACCACATAAAATGAAGGATAAAAATCAGATCTTATCAATAGATGTATTTTACAAAATCCAACATCCATTTATGATAAAAAAAAAAAAGTGTGAATAGAAGGAACATACCTCAACATAGTAAAGGCTATATATGACAAATTCACAGTTAAGATCATACTCAGATGAGATAGAACACTAAAGATTCCACACACACACACACAACAATTAAAAGCAAAGAATTCAGTAAAGTAGCAGTATAGGAAATTAATATTCCAAAATCAGCATTTTCATACACCAGTAACAAACTATCAGAGAAATTAAGAAAACAGTTCCATTTAAAATTGCATCAAAAAGAACAAAATAACTTAGAATACATTTAACCAAGGAGATAAAAGACCTGTACTTGGAAAGCTTATAAAACACTGAAGAAAGAAATTGAAGAGGATATAAATAAATGGAGAGATATACCATGCTCATAGATAAGAAGAATTAACATTGTTTAAATGTCCATACTACCCAAAGTAATCTCCAGATTCAGTGCAATCCCTATCAAAATACTAACGGCGTTTTTCATAGAACTAGCACAAATAGCCACAAAAGACTGAATAGCCAAAGCAATCTTCAGGAAGAAAAGCAGTTGGGATGATCACACTACCTGATTTCAAACTATACTACAAGGCTATAGTAAAGTAATCAAAACAGCATGGGACTGGCATAAACACACACACACATACATATGGAACAGAGTAGAGAACCTAGAAATAAATCCACGTCTATATAGTCACTTATGACAAAGGAGGAAAGAATTACAATGGAAAAGAGTCTCTTCATTAAATGGTGTTGGGAAAACTGGGCAGATACATGCAAAAGAATGAAACTGGATCACTTATACCATATACAAAAGTAAACTCAAAATGCATTAAAGACAAATGTAATACCTGAAACCATAAAACTAGAAGAAAATATAGTCAGTGGACTCTTTGACATCATTCTTTGTAATACTTTTGGATATGTCTCAGAAGAAAAAATAAGTGGGACTATATTAAACCGAAAATATTTTGCACAATGAAGGAAACCATGGACAAAACAAAAAGGCAGCTTACTGAATGGGAGAAGATATTTGCCAATGGCAAACCTATTAAGGGGTTAGCATGTAAAATATATAAAGAATTCGTACAACTTAACACCAAAAAAAAAAAAAAAATCCCAACAACAGACAATCTCATTAAAAAATGGGCAGAGTACCTGAATAGATGTTTCTCCAAAGAGGACATAGATTGCCAACAGAGACATGAAAAGATGCTCAGCGTCACTAATCATCAGGGAAATGCAGGTTAAAACCACTTTGAGATATCGCCGCACACTTATCAATAAATCAAACAAATGTTGCCAAGAATGTGGAAAAAAGGGAACCTTCATGCACTCTTGGGATTGTAAATTGGTGTAGGCACTATGGAAATAAAAATGATAGCTACCTTATGGCCCACTTCTGTGTATTCAAAGAAATCCAAAACATTTACTCAAAAAGGTACATGCACCCCCATGTTCACTGCAGCATTATTATAATAGGTAAGCTATGGAAACATCCTAAGTGTCTATCAAGTCAAATGGATAAAGAGCGGTATATATATAGAATGGAATGTTACTTGGCCATAAAAAAAGAGAAATTTTGCCATTCACAACAACATAGATGGACCTTGAGAGTATTATGGTAAGTGGAATAAGTCAGAGAAAGACAAATATGATTTCACTTACATGTGGAATCTAAAAAACAAATGAGCAAACAAAACAGAAACTTGTAGATACAGAGAATAAATTGATGGTCGCCAGATGAGAGACAGGTTGGGAAGATGGTGAAAAAGGGGAAGGGATTAAGAAGTACAGATGAGCAGGTATAAAAATAGTCATGGGGATGTGGAGTACAGCACAGGGACAGTAGTCAGTACAGTAATAATGTGTCAGACGGGTAGTAGACTTATCAGGATGATGACTTTAAGTTACATAAATGCCTGATCACTTTTTTACACCTGAAACTAATAATATTGTATGTCAACTGTAAGCAAAATTTTGTAATTAAAAAAATGAAAATAAATGCACATTCAATCTGAAAAAAACTTCTAGGCATAGAAAGAAGTAGGAAATTGTGACACATAAGAGGAAAGTCATCAAAGAAAACAGACCCACAAATGATGGGAATTATCAGGCAAAGAATATTTAAACAGGTATTATAAATATGTTTCATGTGTCTAAGAGTGTAGAATATGAAGTGATTTAATGATTAAATTATTAAATGATTTAAAAAACCCTAAAAATATATAACAACATTAGCTACAGATTGATTTATTTTGCTCTTCATTTTGCATAGGATACATAATAAACTTATACAAGTTTCTTTGTACTCCTAAAAAATGCCACTATTTTGACTTCCAGTTTGTGGGTTCTTAGATTATATACATATAATAGATTTCAAAGGGCCACTTTCTGTAAGCCTAAGCCTTCTTTACTTCAAATCATAGTCTTTGTTCCTATTAGAACAAAATAATGAGCTGCAGATGGGTTCCTTTTAAGAGGATTTTTGAAAGAGTATATACATAATCTGGTTGATTGAATTTTACATGTAGGAGACAGGACTGGTAATGTGTGGGGTGGGGTTTTAAAACTAATTTTTATACTTTTTTTTTTTGCTCCCCAGGCACGAAAAATCTCGTTGGGAAGTCCTCCAACAAGAACAACGGCTAATGGAAGAGAAAAATAAACGTAAGAAAGCTCTTTTGGCTAAAGCTATTGCAGAAAGGTGAGACACCTGAACCAGAAGAGGTTGTTTGTAACCTGCAATCGGCTGTCATGTTTTATATTTATTTTCCATTTCTTTTCTAATAAATTAACATTTTCTCTACAACCAATATTTTAAGACTAACTAAACAAATTGTGCTTTTTAAATTATACTGAAAGTTCAGTGTTGATTTATTAAGGAGGACTTTTTAAGCATATATCATAACAGATTTATGAATACAGGTGCAATTAAAACAAGAACTTAGCATCAGAGTTTTCACTATTACTCATCTACTCATGCATGATGGAGCAGCTAACAGCTATCAATATAAGTAAATTAGGAACAAGCGCAGGTTTTAATTTGGACATAAGGAGGTCATCAGCTGGCATTTAGAGGAGTAAGATTATTCCACAAACGTGACTTAAACTCCCACAAATCTTAATTATGTTTCCTATGGACAATTCTCTTAATTTACCCTGCCCCCACCGATAGAAGATACTTGATATGATTTAACCTTTTATCGATGACTCGGATCACCATGACGAGCACTGTCCATGCTGCGTTCAGTTCAGTTTCTCCCCTCCTAGTGTCAGGTTAACTGTCAGCCATCCCTTTTCTTTACTGCATTGTCCTGCCCTCGAACGGCAACATGCCTGTTTGAGCCACTGTTCCCATCCCTCACCGCTCTTTCTGCCCTTTTTGTTTGTAGTTTCTCCTGTGCTGTGGCCTTAGAAAACCAAGCTCAGTCAATAAAACAATAACTGAGAGCAGCAAGAACTACATACAGACAAGTATTCAGTGGCATTTTCTTTTTAGATCTCTAGAAAAGTCTGGCAAAACTATAATTGATTGAAGCTGGCGTGTGTGTCGAGAGGGAAAGTAAAAGGGATGTAGAGAAAGTCAGATGGATATAAGAGTAACAGAATTTTATCTGCCAAAGGGATATAGTATGAATTTGAAAATGATTTATTTTCTTCTCCTACTGGTATATCTTGATCTTTCATGAAGCATAGGTAATATGCAACTTACTGAACTTATGTTTCAAGAAAAAAAAGTGATTATTGGAAGCATTTTAGTAGTCTTCAATTTGGAAAAGGTGGTTTTCTGGGGATTTTACAAAAAGATTTACAGGCTTAGTGCTTGTTCTGCTCTATGTGCTTTAGAATTAGGACAGAAAGCACTGATATAGACATAAATGTAAGAAAATGAAACCTGGTTAGATTATTAATGAATAAACACCGAAGTATAGTACTTGAAGTAAATGAATCGTACTATTAACTTTTATAGGCAGAAAACAAGGGTAAATGCATAGAGTAGAAATCGAGAAAAAATTGCAATATTCTGGTTTTATGTGGGAGTTTTATTCTGTGAGAATGTGTGCAATTTTGAAATGAGTGAAATCACAATTAGAAGATTGGCTTTCGTCTTTGTTTATTCTTGTTTTTTAAATGTGTAATGTATTTGGGAATGATGAAGGGACTAAGAGATGGTGAAATTGGATGTGCTTTTAAACAAGAAAAAAACTATGCTTCGTTTTGAGCCCCAGACAGAAAAATTTTGAGGACCTGTAGTTTTGCCTAAATAACAAGAATCAAAGCAATAAAAGATTGGGGAAAATGAGTCCTGAGAATGTTAAAACCTAAGAGACGTTTTTAGACATATAATGAAATAGTGTTTAATGCAGGCATCTGTTGTTGGTGTCCACTGGGTATCAGACAAATGCGAATGGGCTTATTAGCAAAAAGAAATTAAGGCTGGAGATTTGGAAAGCTGTGTTCAGTGTCCCAATGTAAAGAGAATACAGATATAGTCTTTTATTGCTTATTCTCGTCCTTGTGGAATAAATATAGACCTCCAAATGAACTGTTTATTGATGTATTTTTAAATCTTTTTCTCTTGTGTATAAAAATTATATGTACTATAGAAAATTTGGAATAATACAGGAAAGAGGCACAAATATAGTCTGAGAGATATATCAAAATGTTACCAGCATTTATTTAAATTTTCTGTCTTTTTCTAATTTTTAAAAATTATACATTAGAATCATATTTTATATACAGTAGCTTGCTTTTTTCACTTATATTGTATATGGATATATGATCTTAAAATGCTTTTATGTTTTCACTCATGTTCCTGACTTTCTAGATCTAAAAGAACTCAGGCAGAGACCATTAAACTAAAGCGGGTCCATAAGGAGTTGCAGGCTTTAGATGACATGGTGTCAGCTGACATTGGAATCCTCAGGAATCGGATTGATCAAGCCAGTCTAGACTATTCAAATGCTCGGTGAGTTGGGGAAATTGTTCTCTGAACGAGGAGTTCGATTTAATTAATGTTATGCTCGCTTGGACAAGAATGTTTACGTACATCATCATTTAAGCCTCATAACAACCCCATTAGGCACTATTTATTCTTGTTTTGTATCAAATCAAGTGTGTCTCTTCTCGAATCTTCTTTTACTTTACCCTGCCCTTTAATCTTGTTCATATTCCTGTTAGAGTATTTCTTGCATTATTTATTAACATCTTAGTCTTTCCTGCTAAACCAGCGGGTATTTACTGTTTGGAACTCTAAATATCTGAATGACTTGCACCAAAACTCTAAAATCAAGTCTCTGCTCTTTCTATTAAGAAATTTTGATTGTCCGAGATTGTCCTTAGAGATTAGCCCAGTTCTCATTTCAGTTTTCATTAAAGAAAGATCTAGTTTATTTTTTTCAAGACTATGAGTATTTTAAAGAAAATACCACTCTTTCTTGAAAGCTTGAAGGTTTATTTTTTTTCTTTTCGATTGTTCTGTATGAAATGATTTGCTATCACATGTTTCCTTGGTTTCAACTATTGGCATTTTTTAAGAGAAAAAAATTATCATGGACTATTTTTGAAATGAACTGACACATGTAAAGAATTACGTGAACTTTGCAAACAGATAAAAAGGCAAAAAATTAAGTCCAATTTCAGGGTTTTCCAGTTCTTTCAATGTTGCTTTAATCATCCTGGTTTGTCTTTTTTCACAAGGGAATGCTGTGTTAATGACTCAGTTTTCCATCTTTCTCTGTAACACTAGAAGTCAATCAGAATGCCTCATTAGTTCAGGGTAAACCACAGCATCAGAATATTTATATAATAATTTAATAAGCGGAAATGCTTGATTGTGGTTTTTAATTCGCTGTTTATTGTTTAAGAAAGTGGTGGTGTCCCTGTGATTTTTGTAACTGTTGTTTGACTGTTTGCGATTAGACTTAATGAGTTGCCTTTATTAATTACCTGCCTAGATTAAAGCCATCAGTGGCTGATAACTGGAGATTCCATACTTCTACTGATAAGGTCATTCGGGAGGTGACCAAGATTTTGTTAAGATTAAACTAAGCCAAGATATTTAGCATGTTTTATTCTCTGTAACTGAAGATTGCCAGAGGAACATTTTTATGCCATTATAGCCTTTTACATAAATAATTCAGATTATTCTGGATACCTCGACAGAAGAATCACCTGGTCACATTTTAATTTTGTCTTAGAGGAGGCTGGAGAAGGATGGCTTTGTACATTGAACATTATATAAAAAATATCATAGTTTCAGCCTTCAGAGAACCACAAATGTGGGATTACTGGTTGAAGGAGAAAATATCCCACAGCATATAAACATTTTTAATGAAATTTTAGTAAATTTTTTATATCTTTTAACAAGCCGAAAATGGCATTTTCTCATAATGTAGTGATATTGACATGGCTGTATGTGAATATTCGTATTGTTTTCATGAGGCTATTTTTAAAAAGCCAAATGTGACTAGAAAACCAGGGTTGTATCTTGTTCATGCATAAGATTAAGACAACACTTTCTGAGGTACTGAAACATTTTAGATTGGTGATATAATGTTATGTTCTAGATTTCTACTGGAAAGTCATCCCCAGGGCAGTCAGTTTCTGTGGGAGATTTCCTTGATTTTTTTTTTTTAAATAAAAATATTATCATAGTTCTCTAGTGCCTGGTATAGTGCTATATCTACAAAAGTTTCTTGGATACCGAATAGTCCAGAGTTTCCTTTGGAATTGGCTTCTGTAGAGCAGTGTCAGGGTAGATACCCGCAAGGAGACCGGCACTTTGAGTGAGCCAGCTTGAGAGGGTTGCTGCTGCCGCTGCTGTTCACAGCTTCAGAGACAGTGCTGCCATGTGCTGTGCAGACCGGCTTGTAAAACCGAGCATGGCTGCATGTAGAACATCGCTTAACCCTCAACATACCAGGAAAACCAGTTATCACTCTTTGCCATCTATGTTTAATAGACACTCCCATGCACAAACACACACACACACACGTACATATATACATAATGTTGTAAGTCATTTTGTGAATAATTTAAAGAAGAATGAAAGGGATTGTGGAAAATAACTTTATTAAAAATTTTTATGAGTGTGTAAGCATGGCAGACCTCTTTGTATGAAGTAATGTTTGACTCCTAAAATTATACACGCTGAAAGAATGCAGTTGCAACACAGGACGGTCCAGAAACTTGTAGAATATTGTGTGATTAAGTTCTTCCTATCGAAATTAACTCTATGAAGATAACATCTTATTTTTATCCTGAGAAATGTATTTTTTACTCATTGATTGTTGAGTTGGAGAAAATACACCTAGGCTGTTTTTCTGAAGACTCGTACTCTGAGATTTTACTTACACTATCAGTTTCCCTATCTAGAATCTACACTTTCTGAGTCTGCATTTGTGTTGGTTCCTTAGGACTGCCATAAAAAATTACCACGAAGTAGGTGGCGTAAAGCAACAGAAATTTAGCCTCTTCCGTTTCCGGCAGCCAGAGTCTGAAATCAAGGTTTCGGCAGCGTCGCTCTTCCTTCAGAAACTCTAGGGAGGAAATCATTCCTTGCCTCTTCCAGCTTCTGGTGTAGGGGTTCCTTGGCTTGTGGCTGTACCACTCAGTTCCGCGCCTTCGTAGTCACACTGCTTCCTCCTTTTTTCTCAAAATTTCCTTTACCTCTTTCTTAAAAGGATACATGCTCTCGCATTAAGGGCCCAACTGGAAAATCAGAAATAAACGTCTCTCAAAATCTTTAACTTAATCATATGTTTTGCCATATATAATTTAATATTCTCAGGTTCTGGGGATTAGGAAGTGAATGTCTTTAGATGGTCATTTTTTAGCTTACCACAACATATATCTTTTGTCTAATAATTACTGCAAAGTGTCTTCATCTGTCAATTTGTTTTTACTTTGCCATTAGGGCAGAAAATGAAAAACATTAATTCTCAACTGTGTTCAGTGAAAGCCGAGAGCAGATTACAAATATGGTGTTTTAGTCTTTTATACCTTTTTGAAAAGTGATATAATACTTTGGACAACACAGTAAGGAAACTAAATGATGATGATTTGTTTCATTATAGCATAGTCTTTTTAGGTCATTTCATTATTCTCTTTTTTCTCATTTTAATTTTTTTAGCATAAATGAGAATAATCAATGAGTAACGAGGAAATAATTCCTAGGGTAACGAAATGGCAAAATGTTTCAAGACATAGGATAAATAATATCTCAATGATCCCGTAATATATCTTATATTTATAAAAAGATCCGGTGGACCAATATCATGATTACAAATTATGATTAGTTTTATTCTGTTTTTTTAAAATATAAGTAAATTTCCTCTTTGTTTTCTGGAAGACTTCTAAGAAAGGATAAAAAAAATCATGATATGTTGATCCTTACAAATAGTTATAATTGCTCAGAAAAAGAACTGAAAAACTAAAAGTGGGTCAGTGGAACCTAATGCGCCAAGGGTTAATGATCGAGTTTTTAAAATTGTCAGGGATACCAAAACCAAGACACAATTTCTAGAATCTTTTAAATAACATTCATTAAATCATTCAGCGCCCCTTTAAAATAACAAAACAATTCAATAACTACATTTCAGTTCAATTTGTCTTACTATGTTAAGTATAATGCTCCTATTATTCTGTTCCAAAATATGTCATCATACTCTGATTTGGTACAGCCACCTGACCCCCAGGCTCATAGTGCAGTTTGTGAAACTAATCAATATTTTAAACATAAATCACTCTGTACAGGAATATATATGCATGTTTCTGGGCAGAGGGACTTTAAATAAACAAAATGCAAAATCTTCAGTGATTTATCCAGAGTGAAAGATCTATGGAAACCCAGGGGCCTATTTGCAAATTTTAATTTCAATTCAGCATTCATGAGCCCAATCAGTAAATCTTTACCGACTGACTTTGACTGGCTGAGGGAGACCGCAGACTTGCAGAGAAAGGAGATTTGAGTGAGGGGAAGGGGCTAGGGATTCGTGTACATCTAGAGAATGTTGTCAGAGCTCTTAAGCTTGATGAGAGAACATTCAGAAAAAGATATGTTACCAAGTATGGAAATAAAGGGTCCAGAGAGCCAACAGAGCTCCTTTAGAATGGTTATTTTAACATAGGGGTAATTGAAAAAGAGCTAGTTTTCTCATTCTATTTACTAGATGACAGTAAAAAAAAAAAATGAAATAGGATAAATGAATGTTATGTAAGTAAGAGTTTTCAAATGTAAACACCGTATTCTTATGTTTTGCATAATTTTAATTTTAGATACATGTGTATTGATGTGCTAACCATGCTTTTCGATTCTGGTGCTTTGGAGGGAAGTTCGTTTCTTGCGTGCCTACTGGGCACTGCACTGCACACTTGCCCTGCTTATGCCGTCTGGTCCTTAACACTCCTCAGAAGCACTGTTACAGTCACCGTTTACAGACAAAGCAAGACTCCGTTGGAGAAACTTCCTGGGGTCGCTGTGCTGGAGTTCCAGTCATCTCATGCCTGTTCTCCGGCCTCTTCCACAGGAACCTGGCCATGTTTTGTACTCATGATGTTGACCCTAGGCACCCCTGATTAGAACAACAATTGGCTCCCTACTCCAGAATGTTTCATCCGTGGGCTAAACAGGGCTTCATAGCACTGCCTGGCACTGTGAGCTCTGTGTAAACTGGTATGAGTCAAGCCAAGCCAACCCAGGTCCTCCCTCTGGAATTTTGGAATTGGATCGTTGAGAGATTGAGTGGTGTGAATTTCATGTAGAGTCGCAGCTAGTGGCCATGTTGGACTGTCAGTGTGCTGGGAAAGCCAAAATCAGAAAAACCGTGGTTTCTACAGTGAAGAGGATGGCCTTTGATTCTGATGACATGCCTGTGAGAGCACCTCTTATATCCTACAGTAAAATCCACTTTTTATCTAAGCTAGTTTGACTGGGTATCTGTTCTTTACATCCAAGAAAAAGCCTTCACTGAAACCTGTATATGCGTAGTAAATAGCAAAGGCAGGTTTTGAACCCCAGGTTCTCTAAAATCCAAGCCTTTTCTTTTTCTTCTCTATTTCCCGTTAAGATGGAATGTTACATTAGGAGATATATCTGTTTCTTTCTTGCTATAACTCCAGCACTAGAAATTATTACATTGATTTGCATAGGTGGTTGCAACAGGTAAGGCAGCAACTGTTAGTAATTAAATGGAACAGTTAGTTGGTAGGTAGGGATCAAATTCTTTTCCTGACAAAAAGAAAAGCAACAAATTATATAGAAAAGGCAAAAGACAGTGAACCAATATGTGATAATTTTTTGTATCAACCTAATGCAAAAGAAAAAAAGATCATATGGTGACTTCCCCAGTAGAATCACCCTACTTCATGTAAGACCGGCATTGCCTATCTATAGATTTATATATCTGTAAATTTACAAAAATTTGTAATAAGTCTAGCAATAGTGTATTGTTGCAGAGGAATTCTCAAATGGGACATTTTTTTACTAGATGACAGTAATGGTGATGTTCTGGAGACATTTGGTGATGTTCTGGAGGCATTTGTAGTTATCTCTCGCAGAGGGCACTACTGGCCGCTAGTGGGCGGGAGCCAGTGACGCTGCACGCCCTACGCTGTACAGGACAGCTCCCATGACAAAGAATTGTCTGGTTCCAGGGGCCAGCAGTGCCAGTGTTGAGAAACCCACCCTAAACCTTTCCTGAAGCTTTCTGTTCTACTTGGTTTTTACTTCTTGCCTGCACCCAGTATCATTTGCTGGGTGTGCTCTGTCCCATCTCCCAACAACTGTCCATATCCTTCTCTACCAAAAATTTTCTCCTAATCTATTAATCAAGAGATACAGATTTCTCAACAATAAAAAATAATCTGATTAAAAATTGGGTAGAGGACCTGAATAGACTCTTTTCCAAGGAAGACATACAAATGGCCAACAGATAGATGAAAAGATGCTCAACATCACTCGTTTATAAGGGAAATGCAAATCTAAACCACAATGAGACACCTGTTGGAATGGCTATTATCAATAAGACAAGAAATAACAAGTGTTGGAGAGGATGTGGAGAAAAGGGAACCCTCGTACACTGCTATGGGAATATAAATTAGTGCAGCCGCTATGGAAAACAGTATGGAGGTTCCTTGAACGATTAAGAATAGAGCCACCATGTGACCTAACAATCCTTTTTCTGGGTATCTACCCCCCAAAATTGAAAACACTTGTTCAGAAAGCTATATGTGCCCCTATGATCATTGCAACATTATTCACAATAGCCAAGACATGGAAACAACCTAAGTGTCCTTTGACAGATAATTGGATAAAGAAGATGTGGAACACATATACAATGGAATACTTCTCAGCCATAAAAGAGATGAAATTTTGCTATTTGTGACAACATGGATGAATCTTGAGAGTATCATACCAAGCGAAATAAGTCAGACAGAAAGAACAAAAACCATAGGATTTCACTTATTATGTGGAATATAAAACAAAAAGCAACAAATAAACAAAGAAACTCATAGATAACAGACAACAGAACGGTGTTTACCAGTGGAGAAGGGGAGTGAGGGGATGATGAAGAAGGTAAAGGGGGTCAAATATACGGAAGGAGACTAGACTTGGGATGATGCGCACACAGCAGAGAACACAGATGTCATGTTATAAAGATGTACACCTGAAACTCACATATGTTATCATTAACCAACTTCACCCCAGTAAATTGAATTAAATAAAAAAGAGAGATTTTCTACTTTCTCATCTCTTACTATTTTACCTCTCAAATTTAACCAGCCGTGTACTGGAGCTAGCTTGCACTGATGCATGAGAGTGGATTTTGTACATCTTTTCCCAATTCTGCATTCAGCGATGTTACATTGATGCTTGAAATTGGCCATGCTGGTAGTATTTACACTACAGAAATCAGCAAACACTACAAATCAGGGCTCTTCTCCTCGGAGCTAGCACACCACTGAATCAATCCTCAGCCCGCTTTTATTCATTCGCAGCCTTGGAAAGAGGAAATGGGTGCAGAAGAATGTCGTCATATCAGGAAAGTCCAAATGTGGATGCTGTGGACGTTTGAGCAACAGTAGTTGGTCTAAGGTCTACTCTTGTAGACGAGAGTTCATAGAGTGTTAATATTCGTATCTTCATTATACATTGTTTCCAATTATGGAGTTTATTATTGTTTCTCGGCCCTCCTTTGAATATCTTCTTCATTGGAAAATTAATGGACCAATCTTTGTCCCTGTCCCTACAGGAAGCGGTTTGACAGGGCCGAAGCAGAGTATGTTACAGCAAAACTCGATCTACAGCGCAAGACTGATATTAAAGAGCAGCTCACTGAGCACCTTTGTACCATCATACAGCAGAACGAGCTCCGCAAGGCCAGGAAGCTGGAGGAGCTGATGCAGCAGCTGGACGTACAGGCTGATGAGGAGACTTTGGAGCTTGAAGTGGAGGTGGAGAGATTGCTGCATGAACAAGAAGCAGAAGCAGAGAAACAGATGGTTCATGTAGAGAGGCCGTTTGAGCCTTCTGGGGAGAGTGTGCCATTGGGGTCTGCTCAAGAGAACAAAAAGCATCAAAAACAAGCTGCCTCCCCAAAGGTAGATGAACAACGTGAGAATTCCAACAGCACTCCCCTTCTTACTCCAGACCCCCCAAATCGAGAAGCAAAAACTACTGTGAATGACATTGCAGCTGCTCTGACCTGACCACATGAAGGGCCAGTATTTGTTCTTTTCAGCTACTATGGTATTCAGTAAATGATGCAAACTTCTCTTGTAGATTATGCCGTGACCTCTGATAAATGCCTCTCTTAAACAATATTAATTTTAGAATCCGTGATTAGTTTTATGTTTGACCACTCTCAGGTCCTAAAGAATTTAAATATATGGCATAGTTCACCTTGATTTTGGTCCAGTTCTTTTAGTGTACCCTTATTTTGGGTGAAAACAAGTGACTTAAAAGGATAGAATTAAAACCACATGGTTAAGAGTGTTTTTAGACCAGGAAAATATAGAAAAGTAAAATGAAAAATGATAATACCTCATCAAACTCATTTAAATCCTGAGAGAAGTAATGAGAATGACAATCCTGTTTTACATCATTAGCAAAGAGACGCAAAACTTAAACGTGAAAAAGAATAAGAAACAACTAACAAAAGTAGTAGGTTAAATTATCTATTTGGATCTTTCTAGAGCTGCAAAACAACTTGGAAATTACAATTTATGTAAAGAACCAGACAACTTAAGCCCACATTACTTTTGTCTTCCATTTGCCTTTTAAATGGCTTTGGTTTACAACCAGAGTTTTGGTTAGTTGACACATACAAATGTATCTATATATAAATATGCCATATATAATTTTGCTATTAATATATTGTCTTTAATTAGCACGTTGATTAGTTAAATTTAGACAAAGCATTTCTACGGTGAGGCTGAAATTAATATAGAAAATGTTATTGCTGCTTTTGATTATGAAAAAACATTTTCTTTCTAAAGTTACCTGTAAATATGTGTTTTATATGTTGGATATAAATTATCCTGTCGTAAAGCATTTAAATTGTTAAAATGATGGTTTTCTTACTCCTTTAATACTTTATTACTGTCACTAATACTTCACCACTACATTGTATTATATGTGAATGTGTAAATATAGTTTTGTCACAAAATCTGTGCATATCATTAATTTCTGATGTATCAGGAATTCCAAACAGTAAAATCATACATTTTAAGTCTAAAAAGAAGAAATAAAAGAGGATAAGGATAAATGTAATATTGTATCTTTAATAGTTTCCAAAAAAATTGGGGACATCCTATTTTTAAATGAGTTTGAGAGTATTATTTTCTGGTAATGGAGATGAGCTTTTATTTTTATATTATGTAATTTGAGTTGAAATTATAGCTTTCCATTACTGACTTCTCTATACAGAGGCATTTATATAAATAGTTATGCTTTTCTTTATGGATGACATAAACTGAAAGCTTCATTGTCCAATATGGTCCTATTTTTCTAAGGAATAAATAAGTCCGATGCGTTCATGATGTGCTCTTTTGTTTACCTTTTTTTAAAAAAAAATTCACAGTTGAGTATGTGTTGTTAAGTGGTGTGTGGCAGTAAAGCGTCTGTGGTAGATACAATCATTGACTTTTGTATGAACCTCTGTTGGGGAAAAATTCATCAATAAATGAGGTTCTATAATATTGGCCAAATACGAATAGGTACAACCTAATTCTCAGTCTAAGTACTTTAAGTACTTATCATATAAGGTATATGCAGAAATGAGGGCCATGAACGAAATGAATTGGATGGCACCTTGGAGACCATCTGATTTAATTGTATTTTACAGATGAGGAATTTGAGAGTCAGAGATTTCACTTGGTCATGTTGGCCGACTGGCCTATTCTAAACTTAAAGCACTGTGAAGTCGCGATTCTGAACTCCTGGTATATCTCTTACAACCTTGACTTCTCTTGCAATGCCGACCATGAAGTTCACTGCATCCCTCCTCTTCAGAGCTTTGCTTCGGAACTCGTGCAGGAATTGCGTTTGTTCGTGTGAAAAAGCTTCGAAGTGTGCCAGTAAATGGTCCACTGAAATCGTTATTTTGGAAAACTTACCTTGCTTGGCTTTCCCAGGGTGGTGTCCAAGTGCTCAGGTGATGATATAAGTGACAAAGTGCTATTGCATCAGTTTGGTACAAGGCAGCTGTGGCCCATGTGTGCATGGAATCAGACTTGGGGGCTCACTGGTCTGAGGAGCATATGCACTGGCTCCTCCAGGATGGCCCTGATATCTTTTAAAACTATAAAATCCATTCTAAAGACTTTTGATATATGGATTCACAAACCCACAGCAATTGTTAGTTTCTGCGAAGGAAATTATTGGTTCAAAATTACTGCCATAAGTTTGTCGGGGCTCTTTGTAGAGCTGTCCCTTCTGTGGTAAGTCCCTCTTCTCTTCCATGCCTCAGATTGTTAGAGCATAAGGTTATCAGGGCTCTGAGTGATGGATGTGTAATTTAGGAGGTCACTGCTTCGTGTTATCTCGTGTTTTGTTTAAGAGTCTATTAAATTGTAGTAATTTTTACTCATTCTCTTAAAAAGCATACTCTGCAGAGTAAATGTGAATTCCTCAATTTTAAGAGTTCTTAAACCTTGATTCTCTACTACTTTCTTTAAATAGAGCCATTTTTATAGGTTCCAAAGAAGCAGAATTTCTTAAAACGCAGTTCACATCGCATTTAAAATAAAGACAGTTGTTCTCAAGTTTTTCATCTCTGCATAATTCTACTGAATTATAGCAGTTGCAGGTAGTGAATCTTTGTACTCACTGAGAGCACAGCTGGTTTCCAAGACAGATGATAAAAATCTGATTGGAATTCCTAGAACATATTTCATAGCTGGGTTGGCATTTGAATTATAGAGTAAAACTCAACTATAAACCTCTTTCATTCTTTGTTTGGATTTAGCTACATAGTACTCTCAAGGAGCCTTACCTAAGTATTCAGCGACTTCCTCTTCCGAGGCATTGGCACAAGACGAACTCAAGTTATTCTGACCCAGGCCATTCCCAGTGACCTTTATGAACGATGTTTTGGGTTTTGTATTTCTAAGGAGCCAAGTCAGCATTTTAAAAGTCCCTGATAGATATAAGTCAGTCTGCCAGACAAGACCTGGGGCCACGCTGGACCAGGGTAATTATACCCTTTCTCGACATAGATCTACCCCAGGCCTGACTTGAACTACTCTCTGGAGGGATGAAGCAGGACAGCGTTTTCCAGTCTGCCTTCACCTTAATGTCAGGCTACTTTTGCAAGCTCCTAATCTCAAACAGCTGTCTTAAAAATGCAACATCATCTCTATGCAATTGCTCAAACAACTGTATAAAGCTACGTATATGGACAGAGTTATATAAGGGGTGTATGATCCGTGCCTTTTGTCTCTGAGAAGCCTGTATTCTACTTGAAGGACTAGATTGACATTCATCAGCCCAAGGCTGATACAGAACATGGTGTCTTATTGATGGGAGGCATAATAAGTGGTTGGAACACTGAATATGGATGCATCCTTCAAAAGTTCCAAATTTGTAGAACAGTCCTAATTTTAAATATTCTATCCAGTTTTTGCTATCTAAGAATGTATCTAGGACCTGCTGTGTCTTTTAATTTGCCTTTAGCGCTGGGAAGCAACACATATAGAACTAAACAACAACAAAACCCTCTGTTAGACGGTGTGTCCAGATTTTGAGTTAAAAATTATAGTCACCAGAGCAAGAGTAAATTGGAAAACGGGGAGGTTTTTGCATGTCACTGATTTAAAATAGTGGGCCCACTGGGATTTATCAGTGCAAAAAAGACAAACAAACATCAAATATTGGAAAAATTAACTTTAAGCATATCCCTTTCTGACAAAGAGTTGATAGCATTTTCTTATGCGGAGAATAGCATAATTACGAGGGCTCATTACAATAATTCAAGGTGTTGCCGAACCAAGGGGCAGTAATTATCGCCCAAGCCAGAATAAGATGGAAATGGAACAGACTGGTGTGAACTCAAGGATAACTCAACATGGATGCATGTTCAAAGTCACACATAAGAGAGGTCTTGCCAAGCCAAATGGCTTTAGGAGCCTAAAATAGAGCCATAATTAAGCAATAAGACGTGACAGGGAGCACATTTCTGGGTGATTATAGCATGCCTCAGGGATAAGTCACTAGGCCATGGGTTCATATGAGGAGTGGAATAACAACCCTGCAATGTATAGCATCATGCTGCTAGAGGGAATAGGAGGGGGAAATTAATAATGGGAGTTAGGAGAGACGTTCTGTAAGCTGTCGCTTTAGTCACTGCGTAATTCTGCCTTGTGTCTCGGACCTGTGGCCACTAGTTGTAACCAGCATCCTGAAGCTCTGTATTTACACCAGAGCCTTCTCTTACTTTATAACCCAGCAGAACTGTCCATCTTCTCATTTTCTTAGCCAGGCTCGTTTGTGTTTCTAAGACACAAACAAACAAAGTCCATAGCCATAGATATGGAACTACGGTCCAGTAGAATCGTAATTGCAGTTGCTTAGACCTGGCTTTTGTAACTGAAAAAAAAAATGGCTGAAGCAGTCACATCGAGTCATTCTTAATATTTTGGCTCATTTGTCTCATGTTGCGTCTCATGTTGTGTTTCCTTCAGAAACGCCCACTAGACATGGCTCCTGTGTCACAGAGGTGCAGAGATACACGGTGCTGCCGGTGGTGGCAGAGCAGGCGCACAGTGGGGCTAGTGACTTAAACTGTGCGCTGCTGGAGGCGGGCCTTTCCCCAGATGAGAGGCGAGGCACCCAGGGGCGGTAAGGTGAGGCGGAAATCTCCCAGCTCTGACAGATGCCCTCCTCAGAGCCCTGCAGATCAAGGCGATGCCTTATTGCCAGATTCCTCTGTGTTTCTGTGATTGTTAGCACTTCAGAAGAGAGTTTAAAAAATTCTGACCCAAACTCAGAGGACAAGATTTGCCATGGTCTTTAACGTCTGCCGTGGCGCAGGCTGGGGCCATTCTGCGGACAGAATTCGGGACAAACAGTGGCTTTCCTTAGACAGCCCCGCCCCTCTGTCTGGTTTACTCACTCTACACTCTTCCTCAAAATCTGCCCTTCAGAATTCCTGTGTTGAAAGTTCATCCCAGATGTGAGGGTGTCAGGAGGTGGGTGGGCCTTTGGAAAGTGATTAGGTCCCCAGGGTGGAACTCCCATCAATGAGATCGGTGCTCTAGTGAGAGGCCCTGGAAAGCTCCTGCCCCTTCTATCATGAGGACAGAGAAAGAAGATGGTTGTCTGTGAGCCAGGAAACTGGTCCTCACCAGACACTGAATCTGCCAGCACCTTGATCTTGGACTTCGCAGCCTGTAGAACTGTGGGAAATACATCTCTGTTGTTTGTAAGTCACTCGGTCTACAGTATTCTGTTATAGCTGCCCGAACAGACCGAGACAACAGTTTTGGGGAAACTAAGTCAGCAGGTTACTTTTCCCAAGCTTGTCTACACTTTAACGTAGTGGAAACTTTTCAAGTGATGTGTTTTAACTAGCGCGTGGAAATCTCGACCCCCAGCTAAAGGAATTTCAAGCCTCAGAGCGCAGGCATGTGATCCGGGAATCGTGCACAGCTTGAGATCCTGAGCTCACGCCCGACTGCATGAGCTGAGAAATGAGTCTCTGAAGGCTCGCCCATGCCATACTCTTTATTCGCGAAAGATGACCCCAACCTGTCTTCCCCCAGCTTCCTGTTGCTAATGGGACACGTCCTTAGGGAAGGGAAACTGAGTCTGCCATTCTAGCCAAATGTACCACTTACTATGGTTGCATAATAGACCACTCCATAACTTAGTGTCTTCAGTCAGACACCACTTTTGTTTGCTTATGATTCTGTGGGTCAGTAATTTCCTGTAGGCTCAGCTGGGAGATCTGATCCTGTTGGGGATCGGTGGCTTTCCTGGGCTGGAGGGTCTCTTATCCTTCAGAGGGCCAGCTTGGATTTCTATTCATGGGGGTCCCAGGGTTCCAAGATGGCAAGAGTGAAAGCTGCAAGTCTTCTTGAGACCCGGCTCAGCAGTCACACATCACATCTGTTGCATCCCAGTGATCAAAGCATGTCATAAGGCCAGCCCAGATTCACGGTGTGGTGAAGTGGACTCTACATCTTGATGGGAGGAGCGGGACAGTCATGTTGCAAAGTGACATTTTTGTAGGAGTGAGAGGAATTGTGCCATCTTTGCAAACAATTTACTACATCAGCGCCCCCTTGCAACAGTTATTCACATCCAAGCCAAGAGCAGAGTTCACTCACCCACCCCCCTCCAAAATCTCATCACACTCAATTCACGTGGGTTACATCTTCAGCATCCTTTGGACCAGGCTACAGGAGCCCCCCAGTCCGGCTCTCCCCTGACTACTTCTGTACCTCTCTCAGGGCCACCAAAAATATTAGGCTCACCTCCCTTTCCCCACTGGGGCCACGGAAAACCCTCCAAAACAGCGCACACCGCTTTGCTCTAGTTGAGCAGGCAGCTTCTGTGGCACAGTGCCGGGGACAGGGGATCTCTCTGAGCTCTGCCATCTTTTGGATTCTAACCTGGAGCTAAGGCACAGTTCTCATTCTCAGAATGTGAAAGATCCACACTCATGCCAGCTGAGGGGGCAGGAGTGGGGTGCAAGCCCCCTCAGGGACTCACCAGCATCTGACCCTCTTGCTTCGCCTTAGAATACTCTCTTGTCTTCCAGCCAGGGGAATTTTTATTTTACGTGGGCAGGAAAAAATTGGCTCAGATTGATCAAATATTCTTCCAAATCTTTTTCTTCTGAAGCCTGAAGCTCAGCTTTTTAAACTCAAAAGCCAAGAATTTGTCTCTTTTGTTCTGTGGTTCTGCTGTGACAACCCTCCCTGGAGGCAAGGAATGACTCATGGTCTAGCTGCCCAGATGGGGGAGGGTCAAGGGTAACAGGAAATCACGGGGAAAAACACATTTGTTAATACATCAAAATCTTATCCTGCTCTACTAGGGTTTCTACTTTTTTTCTTATTCTTTGTTAAATGGAGACCAACCCGTCCTCATCCTTTCTTATAAAGCCTTCTGCATTAGATAGGGTTCCTTGGGATGTAAGTAATAGAAATCAACTCATGCTTGCCCACCCTCTCCCTGAAAATGAAATGCAGGTGCTGAGAGAAGGAGTGGGAAGAACAGGAGACTGAGACAGATATGTCATCGTGCCTTATGAGGTCACCCAAGACCTGAATTTTCATGCCTTCTCTGGTTTCTGCCCTTCCCTCCATGTTGGCTTTGTTCACTAGATGGCCTTCTCTGGCTTCTCTGTAGGTAGGGCCTAAATTTGAAATCCTCCTGCTACCTGCTGAGACTGAAATCTCTTGCTCAGATATCTGAATTCTAGTGGAAGGGATTCTGATCTGGTCAGCGTGGTCCATGATGAGCAGATCAGGGCGTGCCCGTCGGGAGGGACAGAATCGCATTCCACAAAAAGGCCACCAAGTGCCACCACCAGTGGAGGGAAGGAAAATTCTTGAAAAACTAGAGATTAGGCAGAAAACCCCCAGATGTCTATCTAATTTACTCCTCCCTGGATGGAAATGATTTTGCCTTTATTAAACCGTCTTGGCAGCTTATCTGTACCGATTGCGTCATACTGATCATGGCGATGTTTTATAGCGATCCATGGCGATGTCTCTTCTAGTGGGCCACCAGCATCGGGGTGGGCAGGAACTTAGTTTCCCTCTGCACGAAGGTACACACAGTGTGCTACACATAATAGGCATTCAGAAGTATCCGCCGAAGGATCAAATGAATCAAGGAATGGGAACAAAGGAGGTAGCTGAGTCACTGAGCCCAAACAAGCAGCGGATATTATAGAGGGAGAAACCCAGTGCATTTGTATGGTAGGCGTAATTTTGAAAAAATATCCAGATACCTTCTATTATGTGCTACGATTTTCTGTAGGCAGCGAAAGGGTTAAGCAGTTTTGCACTGTGTTCGTGGCCTTCTGACATGGTATAAAACACTACAATTTTGGCTTTTCCATTTTAGCTGACATGGTTTAAGTTGATGAATATTTTGATTTGTGCCAGTCTTGGGCAGTTTTAAATGCTATCCCTCCAGGAGTCAAGAAGTCCAGTCATAATCATAACAATATGCTTGTCAGTCAAAAGCACCGGAAGATTGTTTAGGTGCAAAGAAAGCATTTTCCCCTGAAAGGAAACAGGGCAATTGAAATCACCTACTTTTCAAGGCATTGAAGTCAAAACTGTTACCAGCTTCATGGTGTGAAAATCCAGGTCTCAGCACCCCTCGGTCAGACTCCGCGATGTCCGGGGGCTATCCAGCCAAAAAAACGAGTTACAGTCTAAAGTTCAGAAGAAATTAGACTGGAGGGAAAAGCACAGGCCATCAATGTTGATTTCCCCATCATTATATGCAGGTCACCGTTTCAGCGAGGAACGCATAATAAATTCCCTTCCATCTCCACAGTCAAAGCACCTTGGGTAGATTTTGCCGAGCCAACTAAATCAGAGAATTCACGCAATTACACAAGATCTGGGCAGAGGCAAGTGATTTTATTTTACTTTTTTTTTTCTGAACAGACTGAACAAAATAATATCTGATAGAATTGACCTAAAGGTTATATACCATAGGATCTGCTTGCATTACAGCAGGCAAAATTAAAAAAAATCACATAGCTCTGGGTTCATTAGCAAAAGGGGAAAAGCCAGAAACCAGTGTGGGAGAGAGGAAAGAGAAAAGGAACAGCCCGGAGAAATGAATTTCAAAATTGGAGGCAGCCCAGAATTCTTCCGGTCTTTGGATATGTCGGTGTCAGGACCTTCTTTTTTCAATGTTAGTGTGATCTTAACAATTCCAGCTGCTCAACAAATTTGCTCAGCAACTTCACTCCACCAGAAGAAAATTAAAAAACAACTCTGGTATGCCCCCTTCTAATTTTATTGCATCCATAGCAGCTTTTACATGGAAGTGAACTGGTTAAATAAAAAGTTACTATAATAGAAAGAACACCTTTCACCCCCGAAGAATTCCATATACCCCATGCTGATATCAAAAGAGTCTCCTCATGGGAAAAAGCAATGTGGAAAGCAAACGGAGCAAAAATCTGGTGTTCAGAGTCCACTGGGAGCTTCAGACAAATATGAAACAATGACTTCATGTGGTAGATAAATTTCTCACATTCTTCAACCAGTTTTATTGGCTAAATACTCACGTATCCAATTGTATGAACACCAAGCCCGCCCAAAGAAGAATCTGAGTGGATATTAAAGAACACATTCAGGGTGGAACTCTAAATCACATGCTCACCGTTCTGTCCCACAATTTACCCGTGTTTCTATTAGCCGAGTCATCCAAAACCGTGGTTATCATTATCCTCTGTTTCACTGATAAGGAGAAGATAACTTTGAAGAGGCAAAGAATCTCTTAGCAATAGCAGAGCAGGAGAACATTTACTGTCATCACATCTAAGTCCAGCCTTGCACATTGTCTCCTGTCCCAGGCTGCACTACCAACCCTGGTTTCTAAGGCACATCACAGTGTGTCCCAGACCTCTCTCTCTGGCTCTGTGTCTGAATTCCCTCCTGAGAATCTTCTTTTTCCTGTAAGCCATTCCTACTCATTGTCCCTCATCGGGCCATGCACGCACGTGCCTCTGCAGCCTCACGTGTCTGCTTCCCCTCCCTTCTGTGGTCCAAACTCTGTCTTTCTATCCTTCGGACTGGATGCCTCCGTGGAACTCTCATGGGCCGCTCCAGCCTTTGCTAGGTCTGTCATCTGGATTCCTCTCAGCTGGCACTTTGCCTGGTCGGCCTCACCCTGTAATATCGCTTATGATTTCATTAGTCCCCGAGGCCGTGCAGGATAGCGCAAAGTAGAAAGGCTTTGGAATCAGATGGACTTGCTTGGAGATCCAGGCTCTTTCTTAATGAACTGCGATCATTTAACCTCTGTGTAGTTTCATTTTCCTCGTGTGTAAATTGGGAATCATAATACCTGCCTCACAGAGTTCTTGGGAGCGTCAAATAAAGTTGTATATACAAGGGACCTAGTCCCCTACACCACAGAGTAAGTCAGAGCTTTGTCTCATTAGTTTCCTGCGTTGTCTCTGGCACCCGGAAGGGTTCCTAGCACAGAACAGGTGCTCAGCGAATGCTTATTAAATGAATTAATGACTATGCGGTACAGAGCAAACATTGATTCTCTTCTATTTTTCTGTCACCACTGGCCTGTAACTTCTGCAGGATGATGTTTATTGCATGCATGTCTTGGCATACTTGCTGGGAGGAGCTTTGATCAGTGTTTTCTCATGAGTCCGTGGTCTCCTTATTTACTAGATAACTCTTAGTGGCAAGTAACGAGACAGTCATCATGGAAGGCAACCCACTTGTCTGTGAACTTCAGTGCTACTTCCCACTGACGGAGGCAGGAGCAGGGTAAAAATAATAATAATCTCAGAAAAATACGAGGGAACTAGGAAAAGGCATTTGACAAATATGTATCACGTATTACCTTTTCCATATGCCCAGCTGAGAAATGCACCATAAAACTCAAAAGTAAAGTACAAACTGTCAATAATAAAGGTATTGAAGATGGAAAGAAGGAAGAGAAGGAGAGAGGAGAAAAGGGAGGGAAGGGAAAAAGAAAACAGAAGAGGGAAAACTGTGAAGTGCTACCGTTGCCTCTCTGAAATTTCAAATCAGAGACCATGCCACGCCACCGCACGTCAGCTTCTTCTCTGTGTGTCTATCAGAGCAGGAAACTGATCTCAGATCCTAGGAGAGCCCTTCTTGACTTTAGCCCAGGGACTTCTCCATAATTTTTTTTTAAATCGACGCGGACCGTGATATCATACACCGGAGAGATGGTTTGGAGCAGTTTGGAAAGGTTTTACCTTGGCATAATGGAAACCACGTGCGCCATTATGGATTTCTAATGCTCCAATGAGGTGGGTACAAGTCGCTTTGAAGAAAAGGAAGCCATTTCCAACCACATTTCTCCTGATTTATGCCCAAGCCCCAGAAGGTCCAGACAGGTTGGAAAAGATTTGGTAATTGGAGAAGTGACAGGGGGTGAGAAAGTATATTTTGTAAAAGACTGCAAACTTGACTCTCACTTTAAATTCTTGCCTTGGGCAATGCGTGCATTTTAGAGCTTAAATCATGTTAGTAGTTTAAGTCAGATTGAGGGTGAAAGACTACACAGCTCCATGAATTAGGACTGGATTGTTTTGGGAAAAACATTTTCCAAGCTGGCCAAACATAAATCAGTCCTAACAAGGCACCTGTGATTACAAGCGGGTCGAATGAATGCCCCTTACCGTATATCTACCCATTCTTATTTCTCTTCACTCGCATTTTTTTTTTCAACCAGAAAAGCAGAAAGCAATGAGGATTTTTAGAAACACGTCGCAGGCAGCCCCAAAGGAGGCCCAGAGCACGGGACACAGATCCCTGCGTGGGTCTTAGCAAGGAGGCCAGAGCAGGCAGGGTCTGCAGTGGCCACAGGAGAGCGTCTCATCAGACAGCAGGGAACTGAAGTCCTAGATTTCAGTGCGATGTCTAAGGCTGGCATCGACTATTGCCTGGCAGCTGGCCCTCCACACTTCTGCCCGGGGCCCCCATGGCGACACGCACGCGCCTCGTCTTTCTCCTGCTCTTGCTCGTTGGCCTGTAGGTCCCCTGGTTCGGGAGACCCTAGCTACCCCTGTTCAGGTGACTCCTGTTCATCCGCAGGGAAGCTCTGTCGTTGTTTTCCGTGTAAGCCTTGGGTGTTGACCTTGGGTGTTTCTTCACGATTGTGTTGTTCTTTATTGCTCTCGTGAAAAATAGTCTCACCTTCAAATCACTGCTCTATTTCCATTAACAGATGCCTTCCTTTAAGTCCCGTCAGAAACAGAACAATATCACTGAAAACGACACCAGAGTTAGTTTGCCCTTTTGCAAACCTTGTAAACTAGTCACGTAGGCTTGAAACGTTTTGTTCACCACATCCAGCAATCTTGGGGAAAAGCTGTATGCATGACTGTTTCTAGTCTTTTCTATTATTAGAATTTGATTAAATTATCGGGTCTTATGTTCTCTGCCATTTGTAAACTTTTTTTTTTTTTTTTTAAGTAGAACCTTCTTTCTTTTATTGTTTGTCTCCTTGGCATACAAACACTTATGCTATTCAACTGGGCAGGCCCCTCGGCTGGTCTAGAACTTAGAAATTATGACTCAGATAGTTTAAGATTTAAGGGAAGAAGTTGTTGGTTCTGCCTTCAGTCTTACTTAACTATTGCCTTGTCTGCTTTTTCCTGTATTCATTTTTTTTCCTCAAGTTTAATAATTGCTAAAAATTTCTCAACCGTAATTTCAGAGTATCTGGAAACTTTCATTATGAGTAGAGGGCTTAGAATAAGGAACCCGACCCCTAGAATGTATCTTTTCAAGTGTCAAGTTCTCTACCTCATTTCACGCAGAGCTTTCTGAGAAGAATTTAGCTTTGAGTACGTCGCTTGAAAGTCCTAGTGAGGGAGCTTGGCGTCATGGTGTTCCACGGTCATTTCTAAGGGAAAAGGAGTATCTCATGGGTTGGTTAATGGGCTTAGGATATAAGAAAACAAAGAAGAAAGTTGAGCTGAGCATGGTCCATCCCATTAGGCAATGGACCTCACACCTGCCACACCGCCCTACAGAAACAGAGCAAAGAGTCACCGCCCTGTGGCTGTCTCTCGTCCAGTGCTGTTAGCATCCTGACCGAACGACTGCATTCTAAACTTGCACCGCGGAACCTCCAACCCTCCTCTCAATCCTCCCCTTTCCTAGAGGGAAGCCATACTGTACTGGCCAACGCTTGATAATAACAGGAGAGAGACAAAGGTGGTCACATGGCAGGCGTATTCAAGTAGGAACCTGTGCAAGTAGGCTGCGTTAAGAAATGATGCTTCGGCGCAGTCCGTGGGTGGGAAGAAGAATTAATCTGGCCAATTCTCACCTATTTCTCTTTCCCACTAGTTGAACTTTTCCTCGGGGGCGGGGCTTCCCACCCTTCTGTATCGCATCATCCTGGTGGCTGCTGCTTTGTTAGCTACCACAGCATGTATAGAACGTGGCGTGCTGTTTCATCCAAGTTTCAGAGTGACGGGAAGAGACAGAAACTCTGGACATATGAGAGGCGGCTGAGGTGAGCCACCAGGCCCGGCAGGGTCGGTAGGCTGTGACAAAACCGGGGTGAGGGTCCTGAAAGCGAGAGGCCCCATGGTAATCTTGAGAGATGCTTAGAATGTCAGATTACCCCTCAAACCCTCTTCTCACACCTGCATCCTACTCACCGCACGTCTTGTGAGCATGCGGCCTCCCCCACCTCGAAATCTGTAATTCTGCACAAGACTTGGTTTATTTTGAGGTTTGTGCTGCGTAAACACGGTTCATTAAATTTTGACAAAGTGTCAGGTATGAGTCAGTTATGAGGCCATTGACCATCTCTTTTTAGCAACACTGAAAGGCTAAAATGAATAGTTTTAACTGAGTAATATTTCTCAGGGACTTGTTACATACTTTTTTTAAAGAGGAAAAAAAGTACCTGACATCTTATATAATGATCAAGATGGTGCAATGAAAATTGTTAATAGAAATAACCTAGAAAAACTACTTTCCATACCTAAGACACCTCAGACTCCTTTAAAGAAAGGCAAAATGAATGCTAACATGTAAATAAACTAAAATAAAAACCAATACACCCTGAGGGATGGGATTGTTTAGCTCACACAGTGGAATGAAAAGTAGTTTTGTTTGTTTGGGTCTTTTTAGTTTGTTTTATTGTTGTGGTTTCAAATTCTCCATGGTTAGGGCTCAAGTAATTTTCTTCTTTTCTATTGTAAGTTGCTGGAGGGCTGGTAAAGATTCGGTTTCACTCCGATGTTTGGAGAAAATGATCTTCCTGTTCCATATTCAAAGATAAAAATATCTCTCAGCTAAAGAGGTTGTCGGTGCCAAGACCAGGTTCCTTTTCAGGAATTTCCTTCCTGAACTTGGCGTTTCGACTTCCGAAATAACAAGCGTTTTTCAGCTTTTCTGAAGTCAAAATATTTACCAACAGGGTTTGGTTTTATGACATAGCATCGCCTTCTTGGGCCTGCTGCGATAGTTGCGTCAAGTGGCTGACACTGAGCAGAGGAGAAGCCAGAAGGAGCCTCTGCGGGCAGGGAGCGGGCGAAGGAGGGAGTAAGCGAGCGTGAGGAGCCAGCCCCGACGACTCGACGGGCACACCGAGTTTCAAGCCCCGCACTGAAACGGAGAGGAAATGTGTAGCAGTCGAAACACCCGTGCTTTGAGCTTTCTTAGATTTAATTCCTTTTGGCAAAAACCCTTTCTCCTCCGTGCCCATTACGGAAACTAACTTGTTCCCAATCAATACAGGTAAAACGACAACGATAATATTAATGCCTTCCAGTGGGAAAACGGTATTGGGAACTGCATACCATCCATTTTCGGCTTGGTTTTATGTTTAAAAAGGAATTTGGCAAAGTAACTAAATGCTTCTGTCTACCTCCCTTTTGTCTCATCCAAACCCTGTGCCTCTTAATAAACTGATGTCAGAGGAATTTGGCAGGAAACTGAGGGAGAGACCCTCAATTTGATGTATAAATAGGGCAGAAATAGCATGTCCGGAGGACGCCTCCCATATCCATCCCTAATGTATCGACAGTTAATGCTGAGTGTGCCTGAGCCTGGGATGGTGTTGAGATGGGGTGAGGTGGTTGTGGGGTGGGCGAGATTACATCATTTCAGGATGGTTTTTTCCGACAAGAGTGACGTCCATCGGGGGCGGAAAGTACAGCCCAGATCCATGTTGTCGGCATGCCTTCTGGAGCGAGGCAGTTCACAACAGAACACTTCCACCTGTGGGCTGACCTCAAGGAGAGTCTAATATTTGTTAGATCTTCCTTCTCTTTTGAAACTACCCTTAGACAAGAAAGACGATCATTTAATAAGAGAGCAGGTGAACTTACATTTTAGGAAAGCCCATTACCTGTCAGGCGTTCTGCTGGATGCTTTATAAATGGTATTTCTCTAGTCTTCATGATACCTTCGCCTGGTTCTTTTAGGGTCCCCAGTGCGGGAATGAGGAAAGTTTGGGTTGAGAAGCATGAAAGTTAAGGACCTTGTCTAAGGTCACACACCTGGTAACGGAGAAACTACAATGAAACCGTTTGCCTTTGCAGTGGGCGCTGTGGTGCGCTGCCCAGGTGACAGCTTCAGGGCTGAGGTGCCTCTTCCCCCAGCTGTGGGAAGTGTGGGCTCCCTGGTGATTGTCTCTCCAGGAGTTGACTGAGGCTAAAGAGAGTGACCTTGTGGGAGGTCCTGCCCTCTTCCAGGGAGGCAGCCTGCAATAAAGATGGATAATTGTGGGGGATACAACAGACTGGCCCCCCAGCCTCAACCGAGAAGGACCAAGGGCCAGAATTCCCCCATGCAATCGGCCGAGCCCTTTGTCACAACTGCATCACACAGCCCAGTCCCTCTCTGCCAGTCCTGGCTGCCTTGAGCCCCGTACAATTGTCCTTAAACTTCCTGCCCAATCTCAGAGTCTGTTTCCTGGGAAACCTGAGTTACGATAGCCTTCTGCAATGCACATTAAAATGAAAAACAAAAACAAAAGCGATCTAAATGCCAGGGCACAAGAAAAACAAAAAGCAAAGAAAACCCTGCTTCATCGCTTCCATACAGTGACTCTAGTATGTATACTGCATAGGAATATCCAGAACTGACACTCGTGTTGCAGCTAGAATTTCATAAAGCATAGCATTTTACTCTTTTTAGAACCAAAATAAATATTAAGAAGTCTTTCTCTTGTATCCCGCCCCCATCTACCTTCATATTACAATTTTAAAAATAAATGAGGCTTTGAAAAAGTAAGTGATTTGGCTGTGGTCACTCAGCTATTTGGTCAGTTAGAACTCAGTGCTGAATCCCAGACTTCATTCTATAAAACACAGCCAAAGTCATATTAAACTTTTTAAATTTGATTAGATTAGGATGTTTTAATGACACGTATTATATGCAAGAGTACTTAACTCAGAAATGATAGGTTTTCTCTTCCCAATTTTAGGGTTACTATACACAACTATTGTCTTTAAAAATATAAAGTGACTATGAATATCATGAAAGCAGACATTACTTATTCTCTGCTTTAACTTAGTTTAACTAAGTGGTGTCATTTATACATTCGCTTGGAACAATTCTAATTCGCAGAGCTTTCAAACAAACGCATTTTCCTTCTCTGCCATCCTCTGCTAATTTTAACTTAAATGTCACCATATTACATGATAAATTGTTTATTTTCCTTAAAAGAACAATTTCAAGTGTGCCTTCCAGAGCTCTGAGAGTTCTTTTTTCCCCTTCAATTAGCTTAGTTTACAAATGGGGATCTTGGAAACAAAGGAGATTCAGCTACAGAAGAGAACACTTCCCCTGCCTGGATTCTGACCCACACACGCCCTCTACATGTACGTGAGCATGCACACACACACACACGCACACGCACACACACACGCATGCACGCACCCCATCTCCTCCCTCCGGAGGTCAAAGGTAATGCTGAGTGTGCCTGAGCCTGGGATGGTGTTGAGATGGGGTGAGGTGGTTGTGGGGTGGGCGAGATTACATCATTTCAGGATGGTTTTTTCCGACAAGAGTGACGTCCATCGGGGGCGGAAAGTACAGCCCAGATCCATGTTGTCGGCATGCCTTCTGGAGCGAGGCAGTTCACAACAGAACACTTCCACCTGTGGGCTGACCTCAAGGAGAGTCTAATATTTGTTAGATCTTCCTTCTCTTTTGAAACTACCCTTAGACAAGAAAGACGATCATTTAATAAGAGAGCAGGTGAACTTACATTTTAGGAAAGCCCATTACCTGTCAGGCGTTCTGCTGGATGCTTTATAAATGGTATTTCTCTAGTCTTCATGATACCTTCGCCTGGTTCTTTTAGGGTCCCCAGTGCGGGAATGAGGAAAGTTTGGGTTGAGAAGCATGAAAGTTAAGGACCTTGTCTAAGGTCACACACCTGGTAACGGAGAAACTACAATGAAACCGTTTGCCTTTGCAGTGGGCGCTGTGGTGCGCTGCCCAGGTGACAGCTTCAGGGCTGAGGTGCCTCTTCCCCCAGCTGTGGGAAGTGTGGGCTCCCTGGTGATTGTCTCTCCAGGAGTTGACTGAGGCTAAAGAGAGTGACCTTGTGGGAGGTCCTGCCCTCTTCCAGGGAGGCAGCCTGCAATAAAGATGGATAATTGTGGGGGATACAACAGACTGGCCCCCCAGCCTCAACCGAGAAGGACCAAGGGCCAGAATTCCCCCATGCAATCGGCCGAGCCCTTTGTCACAACTGCATCACACAGCCCAGTCCCTCTCTGCCAGTCCTGGCTGCCTTGAGCCCCGTACAATTGTCCTTAAACTTCCTGCCCAATCTCAGAGTCTGTTTCCTGGGAAACCTGAGTTACGATAGCCTTCTGCAATGCACATTAAAATGAAAAACAAAAACAAAAGCGATCTAAATGCCAGGGCACAAGAAAAACAAAAAGCAAAGAAAACCCTGCTTCATCGCTTCCATACAGTGACTCTAGTATGTATACTGCATAGGAATATCCAGAACTGACACTCGTGTTGCAGCTAGAATTTCATAAAGCATAGCATTTTACTCTTTTTAGAACCAAAATAAATATTAAGAAGTCTTTCTCTTGTATCCCGCCCCCATCTACCTTCATATTACAATTTTAAAAATAAATGAGGCTTTGAAAAAGTAAGTGATTTGGCTGTGGTCACTCAGCTATTTGGTCAGTTAGAACTCAGTGCTGAATCCCAGACTTCATTCTATAAAACACAGCCAAAGTCATATTAAACTTTTTAAATTTGATTAGATTAGGATGTTTTAATGACACGTATTATATGCAAGAGTACTTAACTCAGAAATGATAGGTTTTCTCTTCCCAATTTTAGGGTTACTATACACAACTATTGTCTTTAAAAATATAAAGTGACTATGAATATCATGAAAGCAGACATTACTTATTCTCTGCTTTAACTTAGTTTAACTAAGTGGTGTCATTTATACATTCGCTTGGAACAATTCTAATTCGCAGAGCTTTCAAACAAACGCATTTTCCTTCTCTGCCATCCTCTGCTAATTTTAACTTAAATGTCACCATATTACATGATAAATTGTTTATTTTCCTTAAAAGAACAATTTCAAGTGTGCCTTCCAGAGCTCTGAGAGTTCTTTTTTCCCCTTCAATTAGCTTAGTTTACAAATGGGGATCTTGGAAACAAAGGAGATTCAGCTACAGAAGAGAACACTTCCCCTGCCTGGATTCTGACCCACACACGCCCTCTACATGTACGTGAGCATGCACACACACACACACGCACACGCACACACACACGCATGCACGCACCCCATCTCCTCCCTCCGGAGGTCAAAGGCCCCTGGCCTTTGGTGTCATGGGGTGGATTGCCGTTGCTGGCTTGCTAGGAAGGAGAAAGGACTTTCCAAGCTGTAACATGCTGGACGTGTTGAGAGTGCGTGGTTATGTAACACCATATTTTTTAATACAACTGACAGTCTGTCTTGAGATTTAAGTGTTTTTTGACAGTTTTTATGCACCTGTTAATTCAAAGCTCTTAACATATGCCAGTTAAAAAAAGCCAGGCACTAAAACATCTTGCTTTAGACCCTAAATATGGCTCAGCTGCAGTCCCAGGCAGGCGGGCGGGCGGGAGCAGGCAGGCCAACTGACGCAAACAATTCCTTCCTTCAAGATGGAAGTCGGCCGGAGCCTCCTCTCTGTGACCTGGACAGAGGTCTAGGTGTTGGTAGGGCACGCCACTTGATTTCTCAGGGAACAGTTATCAGAGCTGACTCAGGTTACTCTGGGTAATGTGTTCAGATGGACAGCTCAGATCCGGACAGACCAAGTCATGGATGCACAGGGCGGTCTGTGAGCATCCTTAGACCTGGAGTCTGTTTAGTGTAGCTTTCCACCTGTCGTGTGCCCCCACTCCATACCCACTACCCCCACCCAACAAAACTGAGGACAGATGCCTGATTTTTTCCAATGCTGTCACCGTGGTTTTTAAGGGATAAGGCCATCTAGTCCCCTATAACCCAAAGAGCAATTTTTCTGGTGCCAATAAAGGAATAATCCTCATCAACCTTAGACAGGGATAATTAAGGGATAGTCACTTTAGCACTAGCCAAGAAATGAACCATCTCCTGAGCACACAAAGTACCTTGTACACAAAGCGCTAAAACAGAATAGGGTGGAAGATAAATAAGCCTTTGCTTTTATTCTCTGAGGCCATGTGGGCAAGGTGTGGATTGAATGCATTTTAAACATCTGCTGCTCACCACTCTTGAGAGCACAGAACAGTGCTTCCAATAGAACTGTAATGCAAGCTGCAAATGTATGTCTATACATATGTAATTTAAAATTTTCTAGCAGCCACATTAAAAAAAAGATTAAAATAATTTTAATAATGTATTTATTTAACTCATATCCAAAATATCATCATTTCAATGTATAATCAACTAACAAGGAATTCTATATATATATTTTTGTATGAAGACTGAAATCAGATGTATATTTTGCACCGAGAGCATATCTCAATTTGAAGTAGCCACATTTCACGTTAATAGCCACATGGAGCAAGTGTAGTTCTAAAATACTGGCCATGAAAATATTCCAACAAATGGAAAATAATGCTTAATGTCCCTGGGGAATAGTAATAGAAACTCGAGAACGGCCAGGGTACCTGTGAAGCATACAGCAGCTTCTTTTTTACCGGCTGTTACGCATATTTCTTTTCATTGTTTAAATGTCCCTCTCAGCTTCGCAGCAATGATCATTAGAGTTACAGTGAAGAAATGTAGAAAAAGAAACTCTCAAAAAGTGGAAAAGCGAATTCTGTCATCAGAGTGTTGAGCAGAATCTAAGCGATCATTGGCAGTGACACTGGTGAAATTCTGTGTTCCGTGGTCTGCCGGGGTATGGCAGCATACACAGCGGCTAAGAGGCTGAGATCTTCTGGAACTGGGTTTGAATCTCATTTCCACCATTTGTGTGGTAGAAAACATTTCCACTGTGCTGAGTTTCAGTTCCTTCATTTGTAAAATAGGAATAACTACTTCATAAAATTTTGGTGTGGCATAAGTGAAATAACCTATCTATAGCCCTCACCACAGTGTTCACAAAGATATTAGGTTTATGATTATTATAGCATAAGAAAAACTGTCCGTGAGTATTTGGCACTAAAGCAGATTACAGAGCATATTCGGTACTTAAGACATGGTTCGTCATGCCTCCTTTAACTTCAGCTACACTAATCTATCCATGTAGAAAGGTCATCAGTTATTAAAGAGAGGTGACAACTGGACTTTAGAATGATTTGCAACAAGATGGTTCCCTTCAAAAATTGTCTTGCTGTTTAGTTTTATTGTAGGGAAAAAGAACTAACTTTCATCGACTGTTGAGGAATTTTTTTCTGGGTTTTTGTTGTTGTTGTTCGTTAGTTTCTTTAACATACCAGGAACTTTCTTCATCTTATCTTAATAATCCCTTGAGGCAGTGTTCGTTTTAGGGGTGAGGATACGGAAGATCAGGAGGTCAAGAGTCACGCAGTTAACTATGTAGCATAGTTATTATGTGAGTCCAGACCCATCCAACTTTAAGCTCATGCTATTTCTCCTCCCCCGTAATGGCCAGATTTGACTTTCACTTATCCGGAACTTTCAATAAATAGCAGAGACGGGTCGAAATAGTCTTTTAATCAATACTAAAATACCAAAATTCTGGTTCCATGTATGACTGTGATTAAAACACACATCCCTCAGCAGCCACCATCTACCCCAGAAAGGGGACCTGTGGGTCGTCACTGTCATTCACATCAGACTTCTTTCCGCACTGCTGAAAGGGTCATGACCCTTTAAGAAGCTCATTTCTGATGTAAAAAATACTGAAAATGGGGACACATAAGATAGACCATGCATTTCAGGAGACTTCTCTCGGAGGCACAGCAACTTGGATGTCACAGATGTCTTCAGGGCGACAGTGATGCCCGGCCCCCCAACCCCTGAGAGGCGGGAGCCACCTACACACTTCTCCAGAGTGACCTTCCAGGCGTGTCTATTCCCCCACGACTTGGTTAAAGCTGGTGGCGGGGGTGGGGAGGGGACGGAGAAGCACAGAAAGTAGATGCTCGAATGCTTTTCTTCTGGATGGTCATGTGTGGCCGGTCACTGCCAGTGCCTTTAGAACATGTCTGTCACGGAAGAAAACAAAAGTCCCTGGCAGCTGTTCTGAGGGGCTTTGCTTCCTCAAGCCTAGTCTTGCAGAGAGAGGTCCAAATAAGAATGCCCACACTGTCGCCCTGGCTTTCAGAGCAGACAGGAATTACCCGTTTCAAACTGTATTTGTATTTCTTATCTAAAAGGTATTCAGTTTAGTTTAAACAAACTTCCATGTTTCCCTTAGGCTTTCTCATTCTCCAAAGAAACTGTTTTTACAAATTATATATCATAACCCCTCGTGGTTAAAGGTGAGAGGGAAATTCGCATCACAATGGTAAATTTTCTCTGTGGATGTCGCCACCTCACACAGTTCCATGGATTAATTGCGTGTGGTAAGCTTCCGTTTATAAGCAGGAAAGTGCTGCCGAGGCCATGAGGACAGCATTAAAAATTCCTAATCATAGACAAGCATTTCAGACGTTCATTACCACACAAGCCAGCAGTGGATTAGATCTAATAAACCAAGTACTTGCAGACCTCAGCCCTGAGGCTGCTTAGACTATTCAGAGGGATGCAGAATGAAAACTGGCTGGAGGTGCAGCCTGCTTTTGAAACAAGCCAGTGGGCCTCTGTTTCCTCATGACGGGGTGTTAGAAGACTAGCTGAGAAACAGTAGACCCACACATTCGGATTTTAGCACTCGATTTGGGTAGAGACAGTAGGAAGGGATCTCGTGAGTTAGCACAAGAACATGTATTCTTTAATCGCATTGAGTTAGAAGAGGTAGAGTTTTTAAAGGAGGGTTGGGGGTGTCTCCACTATTCTAAAAGAAGGAAAATAACTCATCTTTTTCAGAAAAAAGAAATTGCAAAATATTCTTCCAGAAATAAAAACGAAAACCACACACACACACACACACATACACATGCGCACACGCACTCTTCTGAGATAGATGCCAAGTACTGCTCTGAAACCATGTGAATTTTTCTCTCGTGCATTTGTCAGCCTGACTCCAAACCATTTTATTCTTTCCTCATTTCTCGTCTTTGTTCAGTCTGCTTTTAGTTATTTGCTTCTTGGCATAGCTTCCATTGGAGCCGAGAGTGCCTGTTCTTTCTTCTCCTCCCCCCACCACCCCTGGCCTTTCTTTTTCTTTTCCTTCCTTTTAAAAACTTCTTTTTTGGTGTTCTTTCTTCTGGGCCCTGCAGTGACACCAGAGCCCCCAGCAGCCGTGTCCCCAGAGCCCACCCTGCTCACCTCCATCGGGCCGTCATGCCACGTGTAAAAAGAGTGGCACCCAGGCGTGTTCGTGAATGCAAAGGGGTTCTGCCCGGGCTCCACTCCCTGGGGGAGTCTGCAGAGCCCCCAAACCTCCCCTTCCGGGCAGACTTGCTCCACGCCGCCATTTTTTGTGGGGGACTTCCTTCAGAAGGCTCCTCCGAGTCGCTCTTAAGAACTAGTATTTTAAGCCCCAAATGTGGAGGCTACTGTATTCATTTACTTACAGAAGTCCATTGCCTTTTATTGGGCCCTTTTTTTAACTGGCTTTGTCACAATATGTTTCAAATTGTGGAAAAATGAAAAATAGAATCACACTATCCAAATAGCTACATATAGACCTGAAAAGAAGATGGTTGTTTTTATCTAAATTTAAGCAAACAGATTTTGTTTGAATGTGGAGTAAGTTTTAAGGAGCATCGTGAATACACGAATGTAAAGTGAAACACAACGTCAGTCCACATCTTTTTCCTCATTCTTTTTGTTTGGGGAGCTGGAGTGGATTTAGCTGGTATTGTTTCCACCAATGTGTAATCAGACTTTGGAAAAAATGCTTAACATCAGAACACACTCATAAGTGTGCTTCAGATCAGGAATGTACCAAAAAAAAAAAAAAAGCAAAGTCGGTCTCTAACGAATTGAGAGTTACTTAAACTTGAATTAGCCCTGCAATCTAATGAGACAGTAGAAATTGAACTATTTGTTGCTGTCTAGATTCTGTCCAAGTTCATGAGCATTTTACTTCTTTGAAAGACTTTCCTCTGAAGCATGAAGCTCATTCTGTCTTCAGGTAGAACTTGAAATAAGAAGTTTTTTCCCTTTCTGTCAGGATTTTTTTTTTTCCCAAAGAAACATAGAAACACAGAGCCATTTGTTGATGATTTGCATGGGATTTATGAACAAAATTGAAATCTCCATTGTATAGAGAAGTTTTAAAAACAGTCATGCAAGTTTCAGGAAACAAAAATAAAGGAATTAACACACAAGTGCAAAGACTGATGTGGGAGAAAATCGTTTGAGGTCTAAGATGAGAGTTGTGAATTGAAATGACTTGGCTTGGCTACCTGCAAGGAAAATGTTCAAACCTTCCGCTCTTGAGGTATGCAGCCTGGAGAATGTCATTTCGATCACTTCTGCAGTTGCTCTGCTGAGTACTTTTGAAATATTCTGTATCAGAGACCCTCAGCAGAGAGAGAACAGAGACTGTGGCCACGTCTGCATGTTGCCAAACACTTGAGTCAAACTGAAACCATTAGGCCGGGGCCTCGATGATTTTCGGACACTCAGATCTTTGGCATCATAAAGGAAACAATTCAGATTTTTCAGTCCATTCTGATATTTGTCATGGTGTAGCTATAGCCAATGGCTAGATAAATGTATGTATTCCCTACCAAAAAGATGTTTAAAAGTTATATATTCGATAGGCAATTCAAGAGAAGTAAATTATAGAGAAGATACACAAAATAAGCAGCTAAATCATGGTGCCACGATCACCTATGTGTCCTTATTATACACAAACACATAAACACACACACACACACACACACACACACACACACGCAAACACATACTCAAGCAGCAACTTTTTAAAAAATCTGGTTAAGCCAGATTTCCGATCTTAGTTTTTTCATGTGATGTTATCTCAATTTTAACTTGTCCATAAGCCAGACAACTCCTACGAGAATAAAACTTTGCAGAAGTACATGACTTCTCTTTGTAAATCTGCAAACCATTTTTCCTTCTATTACTTGAAATATTATCACTGTGGTTTCATTTACGTGCAGAGTATATTTTCAAGGCACTGGCTCAAGTTCTGAATGCTCTGAGCCTCTCTGTTTTTCTAGTGATCATATGGTTGCCAAAATACAAGATAATTTATGTGCAAAAAAAATTCCAACCTTAGTTTCAAAAATATACTGAACATTTTTTCAACATAAATGAAAAATTTATCCAAAGAACATATGATTAATAATCTTAAATTAATGAATCCCAAATCAGAATGATGAGAATAAATATTTTGTGTTTTGGTAGCATAATATATTTGCCAACAGACTTACCTTAATGTATATTAATTAGGAGATGGAGAAATGAGGGAAGGCTTTTAAAGTAAAGATCACTTTACAGTTAACTTATTTAAAATGGATTTTTAATGATTTCTAAAATATTTTCTAAAATAAATGGAAAGGAAAATGTTTAAACTATTCGATAAAAGCTTCTTTCAAGAGGCGCATAGTATACTACTGACCTTTTTCCCGAGCCTGGCATTCTCCAGAAATTCTCCTGCCTATGAGGCATATTCATAAACCCCAAACCAGGAGAGATATACTTGTCACACCTAATTTCGCTGTCTTCTGAGTTGTTCGTTTTACAGCAATAATTCCCTCTCCTACTTCCCTAATTTTTAAATGCAACTGCCTCTAGGTGATGTGTACATGAAATGGCATTCATTTCCTAGATATTAAATGTCACAACTGAGGTCATTTTAAGATTAGAAAGAACTGGTGCTTTCAAGACAATGCACTTGAATTATCTGTGCAGACATACGTGCGCTTAAATAAGGCTGGAATTGTATAAGACTGTAACGTTGTAAATTACAGTGTTTGAGAAAACACTTTAAATGGGCAGTGAGAAACCATATAATTAAATAAAAATTTAAAGGCTTTGAACATGTCCAGAGTAGTGTAAATGGATTCTCAGACATAGATTTCATGTTTTCATTTTAATAGCAATAAAGTATTTTGTTTATATACATTCACTTTAAAACTCCACTTAAAAAGCATGGCATATATAGCGTTTTAGGCACATGTTTACCATAGAGCCAAAGAAAGATTTTAATGAGCCATAGCTGGAAATCCATCAAGGTCTGCATGTCAACACTGGTTCCATTATAGAAAATATTTTCTTTTCTCTATTTCATTTCTAAAAATGTGAAACGTTTGGAGACTGTGGAGGATAACAGGGAAGAGGTGCTTTGAGTGAGCACACACAGATGCTCAAAGCAGGTCCTCTCTCTCTTCTTCTTCCTTCTGAAAACAAGAAAAAGTAGATTTGTGCAGAGATGAAACTATACAGAAATTGAGATGCAGGGTGCTACGGTCACCACGGTGATGACGTGGAGATGCTCTGAGCATCTCTGTTGCTTAGGGATGTTTAGAATGTCCTCAGCATGTTTGCCGGCTCACATACTTTTCATTACTATTACTTGTCTATTTTTCAAAACTTCAAAATGTAGAGCTCTGTAATTTTGAACAAAGAAATTTAAAGTAGTTGCAAACCAAATATTATTATAGAAAACAAACACACATAAAAAAAAAACGAAGAGAGAAAGGAGATAGAAGATGAAAAGACTATGGAAACAGAGGGACAAATAAATTATTTTACTATTATTGCTGGGGGGGAGCAGAGGACAAAGTTAAAATTAGAATGGGAAGGATCTGATAAAAGAATCAACATGACTTAAAAATATGGAAGCAGAGTAAACATCGCAAATACGCCCTTAACAAACCCCGGTTCTGCAGGCTTTGCTGCTGCCACACGAAAGTGTATTTTTCACGAAAATTGGTTACAGCAGTTACGGCGCCTGCGGATAGGAGCGCGTAGAAATAAAGCAGTACGTCGTCGGGAAGACTCTGCACAGAGCCGCATTCCCTACCTCTTCCACCCCTGCCCCGTTCTCCTGTGCCCGACCATATGGAACCCATCTCATCCAAGGTCATCGCTGGGAAGAGGGGCTTGGGGAAACCAGGGCTGCTGCTGGCTGTTTTAACGGCATGCCACAGGAAAGTTTTATTTCCAATTGATTGGTTACAAATCAGATAAATATCGCTTCTAATGAAAGCAGCTTTGAACTGCTGGAAATGTTATCTGTAGGAGTCTGGGGTTTATCAAAAGTCAAATGCAGCTTTAATCACATCAACATGCTAATTACAGGCAAACAATAAAAGCTTTAAGAAATGATTGTGCAGGTTTTATTACTATTGACAGTCACCAAGGTATATTTATTTCGGAAGGTAATTGTCAGAAGACTTTCTCCAGAAAGACTTGTTTGTATAATTAAATGTGTGTTACGCAAGCTTATCTGCTGATCAGCTCCTGCTCATTATGTAGCCCCCACAATGCCTCAGAACACAGAAGCAATTAAAAAAAGGAAGGCTCAGGAAGATAGTTTTTCGGTAGTTCATTTATGAGGGGTAAAAAAATAAAGACCTAATATGCTCTGAAAAAAACAAATGTACTAGAGTGAGAAATGTTATCAGTTACTAAAAAAAGTGAATAAAACAACAAAGTAAGTAGAAAAGTCTTCATGATCAGTGAAGTAAGAATAGAAAAAAATTAGAATGGAGCGTGTTCATTTTTATTTAGACTAGAAGTTGGGGAGGGGGGATTTTCACTTTGTATACAAAATATTATTCAGTGGAATGGGGTACTCCAACCTAAAAATAGGTGATGAGAATGAGACAAAATAAAAAATAAGAATAAATGGCTATGTAGAAACAGTACCACTGGTTTTATTATTTTATTGAGTTTATTACATAACTCCCCTAAATGCCTAAAAGCAAGAGTCTAAAAGTTTGATAACACCATTTCAAATCTACAGAGCCTCACATACTTTTCCAACTAAATAAACAACAAAGGCAAAATTTACAGTTGCCCCCCTAAGCATTTTTTTGCAGGCTAGGACACCTGAAACATACTTTTTAATTTCCATCTTATTTTTAATGACAAAGTGACCGCATTGTGACTGGACTAGAGAGGAAAAAATAAACTTTGCAAACTATAAACTATTTTTGTGCCATAAAGAATCATTCAACTCTACAAGGGAAAAACCCTAATTGAAAAAATATCATTATTATATTGAAAGGTGTTGGACTGGATTTAATTCTTTCCATTCCCAAATATTGGCCTCCGTTCAGTTTCCATATCATTCAAAGCAATTAAAAATGTGGCAAATCCTTGATCAATTTTTTACCCTTAAACAGGGTCAGTTTTGAAGTTGTTGTCACATTTTAATGGGTTCAGAGTCAGTTTATGCAGGAGACAATCAAATGTTTGCTTTTAAAAGCCCTATAAAAAGTAAGAGCTTTTAACCTTTTGAATGCATTAATGAAATGCTAATGACATCATGGCCAAGGCCACATTTGGAGGTCCCCCAAAACTCCAAATGACTGTTGTGAAAAGAAAACAAAATTTTAATCAAATGATCTGTTATTTTAATGGCCACTCACAAAACAGGAGATTTATTGAGACACATAAAGTTTGTTTGCGTGAGTCAAGGCAAAGCTATTAAGAATTACCTTCTTCTGGGTCCCCCTCCCCAGTTTCTTGCAACATAATACTACCAAATATTTGTGAATTGTGACTCAAGTCTGCAGTCCTATTTCTAGCAGAAAATAAAAGAGAGGCTGGAGAGAGAGAGAGAGAGAGAGAGAGAGAGAGAAAAAAAAACACGGTGCCAATTTGTCTGCCTGGGCTCTGATTATTGCATGCAGAATTTTTTTTTTTTTTTTTCTTTCAGGGGAGAAGGATTTGGTGGGAATGTTTCTCCCTTCAGGGTGAGATATCTGATATCCATCCTGAGACCAATCATAAGGCCAAACTTTCATGCAAAACTGCACAAGGGGGAAAAAAATGAGTCTTTGGGTAAAATTCTCATCTAAATTTGCAGCAGATCTCTAGTTTCCGCTGGGCAATTATGGCTCCTTTTACCATTTCTGATTGCAAAACACATTGATTTTTTAAAAAAGTTATTTCTGATAACTTGAGAACTTTCCATCCCCGGGCCCCTCCCCCAACTCCTCCTCCTCCCCTGTGACTCTCTGGTCCTCATTCTGCCTCTCCTGTCCTGAAGAGCTATCCGGTGACCCCTGGTGCTGATTAAAGTTTCCTGGGTGACCCCGATGCATTTTATTACCCTGGCTGGTCATAAAACCTGCTTAAACTGCTGGCTTATCCGGACTCCTGCGTCCTCCTTAGAAAGCCCCACAGTAAACCCAAACTCAGGCAGGGAAAATACAGGCAAGGCAACGAGGCCGCGCAGAGGGCTTGAACGTGGCCTTTGTCCATACCGGGGAGCGCTGGGCAGAGGGGAGGGAACGGCTTAAAATGAAGACAGACCCTCCTGAGGGTTCTGGAGGAAATCAATTTAGTGCTAGTGTAGATGGGACGTGGAGAAGTAGAAACAGAAGGAAAGCGAGGGAAAACATAAAACTCTTTGGTGTTGCGTTCTGTTCTTTTTCTAAAACGATGCCAACAACATTGAAATCGCTTGCACGGTGAAAGCGAGGCAACCAACATAGGTTAACATAAGGCATCTCTGAAAACGACGTTTCTCAAGCGAATCCCAGGAAAACATTTATTAGGCTTTTAGAAGCAACACGAGGTGGCTAGAAGCCTTTGCGAATTTACGTACTTACTACATCTGGGTAAAAAATATCTGTACACGGCTCGGGAGGACCCGACTTCCGGTTAGGCTTGGTATAGCTGTTTGTTTTCCTGGCTGTCAGGTGCCAAAGGGAGACGAAATCTATAATACTCGCAAGCCTCCGTGGATGGCACTTCTGTGGCCGGGATGTGGCATGGCATTGCTTGTAGGAGAGGCCAGAGAAGTGCGCGTTTGAAAGGAAAATGGTGCTATAGGAAGTCGAAAATTACCAAGTCCTGAATGTGTGCGTGTGCATCAAATCCAGCCTTAGCACTTGGAAATAAAAACCCTTAAATTCCATTTCCACTGGCAAAGTCCGAAAATAAATCAGCAGGGTCAGTTCCGATCCTTGAGCCAGAGGAGGAGATTGTAGTCTGGAGATTGGCCAAGAGATGCCCATCTGTTCAGTTCTATAAGATGCTGCCCATTGCCTCATGGGCAACAGGATGAAGATCTGATGCACAGAGTTAGCCCCTGGCAGCTAGACCGGCCAACCACAGTAGAGAGAAGAACACAGCTTTCCCAGCTTCCCCTGGCAGGTCCCCATTTCAGTGACGCTGAAGCTGGCTCGGGTCCAGACTCTTTGCTGGGAGTCCTAGTCCTGGGTATTCCTAATCCCCAAATAACAGGCTCCCAAGGAACTAGGCGGTCTTCTCAGCACCGCCATGATCTAAAGCTTCGGTCGTTCTCACACCAGCTAGACTCCTTAATAAGGTAAAGTCAAGGGCCCAAGCGAATCATTGATGACTATTTAATCAGCATCCGATGACAAAAAAGTGATTTGTTTCTCTTGGAATCATTTCCTATGTTTCTGTGTTTTTTAAACTCTTGGAAAACTTGCTGCGTTATTCTTCCTTTTATTCAAACAAAGAAATACAAAATAACCATGAATTCAACTCTACTTTAGACAAAAATGGTCCCTTTTGCCTGTTTTTCCTTTCCATGTAGCCATTAAGCAGAAGTCAATCATTCCCTCGAAGATGCTGTTAGTGGAAGCTGGTGTGTTTGTCAATAGCTAGAGTGAACTGGTGAGTTACACTTTATTTATTTCAATCTCGATCTAATTTAATTCACTCAGAGAGACTTCATAGGGAATTATCTTGGATAAAGTAGCTTATTCTCTACTTGATAAATCAATTTCTCACTCCTCATTTTCTTGGTGGAACTTAAACTTCTTTTACATTTTATATATTTTGAAGATTACATATAGTA
Source organism: Pteropus alecto (assembly GCF_000325575.1). Taxonomy (NCBI): domain Eukaryota; kingdom Metazoa; phylum Chordata; class Mammalia; order Chiroptera; family Pteropodidae; genus Pteropus; species Pteropus alecto. The sequence goes on along the minus strand of NW_006432945.1, from coordinate 15,899,849 downwards.
CATCTTCTTAAAGGAAGTGATACATTTTTCTTTAAATAGTGGAGAGTTTAATTGTTTTTGAAAAGGCTTGTTCCATGCCTTTAGACAGAGATTCTAAGATAGGAAAGTGGATGTTAGATGTTCCAACTCAACTAGATAGGTTGGGGTTTTTTTCTTTCCAGGGAGAAGGATGAAACAGGGAAATAGAGGGTGGATAGGTCAAATGCAGTTGACAGCCTTCATGTATTTGATTCAAAAAAAACAAAAAAAAAATGGTGGGTTGAGAAAATGATAGAGTGACAGAGTCTAGAAAGTTAAGATATGAAATAACCCAATAAACACAGTTCTTGGAATCTAGCCTAGAAAAATAATATTTATGACGGAAAAGTTATAAGCAGGAAGATATTCACAATAGCAAAAGTTTGAAAACATTGAAACTATCCAAAATTGGGAAAATGAATAATTAAATGTTGACATACACACTGTGAAATATTATTACAACTACTAAAAGTGATAATATAAAGTTAATAAATCATAACAATGTCTTTATGCTATTATCATTCTAAGTGAAATGTCCAGATGAATAAAGATTAGGAAAGAATGCATAGAAACTTTCAGTTACTTTAATAGGAGTATTGTTTTAGGAATTTCTCCCCTTCAATTGTCCAAAGTTTCAGTAGTATTGCTATGGGGTGTTTATTATACAATACAAGATGCACAGTGTAATTAACAATAATATATTTACATACACAGTGGCAAGCCATTATGTCGTTTAGAAATGTTTGGGATTTTTCTCTGTAGTATTTCTACACTCACACTATTTTAAAATAACATTAATTTGTCTTTTTTTTTTAATCTCTAATAATACTTCTTGCCTTAAAGTCTAATCTGTCTCCTATGAATATAACCACTCCCCTCTTATAATTACTATTAGCATGATATTTTTTCCAGCCTTTAATTTCAACCTATTATTTGAGTCTAAGGCATATCGCTTTTAGATAACAAATACTACTTTTTATCCAATATGACATTTTCTGCCTTTTGATTGGATTTAGATCATTCACATTTAATGTAGTTATATATTTTTTTTCTGATGAAAAATCTGCTATCATTCTTATGTTTGTTTCTCTGTTAATGTGTTTGGGGGTGCTTATAAGAATTTCGTGTTTATTATTGTTTTTAAGAAATTTGATTAAAATGTTCCTTGGTGCCATTATCTTCATATTTTTTTTGGTGGTATTTTGGAATCTTTGAGCTCTTAGAGCTATGAGTTTATAATTTTCATCAAATATAAAATTGTTTTGACCATTATTTCAGCATTATTTCCTCCAATTTTTTTTGTTTCTCCCCTCCTCTTTTTTGGGGACTGGAATTATGTGTATAGTCATACCACAGCTCATTGAAGCTCTGTTTTTTTCCCCAGTACCTTTTATTTCTCTCTGTGATTCCTTTTGGCTAATTTCTATTGCTGTGTCTTCAAGTTCACTTATCTTTTCTTCTGCAATATCTAATCTGCCATTAATCTTGTCCAGTGTATTTTTTTTTATTTTTGACATTGTAGTTTTCATTTTTAGAAGTTCATTTTGATTTCTTTTATAACTTCCATGTCTCTACTTAATACATTCAATCTTTCCGATAGCTTCTCGATCATATAAGTGTTGCAATTGTTTTAACCTCCTTGCCTATTATTCTATCATCTGTGTCACATACGGTTTCGTTTTGATTAATTGATTTTTTTCCGTATTATCGATCACATTGGTTGCATGCTTGATCATTTTTGATTGGATGTCAGACATTGTGAATTCTTCATTGGTGGCTAGGGAGTTTTTGTTTGCTTGTTTGTTGCTTGGTTTTGGTATTCCTGTAAATATTCTTGAGCTTTATTCTGGGACATTGTTAAAATATTTGGAAACAATTTGACCCTTTAGATCTTGCTTTTAAGCTTCGTTGCACTAGAACATAGCAGCGTTGATTCGGGGGGGTGAATATTTTCTTACCTTGAGACAAAATCCTTCGGAATACTGTAATCGAAGCTCAATGCTTTCTGAGGTTTTCCACTCTGGCTGGTGGGATTGTTCCTGCTAATCCTTTCAGGTGTTTTCCCCCTCAGTCTTGAGTATTTCATTACATGAATGTGCTGATCAGTATTTAGCTGAATATAGAATTTTCCCTCTGTATAGCTTTCCTCTCTCTGGTATCCTCCCTGAAAAATTTAGCTATGTCTTACTCTCCTGGATCCTAGGTCTGTCCCCTCAACTCAGGGAGATTGCCACGCTCTTGAATTCCCCCTTCTGTGTCCTAACTGAAGAATTTCTCTTGGCTGTAAGCTGGATCAGTTATAAGGTTTACCTTGTTTGTCTCCCATCTCTCACGGGTCATTTTCCTTCATTGCCTCATGCCTGATGTCAAAAACAATTTTTAATATATTTTCTATGGTTTCTTGGTTGTTTTTTTGTGGGGTGGTAATCCATTTTGATGGGATGTAGACATTTCCATGTCTTGAACAAAATTTTACCGAGGTCCAAGCTCTAAGTTTGTTTGGCAATGTCGTTGCTTAAAATCTTGGTTGGTTTAACACTGAAAAAATGTAGCTTCTCATCTACTTGCTTGGTGCCATGTGCCAGTAACCACACCCTAAATCATTTTGAAGCCTAGTGTTCAGATCTGCTTTATATCTTTGCTTTCTTATCTGTACACTTGTCTTTCTCAACTTAATAGCAGCCACCTGGAGGCTGAAGGTGAGAAACCGGAATGTGATCACTTTTGCCAACAGGGAGGTTTAATGGGACATTCACCCTTACATTTTTTTTATTGTTGTTACTATCTCACTCTTAGAGGTTGATAATAATCAGTTTTCCCAACCCGGTATGACCTTTCTCCTCTTTCTGTAATCCTTCTAATTTCTGCTTGCAAATTGGCCATTAATGAGTTTATTACTTCCTTGTAATATTTTGACAAAAGCAATCAGCAATAGCCAATATTTGCTTCTAATTGTTGTCTTTTCTAATCTCTTCTGCTATGCATGTCGTCTGGCCTAAAGACCAAGTCACCACAAGTGAAGGTTTGACCTTTTTCTCTTTTCTCCTTTTCTTGGCCACCGAGTAACATTAATTTTCACGCTTCTTTCCTTTGATGTCAATTTTCTCATTGGCTGCTTCACAAGGCATACATTTAAATTTTTTAATTTCAGCAATAACTTATTTCAAAATAGTAATCTCTGGATTAGGATAATCAATGTAGCTGCCATAAGAGAAAAATGCCAAAATCACAAAGACTTTGGAAAATAAGTTTAATTTTCCTCATGCAAAGTTTAATGTGTATTGGCCAGTCTTCCTCAAAATTGTAGCTATGCCATCTGGAACGTGTGGCTTCCAAGTGTTCCAAGGCAGGGCATAAAGAAATGCTGAAAGCGCGTCATTCCTTAACAATCTCATTTCACTCACAGTTCATTGGCCAGAACTTGTCACATGGCCCCAACCTAACTGCAAAGATAGTTGGGAAGTGTTGAGAGACACAAGGAAAAAACTGGGAGAAACAAGGGAGACACAATGATTGACTCTGCCACACCACGCTGATAACTTCACATAGTGCTATTCGTGTTTTCTCTACAGCCACATCTTTCTGTGTATAAATGCATGTGTTCATAAGTACCTGTATGTATATCATCTTATCATCGTTTTATAAAAATGGAATCATATTTACTTTTCTCTTTTTTCAAAAACGTCTACTGGAAATTTCTCCAAATTAACTGCCAGACCTCTAATTTATTCTTTTAAATGGCTTCATAATATTCCACAGTGTAATTTGTACCATCATTTGCTATTTTTATACTGAGATATATTTACTCTATCTTTGTCAGTCTATCAACTGTGTGTGTATATCCAATCATATAAAATCCATTTTTCAAAATCAATGGCTTTTTCCCACTGTGGGATAGAGACCCAGGAGTAGAATTTACTGGGTTAAAGTGCACATGTTTTGTTAATTTTCATATTTGCCAGATTGGTTTCTGTAAAGGCGGAAACCATTCGTATTTTCACCAGCAATATATAAGAACCCTCATCTCCACGAATCTGATAAAGACAGATATTTCAACACTTTTTAATTTTGTCAATTTAATGGGGAGTAAAGAAAATTAGGAAAATGCAAAGTAAAGTAAGAATATTTTCATATGTTGCATGACTGTTTGGTTGCCTCTTGGATCCCTTTGCTGCTGGAATTCACATCCCACTTTTGTCAGATAGTACGAGCTTTTTATTATCATAGTAAACATCTGGTGATCTTCTGAAGTACAAATATTTTTCCCAAGTCAATTTTCTAACTGTATTGGATATATTTAAATATAAAATATTTTAATATTATATGTATTTTTTACATTCAAAATGTTGAATTTTTGTAGTGTCAAAACTTTTTATGGTACTGAATCTCTCTCGCCTCTGGATTGTACTTGTTGTATACTAGATTTTCTTGCCATAAATATTTCTTTACTTGTTTAAGGTTTAATGCATATGGAATTAACTCTTGTTTAGAGTTCAGTTTCATTTTTTTTCAGATGGGTAGCTTTCTGTGTCAGCATTTTTTATTAAATAATCTATGATTTCTCCTCTTTTCACATCTAAAATCATGTGTTTTCTGGGATTCTCAATTCTTTTCTACCAATCTATTTGTTTCTTCCTATGCCTATAACCATATTCATTCAGTTTCAACTATTTACTGCTGTCTTCGGCTAGTAAGGCAAATCTCTATTCACTTTATCGAAATTTGTTTGGCTATTCTCAGAAATATTTGCTTCTTTGTAAACTTTGACGTCTTTTTATTCATTTCCCCCAGACCTCCGTGAGGATTAAAACTGAGATTACATCAAATTTAAACAAAAATTTGGGGCAAATTGACATTTTTATTGTAACGGATCTTATTATCAAAGAACGTGAAAAGACTTTATTTGTGAAGACTTAATTTTATATCTTTCAATCGATTTTATGATTTCTTCATATAGGTTCTGTTCCTTAAAAAATTTACCTCCAAGTATTTAATAGTTTCTTCTGTGTGATTTACTTGCTAGAGCCTACCTCTACAACAGTGTTCGATAATGACCAGGTCCATACCGATCCCTGTGTTGTTCTTGGTTTTTATTGAAATTGCTTTAGTGCTTCACCATTTAGGATAACCTTAGCTCTTGGTTTTAGATAAATAAACTTTTCAAAAGTTAGGAGTTACTGCTGAATTTATTAAATGACATTTTAGCATCTAGTGATAGAATTATGTTGGTTTTTACCTTCAGAATTTTGATGATGGATTATCATGATAATTAATGAAATATCCCTTTATCCCTGCAATGAACTGTACCTATAAAAAAATAATTGTTTATTCTGTTTATATAACACATGTTCTATTTTCTTGTATTTTATAAGGATTTTTTTTTTTTGCATCATTAGCTCTAGGTGATACAGGCTTTTACTTTTTCTCTTTTGCATTATTATTGTTAGATTTTAATATAAAAGCCATGCAGGCTTTGAAAAATAAGTTGGAGAAATTTTTTTTCTTTTTCTATGGCCTGGAATAGTAAAACCAACATTGGAATTATCTATTTTTGTATTATCAGATAAAATTAGTTATGAATCCATCTGTTCCTGGTACTGTTTTTAATGGTAAATCGAATCATTTGAGAATCTCTTCTGTGGTAAATGATCCATTGCATTTTCCCTGTTTCATCTTAGCTAATTTTATTTTGCTAGAAATTATTCTTTTTCAGCTTCTCCAGATTTGTTGTTAAAAGTCGTACGAACTACTCTTTTATAATACTTTTCATCTTTTATGAATCTTTTAAAATTCCTGATCGTTATCTGTTTTTGCATTCTTCTCATGGACTGTTGGGCTCTCCTCAACCAGTTATTTTTCATGATAAGCTCATTGTCTAGTTATTGGAATACCTCAAGTGCCCATAGGCTCTTGAACTGTGAAAGGTGAAGCAGCCTTTGCAAACAAGATGCTCACTCCTGTTGAGACGAAATGAAAACCTATCCAATTATTGCTTAGTGGGAAAGAAGAACCTGTGTTGCCACATCTCTTCATTTTTAAAAAGAAGTCATGAATCCAGAATTTTATGTAGTATCTTCCCATTTCAAAATATTGATGACTTGTTAAAAAACTTTTTAGTATATAATATTCCAGATTAGGACCTCTGGAGTAAATCGTACTCTAGATGAAGGATAGTCATCGCTAACTTTAGTTCTGCGTCCTGGAAGGAAACAATTGTGCTTTCTTTTTAGGCGAGCCTCTCAGAGACAGAGCCGTGTTCTCTACTTAGTTGTGTGTTCCCAAGGTTCCAGGTAGAGCATAAGATATACACAGGACATTCACTATATATTTATGGAATGAAGAAAGGCAACCCTTGGTACCACTGTCAGAGACTAAAGGATCGTTGGTCTGGCTTTTGTGAATATAAACAGTAATGCAGTAAAGGAAGCTGTTCAAGTGGCATTGAAATGTGAGAGAGATGAGGCAGGATGTCATTTAAAAAATTCCCTGAAGTTGCTTTTAGTAGGGGTAGAATGTCCAATCCTGAGTTTTCTACAAGACCGGAATATCTCCACTGTTCAACTTCTCTGTAGCAAAGAGTTAGCTGGAAAATGAATAATGCTTAATGAGAAAGATGAAGTTTTGTCTGAACCATGTGATTTTGAAGATTTTATAGTCTAAGAACGTCCTGAATGTAAGGTAGAGTCCGAGGATAAACTCGGAGACAATGGGTTTTCATTCTTTTCTATTTGCCATGCTTCTCGAAGAGACTTTTGTAGG
>NW_006432945.1:15867486-15892928 GCF_000325575.1 Pteropus alecto | reverse complement strand
AAACAATGAAATCATTGTCCTATATTTTACAAACATGGAGAAGAAATGATTGTCTGAGATGAGACCTCAACATGATTTCAAAATTTGAGGGAGAAAGGCCAAAAACCAGGTTTTGAATTGCGAACCCACTTAATCCTTGATTGGGCTCCAATGCTCTGTTCACATTGGCGCTTCCTGTATTAACCTGAGCCCTACTCCTAACTATGACTCACATGTGGTACTCATAGACAGCCTCAAGATGTGTGGGATTGATAGACGGTACCAGGCACGCTGCGTCACAGCTGTGGCAAAACACCATGTCCCCTCAAGGGCATGGAGAGAGTGATTTCCCAGGTCAAAATATTAATATCTAGACTTTCAAGGCTGCTATTATTATTGTGAAGAAAAAAAAAAGCATCATTCTATTGAATCAATAGACAGTTCCTAGGCTTATCATTGAACGCATCTCATTTTACTCTCTAATTTTAAATTTCTTTGTTATTAAGTTTCTCTCTCAGAGTTTGAAACATGAGTTTCAAAACAGACTATTATTAACCTCAAAGAGGACCCATGATAGAAATACAGAGTATTTATAATATGTCTCCTTTCAAAGAAAGTATTCGAGGTGTGCTACTCAGAGCTAACGAAAGAGATTCAATCAGCCCTTCTGTCTGGGAGTTTGAGAATCTAAGTGTGCCCAAGGAATGCCAAACATGGCAATTTTCTCCAGGACTGTCACATCGCCCTCCTTCCAAGGGATGTGACACCCAAAGAGTTCACAGCTGTGCTGTCATCACAAGTTTAAATTTGACACTGGCAATAGCATAACCATGGAAAATAATTTTTTTAAAATTATCACAGCTGAGTTTTTAGATTACATGAATTGTCATTAAGAAGTGAGCTCCATGGAGTTTGATAGACTATGGACATTAAAGACTACACAATTCTTTACTTTATTACAGAATCAGCTGTGTCAAATACTGTGCTAGGCCTTTCACATCCATTATGTCACTTAGCCTCTTAATAGCCCCATTAACTAAGGACTATTATCCTTACTCTACACATGAGCAACTGAGGGTTTGAAGAGGTTAAATACCTCCCCCAAGATCACACAGCTGGTAAGTGACAGGACGAGGAAGCTGACCCCTGCCTGATTCTGAAGCATGTGCTCTTTCCATTACTGGTGGAATGACTGGAATTCAGATTAAGTTCCACTTGGCCTGGATTAAAGACCTGCTCTGTGGCATCCCTCAGGAGTGGAGTAAAGTAAAGGCTAATGAAAACAGCTGATTCACCTCCGAACTAAGCAGCACACATCACAGTAGTAAGAGACAGGGTCTCACCCTTGGAATGAAAATCACGATGGGACTGAAAGTTCTCTTCTAAGCCATTCCCTCTCATGGACGCCATGATGTCCGAAAGTCTGCTATGAGCGTTCCTTCCTTATACTCTCTTTTCAAAAAATGATATCTCTGGAAGACAGGAAAGGTTTATACATGAAATAAATTCACGCTCAGGTGTTTTACGACTGTGCAAATACACCTTGTGAGTAGTGAAAAAAGGCCAGTCAACACATTTTTGGTGCATAGAAGACAGGCTGAAAAGAAGAATGGAGATTCAGAAATAAGAAAACACTCGATCTCATCTCCTGCTTCGGTCAAATCTTAGACACAGTAGTTTGGAAAAAAAAAGGAGAAAATAAGGTTCTGGTATATTTTTCTCTAAGTAATCTAGAAGCTTAAAATGGGTCTGTAATTTGTAGCCATGTTCTTGATTTAAAGAAAGCCTAAAGATAACCACAATTTTTAATTCTACTCTTGTGTTATTCTATTCTAGTCATTGACGATTTGTATCATTTTAAAGATCAAACATTAGCATCAAAGTCTTTTCTGAATTATTTGATTTTGTAATTTTCCTAATCCTACACATAAAAGGTAAATTTAGGAAGAGATTTCTTTCCCCTTATCCTGGTGAATTTGACCTTTGAACTATCATTAAGTTTGAAGCCCAAATTACAGATTTGCCTAAGCCTGGTAGTAGACAGCAAACTGTGCAAAACCATAGGGGAAAAAAAACTCAGTGACTTATTCTGCCTCGCTGACTTCCCTGCTCTGCCGAATACTGGAAAGTATAATGTAACTGAATATAGAATGTCCCACAGACTGTCAGGGTTAAAAGACGAGAGCCAAATTCCAAGCACTGCCAGAGTTGGCAAAACACAAAGTTCCATCTCAAAATAACTTTTTTTGCAGCTCCTAAAAATTGACTCCACTTTTCAGGAAGCGCTGCCGAGGCCTGTCACCATGACACAGGCCTGTGGCGTCGGCGGCCATCTTGTGCGATGAAAGACAAAGTGTCTGGCTCTGAGCCAAAAAAAGCCAAAGTGATCAATATTGCATTTTGAAAGCACCAATGGACCCTTTGTCCCAGGACTAACGCTTCTGGGAGATGTGCCAGAAGATTCACGTGTGCACATGTGTGCACACACAGTAACGTGATAATCCAGGAAATCCAGTCATATGGGAAGATCAAAAGCACGGCAGGATATTCCTGTGACTCTGGCACTGGTCAGCAATACTTCACTGTCCACATCCAAATATGAAGGCAGCTTAAAGAGTCTACAGATGGAAGATAAACAGAAACTTGAAAGAACGTACCAAGGCAGCTGATTTTTCTCCCGTTGCCCTTCCACCTACCAGGAGCAGCCCTGGTTGCCTTGTCAATCACTGCCCCGCACCACTTTGAAGTATGAGTCTGGCCCCCGAACCCTACAGAGTGGATGCCAGCCTGGCCTGATCTCACCTCTTTAAGCCTCCTGCCCTCCAGTGTGCTCACAAGTGTTTGGAACATATATTGGGGATGGAGGGGAATATGATCCCAGACCCGGGTCCAGACAGCTACTAAGACGTGTCATGTGTCTGGCACCGAACACCATCAAGTCGCCAATTTAAAACCAACTCAATGACCTCAGTTTTCTTGGGAAAGAAAAAAGAAAGCCCACGTGGTTGATGAGAGGACAATGAAAAGATATCTTGCACACACACACACAAATGATTTGTCTGAAAATCGAGGTCATATTTGGGTTGAAAAATACACAGTTAGTGGATCGCATTAACAGAAGGGACTAAGGAGGCATTCTTGCTACTGTTGTCCTTACAAATAAATGTCAAGGACACATTGACCCAGGGAGGAGATGAATATTCAATTTAGAACATTTTCCTACATTTAATATCTGCCTCTCCCATCATGTTTGCAGTTTTCAGTCTTTGCTATGAATAGCTTCTCATCGCTTTTCTATGAGGGAGATCATCATAATTACAACCTTACGTTATGGGAAAGCAGAAAGAAGTGACTTGGCAAAGGTCATGTGGCAATGCAGTGCCCTGGACAGGACAGGAAGGGAACTGATCTATCTGGAAACCATTCTGAGCTGTACGTCCCACCGTGCCTGGCAGAAAGCAAGGCTCAGGTTGCCCCAGCCAAAGCCGCGAGCTTATTCAGAAACATGACTGCCTGATGTGGATGTGATGTCACCAAGAAGAAGAAAGTAAACCGTGGCAGTAATATCTTGAGCAATAATACCTTTTTGAAAGCAATTTCCAGAATTATTACTATCGTGAGCGTTAGGAGTAAGACAGGGAAAGAATGGACTGTTCTTTAATACTGGGACATTTGATTTGGCACTTAAATTGCTGCGAACTCTACTCTTAGCTAACAACCTACCCTTTGTGAAGTTGTATATTAACTCATTCTTAGGGGATCTCTCTTTCGTGAGACTCTCCCAGGGGCTACTGGCCTGTGTCCTTGTGTGTTCTTGTATAGTCCGCATGGCTATGGGATGAACCAGCACTTCTGTCCTAGGATGTTGCTTAGCTGTAGGAACTAGATGTTCAAAGAATTTTAGAAATGAAATATGAAGTCCACAATTTCTACACAATGAATGAGCCTTTTTTCAGCTTACCCAAGCTGATAAATGTTCTATTCCCACCAAAAAGTTAAGAATCTTTGAAAAAATCCGTCCTCACCACAACATAGAAGAGAATAGAACTGAAAAGTCAAAGGAGAGAAACATTTATAGTCAGTATTTTTCAACAAGTATGTGTTGCCAGATAAGTAAATCTTATTATAGTTGATTTAAAAAACAAAACAAAACAAAAAAAAAAAACCCTGTACTTCCTCTATGAATTTTGAAATATTTAAAATGAAGTAATGGAGAATTTTCTGTAATTAATATTAAAATTATGATGTGTGGAAGTAAACATGTAAGTCTTAAGGTACAGGACAAAACCTTTGTTGATAAAGAAAATAGTCTGCTAACAGAGGATATGACCCAAACTGGACAAGGACAGACGCATCTCCCTCAGCCAGATCCAAACAAGTGGCTTTCCCCAGCTGTCCCACAAAGAGGAATTAAATGTTAATTTTCAGATAGTTTGTTTCTTTCTAATATCGAAAAAATCGATTATTAACTATTTCAAACAGTACATAGAAAATGGTATACTATCACCAGTTATATTTCGCAAATCTTAGCATCTTGTCATGTTTGCTTTAGGTCTAATATTTTATAAGAAAGAAGTAGACACATTTGAAGCCTGCAGTGGACACCCCTTTCCACCCCCTCGTCCCCAGATTTCAACTTCCTGTCCTTTCTCCTCAGCAGTAGCCTGAAATTGGTGCGTATCTTTTGTTGTTGTTTTCATACTTTATTATGTAGAGATGTATCAGAAATCATTATGTGTTATCGTTTGCACATTTTCAAATTTACCCAAATGGTATAATGTTGTTCGCATTCTTTTCTACTGGTCTTTACCCTTCCGCATTGGTTTTAGCATTTATCCAAATTGGTATATGTGTCTAGTTTAATCATTATAATTGGTCTACTTGTGTGTGTATATTTAATAATAGTTCACTTTATTACTTTTCATTTTTATTTTATATTTTATTTTGCTGTCTTATTTTATATTTCTGTGATTATAGTGAGATTGATTTTCTTTTCTGTGATTTTCCTATTTATATCTCTTGCCCATTTTTCCATTGGGCTGATTTCTGAAATTAATTTGTAGGCATTCTTATTCTGATTACCAATTCTTTGACAATTATATGTCTTGCAAAAAACTCTTCTCTACTATGCCTCTTTCTTTCGTTCTTTCTATGTAGTTTGCTGTACGTAATGTCACGCCACACCCACCTCTTTTCTTCAAGACAGCGCCGTCCACCGTACGCAGTTAATGACCCCAAAGAAATTGTACAGCAATTTCATTTTGCTTTTGTGTCAACCCCAGATACGACTTGCTTCTGCTCCCTGGCTCCATTTCCTTTCTTTGGCTCCAGATCTGATCTTCTTATATGACATTTGAACCTAGATGCTTTGACAGTCTGTGCTCCCCGAAAGTGTTGTCCAGCACTCCCCCTTGTCATCTCTGTTATTTTCCTCCTTCCGTAGATTTCCTGATTCTTATTTGACCCATGTACCATGTTTTCATGATCGTGATAAGCTAGATCCTTTGGTCTAGCATCAAGCTTCCTATCAAATGCTAGATTCTTACCAACTGATTTGTTTTCTTCAGACGTACATCACCATCTTGAATCATCTTGTCCATATATTCCTTTGCTTCTTACTGTTTCTCTAAGCTCCATCCTACTACCACCATGTAAGCTTCACGACGTCAAGGACTTTGCTTTTTCTCCACAGCGTTTTCAGGATTTTTGGAATGAATGAATTCAGGTGTTCTTTGAACAACCTCCGAATGTTGGAAACCTAATTCTAGCACAAGGATCTCTTCACTGTGAGAACCTGGCAAGTCTCCTGGAGGTAAACCCACACAAGTACGAGGGCTCCCCTAAGACTGGCCCCCCAGGGAACACAACTGAAAGAACCATATGCCTCAGACTTTACTTAAGAAGAAATCTCTAAGGAAACCCAAAGACAACAGGAGAGACAAACACAAGGACGATAGAGCATATTTAAGCCTCTGACACCTACGCTACAGCAAACAGTAAATTCAGCCTAATTCCTACTAAGATAAACATAAAACCTCACGCAAAAGGCCTGCTCGCCTCCGTTCCCTTTACCCAGTGCATCATGTCAGCTTTCAATAAAAAAATTTTTAAGGCTTACCAAAAGACAACACAGTTGGAAGAGAGAGCAAGCATCACAATCAGAGTCAGATATTGCAAGGATGTTGAAATCATTAGATTGAAAATTTTAAACAACTGTGATTAATACACTAACAGCTTTAGCAGAAAAGGTGGACAACATGTTAAGAGCAGATGGATGATACCAGCGGGGAGATGGGCGTTCTAAGAAAGAATCAAAAGGAAATGCTAGAAACCAAAAACACTGTGTGAGGAATGCAGAATGCCTTTGATGGGCTCTTTAATAGACGACACAACCACAGAAAAGAATCAGCGAGCTTGAAGAAACGTCAATAGAAACTTCTAAAACTGAAATGCAAAGAGAAAGAAAAAAGCACGAGAAAGACAACAGAATATCTAAGATCCACAGGACGACTACAAAAGATATAATATATGATAATGGGAATACCAGGAGGGAAATAAAGAGAAAGGAACAGAAGAAACAGCTGAAGCAAGAATGACTGAGGATTTTCGAAAGTTGTTGATAGACATCAAACACAGATTGAGAAAGCTCAGAGAATGCCAAGCAGGATAAAAACCAAAAATCTACATCAAAGCATATAATATCAAACGGTAGGAAATCAAAGACAAGGAGAAAATCTTGAAAGACACCAGAGAGAAAAAAATCACCTTACCTACTGAGAAGCAAGGATAGAAATTGCACCAGACTCCTATTCAGAAGCCACGTGAGCAAGAAGGAGCACAAGCGGGTATTTAATGTGTTGAAAGAGAACATCTCTGAACCTAGAATGCTTCATCCAGTGAAATCATCCTTCAAAAGGTTTGACCCCTTTGGCTCCCTGGAATTTAAGATGTTTAGAACGAGGCTCTCAGTTCAACGCATTCCATCCAGCAGTGACTCCTCAGTTCGTGGATCCTCCAGTGTGAGAGTAGGGATCATGATTCTGATGTGAAGCAGGCATACAGGGCGGGGACACCCGTCAGGTGTGTCCTTTAAAGCAGTGCTAGAGCGTAGCTGAGACAGCACTCGGACTTGTACCTATGACAGGACCGATAGGCTGCTTATAAATTATTAATATAAAAACTCAGAGAACTTATTATACACCCAGAAGAAACAAACACTGTGCACCTGCTTCTGTAGCCCTGATGTAAGTGAAGGAAGAACTGTGATTTAGACTGTTTTGTGGTTTCTCTGGCCTCTATCTGCCCCAAAGAAAACAAATACACACAGCTGTTAGAGCACTTTCTGCTCCAGAAGAGGATAAATGTGGAATAGAAATCTTGGGTGCCTGCAGACATTGCCTAATAACTAAAGAGTGACAAACACAGCAGGTCTGTCCTGGTTCCCAGTGAGGAGGCAGTAATTCATTATAAAAGCATTTCTGCACCTGCAACGATGGCTGCTTTATGCTCGTCTGTGCACCAGAGGCTGTCTGCATAACTGTGTGAGTATGAAGCCGAGGAAGTAACATCACTTCTGTGGGCCGGAGGTGGAAAGTACAACGATGATCCCAAAACCAAAAGAGAAAGGCGTCCAGTCCCTCCGGGATAGGGCTGCTTTTCGGAGGCATGGTCCCATCAAGGCCAGGGGTGCCTTCAGTTCAGAGGTGCTGAGCAGATTGTTAGCGCAGTTCTTTAAAATGAAATATAAACCAACGATTTGGGGATTCCGGACAGTGCCCAGTTTAAATCCTTTTAAAGGGCCACGCGGCTGTGATACAGTCAGTGCTTGGCTAAGGTTGATCGATGAATTTAACCTTTCCTTCGACTGCCATTTCTTGTAGTTATTGCTGGTTTTTGTCAAGGGCCATGCGAGAGATACGTGGGTGTTACTTTAACAAATATTATTGATTACAGAGACATGGAGTGTCCTTCAAAGTTTTCTCTGGAAAGCTCTTTTCTTCCCACTACGAATTAATCCTGTCGTGATTTTTAATACGAATCATTTGGAATAAAATGAAGATTTAAGTCACAAATGCTATGAAGCATTTCAGAGAAACTCATTTTTTCATTCATCCAGCCAGCTCTGATTGATTGCTGACGGCCAACTCTGTGTTGTGCTAAACACCAGGGTAATAGAAACCGGTCAGGACCAATCCCTGCCCAACAGGAGCTTCCAGTCTCTAGGAGCTTGCGGATGTATGAACTGATAAAAGCAATAGAATGTGATAGATCCAATGATAAGAGGATGAGCTGTGGTTCTGCGAGACCCGAAGATGAGAGGGGTCAACTAGACCAGGCTTCTCAGTGAAAGCAGTGCTCGAGCTGAGCCGTGAGATGTGACAAGATACCAGACTTTCTGAAGGAGGATGACTTCCAGAGAGAGGAGACTGAACATGCAAACTTAGAGGCCGAAATAGCTTGATGCATTCAGAGAGCTGAAACTAGTTCCATTCAGAATAAGGATTCATTTATGTATTCATTTATTAAACAAATTCCTTAAAATAGTGAACAAGACGTATTCAGTCCATGCTTGCATGAAGATACTTTATAGTGATGGAGGCAGATTTTTTTAAGAACTATGTAAAGAAATATATAAGCGCTTATTAAAAAAAAAAAAAATGAGAGCTCAGATAGAAAGTAGAAAAAGGGAAGCGAAGGACAGAAATATTCTTTAAAGGCCAGGAAGTGCTCTTTGTGAGAGGTGACTCTGAAACTGAAGAATGAGCAAAAGATCATCCTAAGCAAATTTGGTGGGATGATCATTATAGACAAGTGGGCGGCAGAGGAAGGTTAATGCGGTTGATGGGAGGAAGCGCACACCGTCACTATGCAAAGGTGCTTAATCTCCCTCGTAGGCAGTAAGGAACCACTGGATAATGTTCAGAGACAAATATGATCATGTCTGCATTTCAGGAAATCTGCCTTCTTGGCAGAGTCGAGAGGTGTTGGCCACAAAGTAACTCGTTAGGAAATTGCTTCAGTGGTCCTGTCTGTCTGTGGAGAAAAGGTTGATGCAAGTGATTTTAAAAGAAGAAAACTGGCAGGATTTAATTTCTTAAAGCTATAGAAGGATTTCTTTTTATTGTCTTTATTTGACTTTTATTTATTGTTTATAACACAAGAAATGCATGTAATTTGGGAAGAAATAAACAACAACCAAACGACAAATAAGACAAAATCACTAAAAAGCCCAACACTTAAAGATGACTACTTAATATTTTGCATGCATTCTTCTAGTCTCATTTCTATGCAAATATGTAGTTTATAAATATTTTGCCTAATTTTTCACATAATACTTACACTGTGACATCGTGATTTTGATAGCTGCATAGTATTTAATTATATTTATAATTTATTTAATTATTATTCTATTATTTAGGTTTTTTCCACACTTTTGCATTATAAAAAAATGTTGCTGTGAATATTCTTGTATGTGGATCATGGTGCTCCTATTTGATTATGAATATATTCCCAAGAGCTGAATTGTTACGTCAAAGCACACAATTTTTTTTTAGTGCTTTTGATACAATCTGCCAGAATACCCTTTAGAAAACTAAATTCTTCTTGTACCTTTGTTCTTCTAGCCAAACTCTAAAATTATTTTGGCAAAGTGCAAAAAAACTAAATAAATAAAGTATTTATTTATTTTAATTTAGGGCTAATTATTTTAATTTAGGGCTAATTAATTTAATTTAGGGCTGATTAATTTAGGGCTAATTGACATTTTTAACAGATTGAATATTTTCATCTGGGTACGTGCTGTGTCTCCTTCAAAGCAAGTTTGTAATTTCGTTCAGTAGTGCTTTGTAGTTCGCCTTTCTGTAAGCCGTACTTATTTCTTTTTCATTTTATCCTTAGGTATTTGACATTCCATTACCATTATGATTAGAGTATTTTATTTAACATTATATATTCTGAGGATATTTGAAATACAGGAAAGCTGCGGCGCCTTTAATATTTAATTTGTAATTGGCTACATTATTGAACTCATTCATTTTAAAGGCCTTTTTTCTGTTGATTTTCTCAGGCTATTCAGGTGGACAATTGTATCATTTTATAGCATTTGATAAATTTGCTTTCTCTTGCTAATGTTATTAAACCATTACATAGTTTTCTTACTTAATTGTGTTGCTGGCATTTCCTGAACAGTCTTACACAATCTTTGTGATCACAGTCTCCATTCGCTCTTGCTGACTTTAATGGGAATTTCTGGAGGGTTACATCATGAGGCATGGGATTGTTCAGTTATTTTAAACTATGCATATTACATGTTAAAAAGTCATTCTCTAATCCTGTTTTTAAAAGTTTTATCAAGAATAAGTTCTGAATTTCATTAAAGCTTCTTCAGTATCTCTTCTGATGCTTCTGCTTTGATGAATAATGGTGATACATACCCTAGTTTGAAGCATACATTTCTTTCTCGAATAAATCCTATTTTGACATTGTCTTTTAATAAATATTTTAAGTTGTTTTGTTAGTATTTTCCTCAGGAAATTGGTGAGTCTTTTGGTTTTTGTGCTTTCTCTATAAGATTTTGGTATTGGGATGGTGTTAGCTGTACATATATATAAAGAAATTGAAAACATTCCCTTTTTCTCTGTGTTCTGGAACAGTACAAGTAGCCTAGAATGATCTGTTCCCTAAATGCATGAATGAATGCACTCATAAAATTACTTGGCTCCAGTTTCTTTTGAAGAGACAATTATTAAATTTCTTTGAATTTTCTTCCATGAATTTTGATCTAGTAAATATTTCTACTCTTTTTAGGATCAAAACTATAGCTTTGCCCTGAATACAGCTTTGGTCGCCTCTCCAGGCTGAGATCTATATAAAATATTATATATTATTAACACATATTATATGTAATGTTATATATTGTATATATTACCTATTGGGCATGTATAATATGTTCTTTAAATGTGCCTACTATTATTATTAATTCATTAAATAGTGCATTTATTATTATATTCTTTACTTTTCCTTCTTTTTTGGCAAAAAAAAAATAAAACATTATGAAGTTGAAGTTATCTTTGTTTCTTGTTCCATGACTATTCCTTTCCTTCCTTCCATAAGGCAGCCACTGTCATAAATTTGAGGGGAATCTGTCGATTTTACAGTTCTAAATCTTACAAAACTACATATTCATGAACAACATACAGTATTGCTTTGTATGTTTTTTTTAAGTACATACATGCTACCATACTGATGTATATACTTCTGCATCTTTCATATGCAATGTATTTTCGAAAACTATGCAGATGAACATATAGATTGATCGATATATTTATACATATTGATATGGAGAGACCATTTGTGTTTAGCTGCTGTATGGTATTCTATAATGTGACTAAACCAGTTTATTGAATCCCTTCCTTTAGTAATATATCCATCCTTTTCATTTTTGAGCCTTTAGGTATAATTTACTTTTTAAAAATGGAGATATAATTGACATATAACAGTGCATCAGTTTTGGGTGTACGACATAATGATTTGATATATGTATATATTGTGAAATGATTACTACAATAAATTGAGTTAACATCCATCACCACACTTGATTATCATATTTTTCTTGTGATGAGAACTTTTCAGATCTTCTCTCATAGCAACTTTCAAATGCAAAATACAGTATTGTTAATTACAGTCACCATGCTGTCCATACATCCCTAGGACTTTCTTTTTTTGATGTAATATACTTTATGTGTGTCTTTCGTTGTATCCCGTCACTGGATTTTTCCGTTAAACATCGTTTGGCCAGTTCCGACCTTTAATAGATGTCTCTGATCTGTTTGTAATATTGCGAGTACCGATATTCTTGGTTTTGTGTTTTCTATTTACCATGCTTCTCTATATTTTTTTGTTTTTTGCTTTCCATTGACTTTATTGAACTTTCTTAATTCTTTATTTTTCCCTAATGGCTTTGAAATTGCACAGTATATTTATATTAATGAGTGGTTAACCTCTAATTTGTGACATATAAACTTAATTTAACTTGATTTAGCAAAGCCTAAAATTAATCATTATCTATATCTCCCATCAAAACAATGCAAAAACTTTAGAATGATTTAACTCCACAGTCTTATTTTTTATGCCATTTTTGTCTAGATTTTGGTCAAGCTTGATTTTTAATTATACCAGTTTAGTAATTATTTTTATAGTTACTCATTTAAAAAAATCACAAACGTTAAAAATGAACAAACCAACTTGAAGAAAAACCACTGGTTGCATAAATGGGAAAGTTTTTTAACTTAGCAAAGATAACAAAACAATTTGAAATAGATATAAATCTATTCACTATATTAAAAATAAAGAGGTGATAAAAATCATTAGGCAAGAACAAGAGAGAGTGAAAAAGAATCACTCAACTTAGATAATGAGTGAAATAAAATAACTCAGTAGATGAGTTGAACAATAGACCAGATTCTGATGAAGAGAGAATAAATTGGAAAATACATCGGAGGAAGCCATTCAAAACACAACACAGAGATATAAAGAGACAGAATATATGATAGAGAAGTTAGAAAACATGAAGGATGCAATCACCAATTCAATAGAGATTTGAAAGAATTTCCAGAAAAAGGTCACAGAGAGAATAGAGGAAGACAATGATGGTAGGAACAGATACTAAGAATTTTTCAGAATTAAAAAAAAAAACAAACAAACATGAAAAGGAACATATAAAATTTTCAATAGGTGTATAAAACAAACCCATATTTATTCAAATAAATAGTAAAATCAAGAAAACTTAAGGCCAAGAAGATTTTTTGTTTAAAAAAAACAGAGGAAAACTCCTGACTCAAGTGATTCCTTTTCCTTGACTTTGGGTTTGCTTACTCAGCCTGCCATGTTTAATGGAAGTCTACATTATTTTCTAAATATTTTATAATTCTAGCTTTAGTTATACTTAGGTTCATATATTTTTTTAATTTTATTTTTTTTCCCATTAGTTGCAGTTTATTTTCATACTTATTTAAAGGTAATTTCTAACTTTATTGTCTAATTGTCAGAAAAGACTTATTTCTGCTTTTCTGTGGCTTTCTTTTTGGCATAAGCTATAGTAATAAATGGCACCTGATTGTAATAACCACAACCAGTTCAACTCCTTTTTGTTCAACCAATCACAGAAGCCAGTAGAATATTCTTTGACTAATACTTGCCTATCTTCTGTTAACAGAATGTTACACACTCATTAGCAAGTTAGTTCACTCCTGCCTGAGATACGGAGGTAACTAAACTCAAATGATATAAGATCGTAGATCTTATTTATGGTACTTAGATTCCCTCTCCCCAGCCTCTCAGACTTGAAAACGGTCCCTGATATACTCACATGCTATCACAGAGGATGCTGGGGGCCAGGGGGTGGGGAGGGAAGCAAGCTGAAAGACTGAGCATCAACATCCCCAAAGAGACAGAGTTACCTGTGAGAGACTATTCGATCCCC
Organism: Pteropus alecto; assembly: GCF_000325575.1. NCBI lineage: Eukaryota > Metazoa > Chordata > Mammalia > Chiroptera > Pteropodidae > Pteropus > Pteropus alecto. The sequence continues at coordinate 15,879,469 of NW_006432945.1, read as the reverse complement.
AGGAGTCTAAGATGCCATTAATTATTGAATTGAAACTTTTTTTTTGGCCCTGCTGGATGAAGGGCTAGGGGAATAGATCAGTTTTAGAAATCAAAGAAATTACTTTTTTAATTTGAAAAATATAGTGTTTAATCATCAACTCTGCCACACAAATAATTTTCTACATATCAATTTGTTTATCTCTCCTCTTAGACTGTGAACATACTATAGGCGTAACTTTGTTTTTTAATCCTCAGGGTCAGTAGGCACTGAACACATGCTGAGTGAGAAAGTAAGTGAATGAATGAGCATCTAATGCAGAAAAGTCTGAGGGATTGTTTTAAAAGTAGACATTCTACTGATTAGTATTTGAAATAACAGATATGAAAAATGTGATGAAGACAGACATCTTGTTGAGAAGTACAGTTCTGAGCGAAGAGGTGAATAGTTAGAATCTGCAAATATACAAAATCAAGCCTTACAAGGGTCATTGTGTTGAATTCTGTTTGACCTTTAATCTCAAGTACTATTAAAAGCAATATTAGTAGGAAAAAAATGCTGGAATCTTCATTTCATGTGCTGCCTGACTCACTATTTATATTTTTTATTTGATCTTCAATAAAGCTTCCTTTGTTCTCAGGAGTCATGGGTTCAAGGTTTCTATGAGTCCTCTTGCTGCAGCAGGGTTCGGTTGCTCAAATTCTTCTTTAACCTGTGTAAGTACAGATTCATTTTTCAATTGAGGCTGTTATCTCCACAAAGAACATATGTCATCAACACGATCCAAGGGCAGAATCGTGATAACAAGTCTTCCCTGTGGTCTGAGGACAGGATTCTGGCTCCTGGCAGCTGAGGAACAAGCTGATGACAACATGTATCCCAACGTGACATGGCAAAGGATTCTTATTACAAACAAAAACCTGGCGTCTTTCCAAAAAAGGGGTGGCTAGAAAGGTAAAAAGAAGAAATAATTATAAGTACCTTCTGATTTATAGGATATCTAAGCAGGCATTTGAATATTCTTTCTTTTCCATTGTTCTACTAAGAACAAATAGTAAGTATGGATGTACAATTTTCCTCTTTGCTCCATCTCTAAGAGAAGAAAGCAAAGACAGAGTCTAAACCATTTAATGGTAAATCCTATTTGAGGATATGGACCCTTTGGTGAGAAGAGCAAAGGGATCGATGTTCTCTTCTTCCTCATGGTATTTCTAGGTGTTTTTTGTTTTTGTTTGTTTTGCAGCTTTATTGAAATATAATAGACCATTAGTTGCTCATATATACATTGTACAATTCAATGAGTTTTTCCCACTATAGTTGGCATACAATAATATATTAGTGTCAGTTGTACAGCATAGTGGTTAGAGATCTGTATAACTCATGAAGTGATCACCCCACTAAATCTAGTACCCCACTTCTCCTTACATTTTTATTACATTATTAACTATTTTCTTTATGCTACACTTTATATCTCCCTGTCTATTTTGTAACTATCCATCTATACTTCTTAATCCCTTTGCCCTTTTTGCCATCCTCCATGACCCCCTTCCCATCTGGTAGCCTTCAAAATATTCGCTGGACCTAGATGTTTATTTCCATTTTTGTTGTTGTTGTTGTTTACTTTGTTTTTTAGATTCCACATGTATGTGAGATCGTGCGATATTTGTCTTTCTCTATCTGACTTATTTCATTCGGTGCAATACTCTCTATGTCCATCAAGGCAGTATCTTTTTCCATCCCCTTCCTTTTAATCTCTGTGTGTGTCTTTCAATCCAAAGTGAGTCTCTCGTAGGCAGCAGATGAAGGGGTCTTGTTTTCTTATCCATTCAGCCACGCTATCTTTTGGTTGGAGCACTTAATTCTTTTCCATGTGAGGTACTTGTTGATAGGAATGTAGTTATTACCATTCTTTATTCATGTTTTTGATACATGTTTTTTCTTCTTAAAGAATTCCCTCAAACATTTCCTGTAATACTGGCTTGGTGGTAGTGAACTCCTTTACCTTTTTCTTATCTGAGAAGCTCTTTTTCTGTCCTTCAATTCTAAATGATAGCTTTGCTGGGGAGTAATCTTAGTTGTAGTTCCTTGCTTTTCATCACTTTGAATATTTTGTGCCAAATCCTTCTGGCCTGCAAAATTTCTGTTGAGAAATTGACTGACAGTCTTATGGGCATTCCCTTGTATGTAATTAACTGCTTTTCTCTTTCTGCTTTTAAGATTCTCTCTTTGAATTTAACCTTTGACATTTAATTATGATATGTCTTGGTGTGGGCCTCTTTGGGTTCATCTTCTTTGGGACTCTCTGAACTTCCTGGGGTTGTACATCCATGTCCCTCACAAGGTTAGAGAAGTTTTCCATTATTATTTCTTCAAAAAGGTTTTCAATTCCTTGCTCTGTCTTCTTCAGATACCCCTATGATGTGAATATTGTTACACTTGACATTGTCCCAGAGGCTTCTTAAACTATCTTCACTTTTTTATACATTATTTTTTCTTGTTGCTGTTCTTATTGGGCCGTTCTGATTGAATGTCCTTGGCTTCCCCATCCTTTACATTAGTGGTTCGATCTTCTTTGTCCAGTCTGTTTATTCCCTCTAATATACTCTTCATCTCAAATAATGTGTTCTTCATTTCTGACTGGTTCCCTTTTATAATTCCCATTTCCATGTTTATGTTTTTTTTTTATCTCTTTGTTAAAGTTCTCACTGAGTTCCTCTACTCTTCTCCCAAGTTCATGAGCATCTTTATAACCAGTGTTTTGAACTCTGCATCTGCTGGATTGCTTGACTCCATTATTCTGGATCTCTGTTCTGTTCTCTCATATGGTTTCTGCTTCTTCCCATTTTGGCTGCCTTTCTATGTCTGTTTCTATATACTACACAAAGCTCCTAAGTCTCCTGGTCTTATTAGCAGGGCTTTGTGTAGTGGGTGTCCAGTGGCACAGTCCTGGGAGGGGTTCAGCTGCAGGCCAAGTTTAGTCCCACCCTGTGCCCCTCCAGGGCCACCTGTTAAGATTCTGCAAGCAATCCGCAGAAGCTGTGCTTATAGTTGCCTCAAGAGGCCACACCAGAAACCAAGGCCAGCTGCCACTAGTGTGAGTCTTGGTGCTGCTCAACAAGGAGCACCTGACTCGCGGAGGACACACCTGGATGTGGCTTGAGTGGGGCTGTGAGTTAGGGGAGGCGGAGTTTCAGAGGATCCTCTGGGAAGAGCGACCTCTGTTATCCAGTTTGATGATGTCTCAGCTATGAGGGAGCTGAGTCCGCACGCTGGGATTGGGGAGAACCCAACAGAGGAACAATGGATACCACTGGCACTTATGCCCAGTAGAGAGCCTCGCCTCCGGCCTTCACTCCAGCAACTCAGTGTTCCCCTGTAAGTCCTTGGCGCACCCCCGCACAGCCCACCCGGTGCTGGTGCTCAGAGAGAGCAGGTCTGTCACCACAAAAGTCCTCTCATGACATGGCCCCCTTTAAGAGGTGCCTGCAGCTGCCATGGCCTCTGTCCCATTCAGCTGCTAGAGACCGGGCAGCCTCATGTCTTCACACCCTCCTACCTTCTACCATTGTAGGGTGATTAATTATTTCTCTCCCTAGTTGTAGTGCTTCTGTTCATCTAGATCCCAGGTGACTTTCTTGCTGTTTGCTCCGTGTTTCTGTCACAACTTTGATTTGGTCGTAAGAGGGATGAACAAAGCCTCTATCATCTATGCCATTTTTTCCTGTCTCTCAGTATTTCTAGTTTTTAAATTGCCAGTATAGTGTAGGGTGACTCAAGAAGGTCAAGTGAAGGTAAAGTAGAGGCTAAGAGAAGGGACCAAATTCTCGGGGCTAAATTTATGCTAAATCTTACATTTATGGTTTTAGACCATTGAACTGGTGTTTCTTTAAATCGCTGATGCATGCCAGCAGTCATTGAGCATGGTAGTTAAGAGCACGTGCTTGGTGGTCAGAGAGAATCTGGTTCTAATCATCACCGAGTGACCCCCTTGGGGAAATTACTTACCCTCGTTTTCTTTATCTGTAAAAAGGGATAGTAAAACCTACTTTCTGGGATTATTGTGAAGATTAAATGAGATAATGAGTATAAAACACTTAGCACAGTATTAGGCACATTCATCAAGTGATAACAATTATTACTATTATTATAGGTCGACTGTTTGAAACTTTACTGAGATCTTTATTTCTTCTTATAGCTTCGGGTCACTGTCCCATTCCTGTTCGTTGCGCTCTGCAGGCTTTCTTTGAACATTCCTGGAAGGGCAGTTCTTATCGTAACACAATCCCTCAGCTTTTATTTACCTGGGAATGTCTTAATTTTCTTCTCACTCTTCAAGGACAGTTTTACTGGATCTAGGATTCTTAGTGACAGTTTTTTTGTTGTTATTATTATTTTTTTTAACCTTTGACCATTTGAAATATATTGATCCAGAGGCAGTGGGTCAATATATACCAAGTGGTCAAAGGTTAAAAAAAAACAATAACAACAAAAAACTACTTATCATCTTATTGAGGATTGCTTACATGCGATGCGTCTTCTCTCGATGCTTTCAAGATTCTCTGTCTTAGGCTGTTGAAAGTTTGATTATAATGTTGTAGGTCTCTGAGCTTGTCTTGGAGTTTGTTGACTGTCTTCAATGTTTATATTCATGCCTTTCATCAAATTTAAGACATTTTCTGTCCTTCTTTCTTCAAATAGTCTCTCTGCCCCTTTCTCTTTCCTTTCTTCTGGGACACTAACAATGTATAGATGGTCTGCTTGATAGTGTCCCATAGGTCACTTTGGATCTGTTCATTTTTGCATTCTGTTCCTCACACTTGATAATTTCCATTGTCCTGTATTCAAGGTTGCTGATTCTTTCTTCTCCCTGCTCAAATCTGCCTTCGAATACCTCTAGTGTATTTTTTTTTTTTTTTTTCATTTTAATTATTGTACTTTTCAGCTCCAGAATTGCCTTTTCGGTTTTTTTTTTTCTTTTCTATCTCTTTATTGGTATTTTCATTTTGTTCATACAGTATTTTCTTGACTTTCTCCACATCCTCCTTAAGTTCTTTGAGCAACGGTAAGACAGTCGTTTTAATATCTTCGTCTAGTAGATCTTCCATTAGATCTTTTTCAGGAACATTTTCTCACTCTGTATAGGTCATTATTTCTTGTTTCTTTGTATGCCTTGTGATTTGTTGTTGTTGTTGTTGTTGTTGTTGAAAACTAGACATTTGAATCTAATAATGTAGTAACTCTGGAAATCAAATTCTCCTCCTTCCCCAGACGTTGCCAGTTTTATTGTTATTGTTGTTTTTGTTGTCGTAGACTGGCTTTGTTCCAAGGATCAGCCGGAGGTGTAAACTTAAGATTTTCTTGGGGCCATTCTGAGCCTGCACCTTATCCTGGGCATGCATGGTCACTTTCTAATTTTTCCTGTATATATAGTTGCTTTAGAATGTTCTCATCTTTAATGGGTCTCCCAAAAGGGTGAAAAGTGAAAATGAAGGGGGAGGAAGGGTGCTGACCACTTACATCCCCTGGCAGTCGCTTCAGCCTGAGGGAAGGACTTGCAGCAATGGGGGAAGTGTAACAACGATTGCCACCCACCTCTTTGTCTGCACCTCTGTGATCAGAAACAACAATCAGCCATTAGAGTACAGACCACTGAAATTTGAAGGTTAGGGTCCTTGTTTCCCACTCAGGCTTCCACAAGCTGTGTGTAGCTACTACAGAAACATGTGCACAGCTGCCTGCCATGGGCTGAGGGTGGGGGTGGGTGGCTGCTACTCTGCAAAGAGCTAAAATTGACCAAAATTAACCTCGATTTACCATCCAAGCCTTTCCCTGGACATTGCAAACTTTCAATAGACTCCAGAGTTTTAAATTAATTACATTGGACAGATTCTGTCAGTGCAATTGTTGTCTAGGTGGGGAGACAGTTTCCTGGTGCTTCCTATTCCTCCATCTTCCCAGAATCCTCTCTACTTCCTATTATTTTTTTTCTCCTCTATGCCTGAGTCTGGATATTTTCTTCTGATTTATTTTTCAGCTCTTGAATCCTTTCTTGAGCTGTGCCAAATATCCAGTTAAACCCATCTACTGGGTTCTTAAGTTCAGTTGTTATATTTTTCAGCCTAGAAATTCCATTTGATTCCTATAGTTTCAATGGTGAAATTCTCATCATATATTACTTTGATTATATTCATTATTGGTACTTTTAAGTCCATATCTGCCACCTTTAATATCTGGACCACCTATTTCTATTCCTGTTTTATTTCTCTTGGTCTTGTTTCTCAATATGTCTTGCTTTTAAAAAATCAAATGCTGGATATTTTATGTGAAAATTATAGTGACTCTGAATGTCATATTCCTCCAGAGAAGGTTCGACCTATCACAGAAGGCAACAGAGAGGCGTATCAGCTCAGTTTGATCTAGGGCTGAACTCAGTCTTGGTAAGGTTCAGTCTGCATCTAATTTTGCTTGCATTCTTAGGGTGTAGCTTTCTAGATTTCCTAAGAGAGAGCCTGAGGGTTTCTTGTGGATTCTCCTTGGTATATCATGACCTTCAATTTTGGTCTTTTGGGCCTTGTCAGGTTGCAAGGATCTCTGATCTGCTTTTAATTCACTTTAGGCTACACTTCTTACCCTTTCGCCTTGTGCAGTTTAATTGGCAAATACCTCGAGGGGGAAAATGGTGTGAATATTGGTCTCGTTTGCCTCCTCCTCCCTTCTCCACGAGATCTCAGTAATCCCAAGCTCTAGCTTGTCTTTCTGCGAAGCCGTACAACTGTATAAAGCTCTGCTGGGTTCTGTGCTTCTTAGTCGGTATTTTCTCCTTTTTCATTCTCTTGCTCTATGGCAAAATGTGTCAGATAACCCTAAGATAAAGGAGGGATGGAGAAAGTCTGGTTTACCGCAAAGGGTATCCTTCTCTGGAATATGATTTTTCAGGTCCTAGTTGCCTTGGAAGTGCTCTGATATTTGGGCTGAGGAGATATAATACTTCAGGTTTTCTAGTTGCTCTTGGAGGGAACATTGTTGTTCTGCTACAAGCTACCACATCACAGCCAAGTGTGGAAAATCTGAACGAACTTTGATTGAATATTTACTCTTTGCCAGGCTTTCTTTGAATGGTTATCTTACCTATGTTATCTTAATTTTTCCATCGGTCTTCTCAGATGCTGAGGCTCAGAGTGTAAGGCCCAGAGAGACTAAGTAATGTGCTCAGAGATTTTGAAAGGCAGAACCAAGGAATTTACTTCCAAGGCCTCTGAAACCTCTACTCTTCCCATCATGCAAGGCTCAAAGTGGGACGTAATAGACTATCTGGTAATAGTGAACTCCTACCTTACATCATTTGGTCCACAATATTATAAAATTAGTTATCTGAGATCCTGTCTAATCATTTTAATGGGAACCTGAGACACCCAACAGTAATGAAAATTAGAGTAATCACTAAGTCTCACCTTTCAAATTTTGAAGGAAATAGTTCAGACTTCTGGTTTAAAGAAGATGCTCAAAAGAAAAATTCCAGAAAGAAGAAAAGATGAAACAGTGAGGGGCAAAAGCAGGTTATTTGTTTTAAGCGTGTATGTTAAATGCAGAACTGGACACTGGATTCATGAAAAGCAGAGGTATCTATTGCATAAGAGAGATGAATAGTGACTTAAAGTGTTGAAGTAATAGGTTCATGACCTGCAAAGTATTGAAATAATATATTATTTCAGACTTTTTTAAAAATCAGGTTTCTAAATTCCATTATATAAATTCTTCCTTCTTATCAGTAGTGATGAAAAGCAAGAGATGAATGGCAGGAAAATGTGACAACTGGAGGTCAGGCCACGATAACGGCACCTGGTCTTATACAGAGTCACGCCTGGTTTGCTAGTTCCTCACACACACGTTATCTCGCAGCACCCTTTTGAGGCAAGCATGAAAAAATGTCACTGAAATCCATTACTACTATTTACTGTGGAGCAAAATTTGAAGTAAGGCAGATGTGCTTAACATGATAAAAACAGGAGTAAAAAAGAGTAAATTTTATACCTAACTTAACAAGTATAACTGGGCAACAGGAGATGCACCCAGCCTGGTTGTTTACCTGTGAGCTAGTATTATAGGCAACAGGAGAACTGGGAAAAGAGAAGAGAGAGATCTGTTTAGAAAGTCCGAGATTGATGGAAGGATGTGGGCGAGGAAGCAGGAGAACGGGTTGTGCTTGGCGCCAGATTTGTGAGAGAAGCAAGCCATGGAAGGTGATCTCAAGTGGCACACCCCCTGGGTTTGCTATAAATAAGCACTAAAGTCAGCTGAAGCACCTTATGGGTTTCAAACTGGCCAACTTACTCAGGCCCAAAGCATTTCGTACCTGTCCTATAAGATTCCATCCCACTTAGCTGGCCTGGAAATAGAGCTCAGGGCCCAAAGTTTGGGGAGCTTGCAGAGGCAGCAGCCAGCCTGGGACCTCAGCTCAGGTTTCTTATGCAGGGCCGAGAATCCAGTGAGCTCACGGGTTCTCCAGTTCTCAGAGTGTGATGCAGGATCCCACAAGGCTCGCGCTCTTGACGGGAGGGTTGGTGATGGTTTTCCTGGCAGCTCTGTGTGCTGCGGCTTGCTTACAACCATTCTCAGTTTTAAGCTTCTTAGTCACATGTATATGCCCATCCCTAAAGGATTTTCCTAACATAGGAAGAGAGCGAGCATTTTTCCTCCTATTCTGCGGAGCCCAGAGGAGCCTGTGACCTGGGCCATCTGAGTGGAAGGCAAAGAGCAGAAGGAGGGGCTCACATTGGTTGGATGTGGGCTGTGGCGAGGCATTTCATGTTTGTTTTCTTTCTTATCTTCCCAACAGCCATTTGTGGTGCATCTGAATCTGCCCGGCGAATAAGGCTTGAGTTCCTCGGGATGGAGAAGGTATGGCACCTGCACATTTACATCTCCTCTGTGGGCATCCTGACTGCTTATTGTTAGTTTTTATGTACAGCTACACACTCACATGTGATGTTGCCTGCTCGTTTACTTCGGTATTACTTGATCTTCGGTTCCAACTCGACAAGCACTGTTGACCATTCCGTCACAGGATATGCTAGCTCGATAATACAGGCGGACTTTAGTGGCCATCTGGGTGAGTGGGAGGCGGAGTCAAAGAGGGAGGACATTGGGGTAATGCCTCGGTTTCCTACAGGTAAGGGGAGGAGCGTGGGGAGTTTAGGTGAGTTTGGCTGTTGATATGTTGACTGCAGAGTTCCTCCGTGGATGTGCATGTCCAATAAGAAAACAGCTCTCTCTTCCTCCCCTCCCCCACCCTGGTTGCCTTACTAAGTGCAGAGCACTGTGTTAAATGCCCTACAAGCATTCTCATTTAATTCTCACAAATATGCAAGGCAGGAGCCATGATTAGCCTTATCGAAAAGGTGAGTAACCTGAGGCTGAGAGAAGTAACTTGCCCAGTTCCCCCAAGGTGACAGCGAGTAGGTGGCAAAGCTTGAGATTTCGATTTTAGACTCATTGACACGCAGATGGTAGTTAATTCATAAAAATGTGCGAGACCTTCTAATAACAACCGGTTTATTGGAAAGGAGAGTGAGAATGAGGGGCAACTCGGGAGAATCTCAATCTTTAAGGAGTGAGCTGAGGGCAGGGAATACTCTGAAGACCAAGAAGTGGTCAGAGAAGTAGAGGACCGGAAGGAATTTCAGAAAGAGAGTGCTCGATGTCGTCCATTACAGCAGAAATGCACGACGAGATCTGAGAGTATCCACAGCCGTTGCCAACGTGCAGGTCACTGGTGTCTTTAGCTGAAGCTGGCTCAGCGCTGCCTGCAAGATCAGCAGCGTCCAGGGGTCCGAGGAGCAGACAGCCCCAGTGAGCTTCGCTAGGTCCCGACTAAATCCGAGCGTGGGCCTCCGAGCCTGTAATGTGGACCCATTACCAGCTCACTACTTGGCAATGTGTTTTTAGTCCTACTTCATTTGATTATTACAAAATGTCAAAATAATTCTGGTAAGGCTTTGGGATGGAGATGGGAGCGGGTGGAGAGCATTCACCCACGCATAGGAGGAATGTTCCTGAAATGCCACTTAAAATTACCAGAACCACAGCGGGAGGGGCAAAGGAGAGCTTCTCTGAGTCTGGCATCAAGTCTCCTGCTCAAACAGTGAAGTATGGGGACCCTGTAGAGCGCATCTTACGTTTCAGCCGTTTTCCTGGCTCACTGTAAATGAATATGTACTAGGTTGTCAACTGAGAGTGTTGTTATGTGGACGAGGGTGTTATTCTCTTGTCTATGTGTCATGGAACCTGTGAACTGTGACATGTGATCATCATGTCAGCCAATTAACATGTCAGGGTGTACAAGTCCCGGCTTCCACCTCGGAGGGGAACCTGCTTAGGGTGGGGGCATCCTGCTCACCAGCTAGGGCAGAGTCCTGCCAGCTTCCAGCACAGGGCGGGGAGGGGGGCATAATCAGTACCAAACTGGACTGCAAATAGGACCACCCAAGGGCCTATGGCTGGGAACCAAGCCTCCTTCCGGCCTTGGTCTGATCTCTTAGCAAGTTTCCTTGCTAGTCCCGGCTTTGCTCCCACTTACTGGGGAGGAATACGAAAACAGGAGTTATTTTAAGGAGCGTAAAGCAGAAAGAAGGGTTGGAAGGCCACTGGCAGATGCTGGAAGTGTCCTAAGGAAGAAGGTTCTGGTTGTTTACATCACCCAGGGCTTCAGATTTTTTAATAAATATTGATTGATGGATGGAAATCGAAGGGAAGGCCAAGGAAAGATCTATGTGGGTTCAGAGATTGAGTTAGAAACTCTCTCCTTCCAAAGCTCCCAAAAGGAAGTCGCGGTGGGAAGCAAAGTAGTGATTCAGGAAGGAAACAGGCCCGGTTCTCTGGGGCCTCGGAAGTCCCCAGGCCAGACCTGCCTGGGAGATGAGCACGGCTTCTCCTCTCCTGACATCTTTCTGCCAGATGCTGGGTCTGGAATCCTAAAGGTGCTCGGGCCTCCTGGTTACTGCAACCTGAGCGCGGAACACTTTGGTCCACCAATTTCCCCTCCCTCCATCCCTCTAGCGAGCAGGAGCAGGGCCTGGCGCAGTGACCCTGGCGCTCTGAGAAGGAGCCCCAGGCGCCTCCGAGTGCCCGAGCTGGGCGCTGGTTCTGAGGGTTGGGAAAGCCTTCTCCCACGGAGCCAGCTGGCAGCAGGAACCAGCACCTTGCACGCCTTTCACTGGGTAATGCGCTCGCTCGCTGCCTGGTCTTGAATCCATCCCTGTAAGGTTATCCTGATTTTTCTTTTTCTAAAATTACAGTCCAGAATCTCAACGAATTGATAAGGTGGAAACATTATCAAGGTGTGGGTCTGATCCACTAGTAATTATAAATAGGGGGGAAAAAAAGGAAAGAAAAAAAATTAATTCCGCGGGCTCTATACCTGGAAGATACGCTTTCTTGGGGACCCTCCCAGCTTGTCCCCTCCCCCAGCCCACTCTGCTGGTCTGACTCTGAGCTGTAAACTGGGCCGGAGCTGGAGGACTTTGGAGCTTGGTCCCTGCAGCTGAGGCCTACGGGCTGCCCTGGGCAGGAGCCGCCTTCGGGAGGGGTTAAGATCTCCAAAAGCCCTTGGCACTCTCGGGGCCTCCATAGGATTCCCCCAAAAGCCGGCCAGAACTGTGAAAGCGGGCCGCGCCACCTGCCTGGAGACACTGCCCCAACTCAGGAACCTCCCTTTCCCTGGGCACCCCGGGAGTGTGCCCCCCGGTCCCAGCTTCTGAGCTTGGAGAACGCCCTACCTCCTGCCCCCACAGTCTTCAGGCGCCACCTCCATTCCCGCAGAGGGGCCCTTGGGCCTTGCCTCCCTCACCCCTGCGCGGACGGGCGGGAGCGGCGCTGCCCAGGCTGGAGCGGCCCACACAGTCGCCGCTACTGGCGTCCAAGAGACATTTAGGAATATGCGTGAAAATTTATATGTCACACATATACATGCACGTATTCGTCGACCGAATACGTGCATGTATATGTG
>NW_006432945.1:15862194-15866698 GCF_000325575.1 Pteropus alecto | reverse complement strand
GGGGCACGAGCGGGCGGGGGCGGAAAGAGGAGGGGGAGCGGGTGGACTAATGATGAAAAAGTCTCCTGCATCCCGGCTCCTTAATTAAATGCATGGAAAGAACCGAGGCGAGCACATCTGGTTTCAATCTGCAGCCCTTTGATGGCATCAAATGTGCTTTTCCCAGATCAGGGCTGGGAGTTCTGGGCTCACTATGGCCGTTTGGAGCCCAGAAACCATTTACACACTCTCGGACCCTTCTTTCTCTCCAGTCGAGCCTCTCGGCTATAGGAGAATAGAAAAGGAAAAAAGTCTAGTAATCAAGGGGGTGAGGAGTGTGTGTGTGTGTGTGTGTGTGTGTGTGTGTGTAAGGAACATAAAACGCCACAAATAAGCACTTAATATTTTACTTACTCGTCATATAGTAACTCATTTCTAATGAGACTATTAAAGCTGTTACCAAATTCCAACAGGTCATGAAAAAATCGCTCGGCACCTCTCTGTCCTCTGTCAAGCGAGAGCTCACGGACAGGCGACAGAGCGTTATCCGCGGCGGCCGGGCTCCTTCCCCGCGCCCCACGCCACGGCACCGGGCGGGACCCCGAGCCGCGCACCAGGCTCTCGGGCGAGCGCCCTGCCTGCTCCGCATCTGGGCAAGCGACCTTGGCCCCACCAAAAAGGCTACGAAATTGGCCGGATTGTGGGGAGAGGGGAGCAATTATGATAGACTAGGATCCTAGAGTCCTTTCCTCCAGCTAAATAAATATGTAAATGTCCTACCGCCTGGGGCGGCGGGGGTGGAGGGGGGGGTTCGTAGCGGACGCAGGGAGAAGACTCGAAGAGACCCTGTGCTCTCTCTCCATCACCTCCCCCAGTCTGCCTTAGTCCGCGGAAGAAGCGCGGGGGAGCCCCGTTATTATCGCTCCTGTTATTTTATTGCGTTATTTAATAGGCTGTCTCTACGGAGCCAGCGTAGCCCGCGCACGCTCGCTCTCTCCCACGTCTTCTCAGGCGCTCCCCACCCGCCACCCCTCCCCAAAACTGTTGGAACAGCAAGGAAGCGTTGACAAAAATGAAAAGGCAGAGGGAGAAGAAAATTTGATTGAGGCGGTTGTGGATTTTTCCCCCAACAAGTTTCCCCGCAGCTGTTATCAAAACATGCAGATGAGTTTTCCGACAGGATCTTAAGCGAATCCGGAGGAGTTAACGCAGGAGCAAGACAATCAGCCCGTTGGAAAGGACTGCGGGTTTCAGTTCGTCTTTCTTCCCCGTGATACTATTGCAAGGGAATGATAATTAGACCTTTACTTAAAAAAAAAAAAAAAATCCGAAGGGGCTCTCGCGCTTTCTCTTCCCTCCCTCTTCCTTCCCTCCTCCCTCTCTCCTTCTCCCTCTCTCGCTCTCTCCCTCCCTCTTTCTCTCTCTCTCTCTCTCTTGCTCAGATGTTGGCAAAGGGGTTTTTTTCTTAATCAGACTGTTTTTCGGTCCGAGGGAAAGGAGGAAGAAGGAGATTGCGATGGAGAAAGGGGGTCTGTAAAACGTCAGGCGCCGCACAAAGGCTTTGCCACGTAATTACAGGCTCCTATTAAGTCGAGATCTGCCCTCCCAGGGGTCTCCAATTTTCTTGTATTCCCTACAAAGCCTCCTCTGCATGCCAGTTTGTGCCTTTTGAAGTGCCAGAGCTTCTTGATCCAACCGAGAAGGGAGAAGGAGCTCGGCGAGGAGAGGGGGAGCGCGAGAAGGGAGCGGGGGGAAGCCCACCACCACCCTCCTCCGGACTCCTGAAGTCTTTTTTTTTTTTTTTTTTTTTCCTCCTAACGAAAAGTAAAGTGAGAATCCTGCTCTCCAATACATCTGCAAGACATCACCCTCTCCTCCTGAAACTTTAGTCACTCCTGAGAATCCGCAGGAGTGCAGAGAGGGGGGACACGTTTTCTCGAAGATGTTTTAAAGCTGGAACAAGCCTTCTTCTGTTGGTGCTTGAACTCTTGCCTGGGAATAACTTTTTTAACCTTTAAAAAAAAAAAAAAAAAACCCGCTGTGATTCTTCTCTGCCACCCCTCTTCTCGCTTCTCGTTCGCCTGACTCCCCCGCCCTGCCGGCCTCGGCTCTGCTCTCTCCCCCTTACTGTTATTTTTAGTGTGTGCGTGTGGACGCCTTTGGAGAGGTGGACGGAATTTTTTTTCTCCTGACTTGAACGTAGGGTGACTTTTTAATTTTATTTTTTTGGTGTGGATTATCTCTTTGGATTGCGCCGGACTTGGCCTCAGGAAGGCAACCGAGGCTGTTAAAGGCTGCGGGTGGAGAACGCTCTGCTCTGCACTTTAAATTTACTATTCCAATTCCTTAAAATGTCTCAATGTCTCAATTCTCTCTCTTCTCTCTCTCTCTCTCTCTCTCTCTCTCTCTCTCCACTCCCCCCTCTCTCTTCCCCACTCGGCTCCTCTCCCCCCTTGCGCCCACAGCGTTTGGTGTTGATTCGAGCGGGAAGAGGGGGGTGGGTGGGATCGGAGGGGGAGACCATGACCTCCAGCTACGGGCACGTTCTGGAGCGGCAACCGGCGCTGGGCGGCCGCTTGGACAGCCCGGGCAACCTCGACACCCTGCAGGCGAAAAAGAACTTCTCCGTCAGTCACCTGCTAGACCTGGAGGAAGCCGGGGACATGGTGGCGGCGCAGGCGGACGAGAGCGTGGGCGAAGCGGGCCGGAGCCTGCTGGAGTCGCCGGGACTCACCAGCGGCAGCGACACCCCGCAGCAGGACAGTGAGTGAGGGGCGCGGGGCCGCGGGGCTGCGTGTCGCGGACGGAGGGCGGGAGTCCGGGCTGGGCGGCTGGAGCCCGCCCGGGGCCAGGGGAAGAAGGTCGGGGACAGACGAGAGAGGTGGTGGCAGTGGCCGGAGGAAGGGCCCGTCACAACCAGGGGAAAGGGCATGAGAAAGGAAGGCGTAGCCGGCGCGGGCGCTGGAGGGAGGCCCCGAGGCCCTGCAGTCGGGGTCAGGGACACTGCCCGCCGCGGGTCCTCGCCGAAGCCTCCTGGGCCGCCGCCGCGTCGCGGGCGCGCACGGCCGCCGGATCTCCCCGCTGCAGGCGGCTGGGCTGGGCTGGGCTGGGCTGGCGAAGGCTCCCGGAAGGGTGCAGACTCGGGAGGCCGCCCTGTTCGGAAAGGCAGCGGGGCGAAGATGCTGAGCCCGCCGGGAGGGCTCCTCCCGGGTGGCGCATGAGGGTGGATTCGGGGGCAGAAGGGACAGAGGAGGCGAGTTGTTTTTAAAAATAGGCACAATTTTCAAGATAAATAATATATATGAGGATCTTCTCCTAAAGCTCGGGAGCTGCCCTCTGCCGCCTGCCGCCGCTCCACCTGCACGTGGGTCGGAGAACGACTCCTTTGGGGGGACCCAGCTCCCGGCCCGCCTGATCTCGCACCAGGGAGACGCGCAGCAGAAGCGCGGCCTCCAGTGTCGAGCCCCGTGTCACTTTCGAGAAACTCTCCCTCTCGGCCCCGAGACCTCCAGAAAACTCCACGCACGGTCTCCCTTTCCCGTCCGCCCGGACCAGGGAATGTCGCCTCAGGTTGTTAAGCGCTCTTTAAAACGCGACTCCAAGCGTATCCATACCTCCCGGAATCTGTAACAGACTTGTCACCTAACATCTCAGGTGACATGGGGCTCAATATTTCCTCCTTGAGGTCTGCAAGGGCCTGCACTTGGCTTGCAGTTTCGAAATGAGGTTGATCTCTTTCTCTGTCATTATTCGCTACTGCTATTTTGTCTTCAAATTTGGAACCTGTGGAACCAGGAGGCTTGCCGGCATTCTATGGTTTTGAAAAAACATAGCTAATGTCAAACTCTCAGCAAATTGATAGACAAAGCAACCGGACCCAGAAACAGCTGGAAGCAAGGCCTGGCAAAGTGGTGGCAGCGGCAGCCACGCCAGAGCAGGCCATGGGGAGAGCCCCTCTCTCCAGCAGGCTGCCTACGCCTTACCCTCCTCCTTGGTCCAGGCCTGGGTCCCCCTCAGTGTTTTGCAGCCCAAAGCAAACTAGGGCCCGTCTACCCTCCTACTGGCAGAGGCAGAGGGCAAATGGAGAAGCCTTGCCTGGCTGGTCAGTAGGGAGAGATGGCCAGCTCTGAGGAATGAAGACCCAGCGTCCCCAACGGCCTGGTCAAGGCTAGGCACCGAGGTGGGGGTTTCCTTGTGAAGGGTGTTGGTGGGGGTGGGGTGTGCTGCTTGTGCTGCGGGCGTGGTGGGCAGGTCTTATTAATTGTCTACATGGACACTCTCAACTCCAAGAAAATGCACTGTGAAACGTGACTATTTTTAAATGTTTTACTAGGGGAAATTTAAGCATAAGAGTAGGGAGGATGGTATTCTGCATTTCCACGTGCCCGTGGCCAGCTTCACTAATCCCGCACATTCTGCTCTTCCTGTTTCACCACGGCTAATGATTAATCGCGGCATTTATCACTATTCGGAGCACTGCAGGCTGGACCTACGACAAAAAACAGGGTCCCGAAGAACTGCCGCG
>NW_006432945.1:15814276-15862133 GCF_000325575.1 Pteropus alecto | reverse complement strand
AGAAGGGCAGGGTGGGGCAGGAGAGAGCGGGTCTAAGAGCGAGCAGAGGGCCGCGAAAAGCAGGCCCGAGGCTGGTGCCGTAGCGAGCCTGGGGCTCAGGCCGGCCGCGGGGTGCAGGCTGCTATGGGGCTGGGGGGATACCGTGGCTTGGCTCTGAGTGGTCACCAGGGGAAGGGAGCTGGTGTTCGTGGTGGCCTTCTAGTGGGTACAGAACAAGGCTGGGCCCTGGGCCGAGGAGGCCCACTGGGAAGCGCCTCCAAGCTGAGGCAGAGGTGGCATTCGGTGCAGAGAGGCGACCCAGGGATGGCTTCTGAGACCCAGGCCTGGCACAGCCGAGGCACTGGGCACGTGGCGTCCACTGGGGTGCTCGAGGACAAGCAAAGGGCAGCGAGTAGAGTTGGGGACCATGTGTCCCCAAGGAAAGGGGATGAGACCTTTTCAAACCTGCCGGCTTGATAATAGAGCCCATCTTGGAGTTTCGAGGAGTAACTCCCCTAGTGGGGAGTGGATCCCGAAAGGGAACAGTGGTTCGGAGGCCAGCCAGGGGGAGAGAGCTTGAGGGAGGATGGTCGAGGGACAGTTATGAAAGAAAGTCGCAGAATTCAACCTGAGGTGAGGGGGACTAAGTGACCAACACCTGGGACTGGGAAAGTAGCTTAGAAAACACACACACACATGCACGCGCACACACACACACACACACACGCACACACGCACACACGCACACACGCCTGACAGGCCTTGCTTTGCAGCGAAGACAGGGGCACGGTCTAACAAATAGTTGTTGCTCTTAGAAATGGTGTTTCCTCGTCCTTCTTCCCAGGTCTCCTCAGTGAGACGAGGCGGATCTGGTAAGTTGGGCAATAGCAGGCATCCAGGGGCACCCTTGTCCCTGGTTCCCGGGCCCCCACTGAAAACCGCCCGGGAAAGCCAGGACCGATCCCGCCTGCAGGGCCACAAGTCTGCCCAGGGACGGTCAGTCAATCAGGGGAGAGAGGAGTCTCTAGGAGGAGGACTAGGGCTGGGCCCCAAGCTGCAAGGGACAGAGAGCTCACGGAAGTCAGGAGCTCCTCGCAGCCTCCGGGAGTCTGTCTACCCCAGAGGGGAGACGATAAGATAATCTCTCCTTCCGAGAGCTGGGGACCGTTCAGAAGATGCCTTTTACCCTTCCAGCAAAATGGAAGCAGGTCCTTCCTAAATTTTCTTTCGGGCTGAAATCAGTAAAACAGACTCCACTTACACCTGCAATATTAGATCATTAATACTGCGGATTTTCTCATTATGACCTGGGCGGCCTTGGCGGGCTTGGCAGAGAGGAGTCGGCTATCCCATCCAAAGGGAGGGCTCCCGTTGACCTCCGCACTGGCCACCGCGATTCTGTCCCCCACCTTGGCTGAGATTCTCGCCAAGTCTCACCTCCC
The DNA here is from genome assembly GCF_000325575.1 of Pteropus alecto. Lineage (NCBI taxonomy): Eukaryota > Metazoa > Chordata > Mammalia > Chiroptera > Pteropodidae > Pteropus > Pteropus alecto. Next base: position 15,860,712 of record NW_006432945.1, on the reverse strand, counting down.
CAGAACGACTTCTTTCCTCTGTAACTGGTTCTCCCAGCCCATAAACTTCTCAAACTTCTAGGTTCAGGTACCTGAAAGGTTTAAAGAAACGGTTCTTTAACACTGTCAGGAATTCAGTGGCTAGGGGGGGAGTCTGGCCCGTGAAGGAGGTGGGGGGGCGGGTGTTAGATCAGGCGCAGTGAGGGAGAGGAAAGAGGAACAGGTCATAAAACAAGCAGACCTGCTCCTAGGAGGACGATGCATCCCGCTGTCATTTCTTAATCTGAACTTCTGCAAACTCTTAAAAAAAAAAAGCGCCTGCCTTCCACGTTCCCAGCCTCTAAATTAGTGAAACCAGATTGTCCTAATAAGACCTTTTGTTGGAAACACATGTAGTCATAAAAAGGTAGACGGAAAGTCAATTAGACACGCGCGCGCGCGCACACGCACACACACAGCCGGCGCTAAGCGTGCACCGGGAGCAGCTGGGCCCCGGCCGGGCAGGATGCAAATGCAGCACAGCCGCGCGGGAAATTGATTTGTCACAAAGCGAGAGGTGTAAACGCGGTGCGCAGGACTTGCCCGCGGAATTCCCCGCCACTCTTCCCGGGCCCAGCTCGGCCAATGCCTCCTCGCCAGAGAAATGCCCAGGGGAGGAGGGACGTTCTCTAGGGCGCTCGGTAGTTGCCGTTTGCACCAGAATATCAGTGTCTCTGGAATCTCAGCGTTCGCAACACCTATGGCGCCAGAAATTTTCTTCGCGGTGCCACCCTGGGACGCTGGAGCCGGTGACGGCACTCTGAAATTGGGCCTCAATTATTTCGACTCAAGAGGGAGTCGGGATAATTTTATCGTTTTAAGGGTAGCCTGGAAAAAATATTCTCTTTATAGGAGGCAGTGAAATCCAAGATCAAGGGGAGTCACTGAGTCCCCGAAGTCCAAAGTCAGATCCAGGGAAGTGGCGAGTCGTGTTATCCGACATGCAGGGGCAGGGGTTGGACGGCCTCCTTCTCCTAATCGTTTGGGAGAATTGACAGTCTAGTGACTCCCCCCACTCTGGAGCGAGGGAAGGGAGGTGGGCCTGCGAAGTCCGAGGCCCCACGCTGCCCAAACTCCCTGGGGCTCCAGATCCCCCGACTCCTGGAAGCAGCCAGTCACCGCCTCCGCGGTCATTTCTCCCTTCCAAAACCCGAGCGCCTTTCCTGCGCTTGCGGCATCGCGCAGCCAGCCCTTGGGCTCGGCGACCTCAGCCTGCCCCTGAGCGCTCAGGTCAGAGCAGGCAGCGGTGGGTCACACGGGTCCCTGCGGTTCCTCAGTCTTCCCAGGGCCGTCCTTTAAGATTTTACAACCCGAGTGAATAACTCATCTCCAGACTAACAAGATGTCACCCACCCACCCCGCCCCCCCACGAAAACTCCCCAGCAACTTCAGGACCAACGATATCTTCCTACCTCTACTGGCTCAGATCTGAGTTTGGAACGTCGCTCCCCGCCAGCCGCCACCTCCGGGACCCCTTTTTCACATTTAAATGACATCTGTAGATGTTCAACAACGAAGATCCCTTAACCAATATGATTTTTATTTTGAAAGATGTGTTTCCCTTACAGTTCCTCTTCTATACCCTGTTTACTTGCTCCCTTCTTCTGCAGGGCACCCCACCAAAGCAGACCCCCAGCTCTAGGAGGCCACCTCCATCGCCAAGGGCGCAGGCTGCGGGTACCAGGAATTTGCAAATCTGTGTGCGCGCTGGTGCTGGTGCGGTGTCCCCCGCGTGCCTCCCGCTCACAGCGGCGCCAGCTTTTAACCGCTTGAGAAATGTGTGTTTCTCATTTACCCTTTCAGATAGATAGAGTCATCAGAAGCCTTAGAAGGTACAACTTTTAGAAACCGGGGGAGTATGTTTTTAGAGGAGATAAGGCTTTCGTTCTGCTCATTTATTTTTTGCAGGGGTGGAGGAATTGTGGGAGGAAGAATCCTTCCCCAAGAAAAAGTGAAAAGTGGGGGCGGGGGCGGCTCAGCATCCTCCATCTAAGCCGTTTGTAAGTTCGACCATGGAGATCTCTGTATTCCTCCGAGCTAGAGATCAGGCATTTACAGGAACCGCATAAGGGGCCCGCTCTCTGAGACCACTTGGTGCCAACCCTTTACGGGACTACCTGCGCGCGCACGCCATTGTAATCGCGGGGCGCTCTCTGTCTGGAAACCCCGGTTTTAATTTGTTGCTGGGCCGAGCGCCACCCCATCGTTTCGGTGTCCCTTAGCTCACTTGTCAACAGCACAGAGAGGATGCGTACATCAACAGATTATGATTTGTCCACAAGAATCTGTGTCCTTGTAAAATCAAACAGCTCAGAGAGCGGACTGACGACACTCAATTAAAAACCAGCGGTCTCGAACAGTGATAATCATCGAACCACCACCGCCTCTTCCCTATGTAAGCTGTTTCTTATCAAACCCATCACTGCGGAGATACATTGAAGAGGCGCCTGGGGAGGGACAGTCATTGGCGTTTGGGGTCAGCGGGTTTGTTTCCAAAAAATGTGTGGAAGTTTTTGATTAAGAAGTCTCTAGTTGTCTGAACCTTCGTAGATTCTGGGTTCCATTTGTCTAATTGAGTAAGGCGGCCGCAAGGAAGGAGTCGTACAGAGAATTATGGGCTCTCGATTTTAGGTTTAAGACTTTTAAACAGTCACCACATTTCCCTTATCCTGGAACCACTGTTCTTGAGGAAACAAAATCTCTATCTGGGAAGCGATTGCAGGGAAACAAAGGCACAAAGGTCGGGGGAGGAGATTTTATGAAAGACAAAGAAAACATGTCAGAACAAATCAATCACATACACGTGCGACTTCCCGGAAGACTCTGAGGACAATCGGAATCTTAAGGTGGCTGCTGTCCCTGCGCTTCTCAGACACGGGAACGAGCGTCTGCGTTTTGACCGGCAGCCGCAGCCCTGGATGCTGCCCGGCTCAGCCCCTTTGCTGCACCAGGTCATGAGGGAGCTGTGATTCCCAAGATCTTTGGGGCTTATTTTTACCATTAGTGATTTGCCCTGACTCAGCTACACATGAGAAATAAATGTGAAAAATGTGTGTTCGTCCGAGTCCCCAAGATCTGAGTTATGAAGAAGGACAGGGACCGGTGCTCTGGTCCCTATTTTGTCTGCTTTCATGGAATGACTTGCAAGTGGCTGGAAATTTTCTGAACGGGCGGGCGCCGAGAGAGCACCTCACAAGGCCCAGACTGGAATGGAGACCCCCGTCCCGGGCAGATCAGCGGCCTCTCTTTGAATCTCACCTTTGGGGGCTGGAGGGAGGAGGGAGTACAATAGGGCGAATTAATTCAGCACTTTTAGTTTTAGTTTAAAACAGAGCCCACAGCATCTTAGATTTTAATGTTCTCCGCGTCGGGGTGGAGGATGTGAACGCCCCCAGCCCGCCTCCGCTCCTGGCCCTTGTCCTCTGAGGTCCCAGGGCGCTGGGGCGCCGCTCTCCGCGAGTGGCGTGTACCCCAGAGTCTGGCAAGATGCGCCACTCCTTTCCTTCTCCCGCCTAAAGGGGGCGCACTCCCCCCAGGCCGGGACTGGGACCTACGGTGCCTTCCAAAACCCCTGGATTCCTTCAGGGGACACGTGCCGCAAGGCCCCTCTGCACAAGTAGCAGAAGATGGGAAATGGAAATGTAAAGATGCTCCAAGGACAACATAAATAGATGCTACACAAGCGTCTTAACGGAAACATGGAGGTAGCTGGTAGGCGTTCTGCCTTCCTCTCCTTTGTAATGAAGGTGGTCAGGATTCCAGGGCGAGCTGGGAGAGGGAGAAGGGAAGGGGGAATAGATGAGCCAAAAGGTCAGTGAGTGCCACGGCCGGTGCCTGGGTTCCACCCGGAGAGAGAGAGTTTGTCCATGTGGAGGTGGGTGAGACATTTCTGCATATGAACTCCAGGGGCAGGTTGGGACATAGAGAGTTGGCAGTTTTGGTGAGATGCACCTGGAGTCTCCAGGTGAGGCAGAACACTAGCCAGCCCAGAGTTAGACCCCGGGGGTGGGGTCACCCGCTTTCTCTCAAAGGAGGAAGGACAGCTGCCCCAAGTCTTATGCATGCCTGCGACGTGGGGACCCAAAGCTGTTCCCCATCCCCAGATCTGATTTCTGGCCTCTACTGATCTTCCCTTTGAGAGAAAGACTTTCAAGACTTAGTGGACATAGGAGGATAAATTCTTAACCCCTCTCTGTAAACGTTAGAATTTTCTTTCTCTTGTTACCTCACCTTGCTACTGAGGGGTCAACAAGACAAGGCAACGCTGGGAGCGACAAAGTGGCAGAATGAAACTCTTGTGCGACAAAGTGGCAGAATGAAACTCTTGTGCGACAAAGTGGCAGAATGAAACTCTTGTCTTCTTAGTCGAGATGGTGGTTAACACATACCTTCCAAGATAATCTGAGCTTAGGTGTTCACTAGGTACGAGTATGAGGCCAGGACTCTAAAGGAAATTGCCTTCCCACAAACGTTTGTCTGGGAGTAAAAACATGACCCCCATCCACTTAATTTCTCATCATCAGTCATGTCATATTTTAAAGGACCTCACAGTGCTGGAAGGTGGTGTAGTTATAAATAAACATAAAAACAGGCGGGCGCTCTCCCAGTGCTCTAAATATATATGGGGAGGCCAAATTCTTTCAAAGAGGATTCAGATATACAACTTAAAGGCTAAGGGGCTCAACTCAATCAAAATTTGAGCCCGGATATGCTAAGTTTAATCAGCTTGACTGTGGGCAAAGTGAAAGGCTTAGCCAGCACTTTGGATGTATACACAGAGAACCACATTTTCTCCAGTTTCCATTGTATTTACCCACACAAATTCATGCTGCTCTGCAAAGGGCTTGGTAGAATCGGCTGGGGCCCGGCGGGTGGCAGGGGACTCAGTGTTTTTTTTTGTGTTCTTGTCCACTGTCATTTTCTTCTTTGCCTTCTCTGGGCCCCAAGTGGCTCTCCAAGACCTCTGTGCTGCAGAGGAAATTGGTGCCTCAAGGCCAAAGAGGACCCCTAAATACTGTTTCCCAGAAAAGGAGAGGCCGTTGAGCACGGCGACATGTCACGTCCCAGGCGTTTTCATGCGTTTTCCTCTCTGATAACTCATTTCATAATAGCCCCGTCTGAGATTTCCTGGGAATCGAGGTCCGGGGGACCAGTTACCATTCTGTTTCCTTTCCACATAACCCATAAATATATGAAGTTGAAAGTTCCAGTGGAAATACGTATTGAATCTCAACCTTTATACCCGGGCATTGACATATATCACCATTAATCCCGACTGGGAGGTCGCATGAAATAATTATGCACATTGTGACTTTTCTTTCCATTTTTACCAGTGCTTCCCTAAATACTGGTCTGGATTATAGCAGTCGTATAGCACTGGGACAGCTGCCAAACTGTTGCCTGTGCTCAGTCAATGCTTACTAAGTGATAGAATGAGCTCGCCATCCTTAGCAGGAGTTCTAGGCCCCTCCCCTCTCCGCCCACGTGATACCCTTTGCCTTGGAGTCCTCCTCTAGGCCCACCATTTCAATAACCATCTCCGTACTGGTGACTCCTAGGCGATAGCTTCGAACTTGGAACTGCAGATTCATAGATTCAGCTACCTACCTATTTGACCTTTCCGTTTGAACATCACAAAAGCACATCATCCTCAAAAAAGAAGAAAATGTGCCATTAACGAGCTCCCGTTCCCCAGTCCGATCCTCTTATAGTTTTACCTGTTGTCCTATGTCACAACACGTGGTCGTAAAACTCAAAAATTTCATCCTTGGCTCCTTCCTGTCCACTCTGTCCAATCCATCCCCCCATCCCAAGTTCACTTTCTAAAATCTCCTGAATCCATCTCCTTTTTAAACCTCTGTGGCATCGCACCTGCACTGCTATACCGGCCCCCTAAGTCGTTGGGTCTCCCCGCATCCACGCTTGTCCTCCATGTGTGCAGGTGGCGGACAGAGCGGATACAACAGACCTTCAAAGTCTATTTGCTGCACGAATGAATGATGGATGCTGGTGCCTTCTTTCACAAACACTTTTTTTTTTTTTAAATCGTGGCTTTCCCCTTCTTTAGAGCTCACAATTGCTTTTTATTCTTTTCTACATCGAGACCACGTTATATGTCCTTTTTTCTAAAAAAAAAAAAAATCATCCTTTATGATCTGTTTCCATCCCCGCCCCATCAACCTGCTCGCTCACATACACGTGCAGATCCGACTGTTTCCTTACGTTTCCCTGCTATGTTCACGAGGCTAGGACATGTGCTCTCGTCTCCTTTCTGCTTCTCCGACTTCTGATCTGAAGTGCCCTTGCTTCCTGCCCCTTCTTGCAAACTTACGCATGCTGCCTTTCGAGATTCTGTTCCCAGCACACTTCCTTGGGACGTTGTTCTCGACGGCCTCACCTCAGACAAAGCAAGTCCCTTTCTTGGTGCTTACTGGAGAAATAACCAGCACCCCAACGAGTATTGCTTGGTTATTTTCTGAATATTTTATGATTTTAAACCTAGCTTGAGCATTTCTTAAGATTAGGGACTTTTTGCGGAAGAGAAGGCATATTCCACGGTGTATATAGAAAGCTGCCGTAAGCAAGCAAATTAAATAGGTAATTTTGGGGGGGGTATGATCTGGTTCTGCTATCTTCGCAATCTCTACCTGCAGGTAATTTTTCTGAATATAAGAGTAATACCAAAGTACAATGCTGCTCATTTTAGGAATTGTGTTATTTTACATTAAAACGTTTAAATAGAAAAATAAGGTCACCTATATTTCACCACCCCAAAGTAGACATCGTTAATTGTTTGGTGTTAAAATATTCCCTTTTTATTTTTTACACAATTTTTGTATTAACATTCTTGGTTACCGATTTTTCTTTAATCACTGGAGGAGTTTTAAATCCCATTTTCAAAGGCGGTATTTCCCCCAAATTAAGAAGATACTCCAACATTTAACCCACTTTCTCTCATCAGGAATACCAAACACACACACAACAAACAAAAGTTCCCTGAGAATTAAGAGGGCTGCAACATCACAGTTATTTCTCAGTGTTCTCAGTCCCAGTGGGTACATTTCCAGCAGCGAAGCCCTTCAGAGTAAACAGTTTCTTTTTCTTTTCTGCTCGTTCTAGCTGGGAACCTTCCCTAGACATGAGCACATGTCTCCTTTGGAAATTGGAAAAGGCTGCATAATACCTAAAGGACATTCTGAGACCACAGTTGAGCTCCTGCTCAAAAAATTAGTTTTTACGTGCTTCAGCAAGGAAGAACCATGTAACAAAACCAGCGGGGGAGAAACTACGGTACAGAACTAACATTTTTCTATTGTCATAGGTGCCTGGGTCTTGAATTTTCTTCTACTAAATGTCTTGAGACTCATACATGCTTTCCCAGAGAAAAAAGAAAAACAGCATTTATGTCCCTGTACCTGGTAGACTGATGATCAGGTAGGACACTGACGTATTTCCAGGACACAGAAGTATGTTTCGATGGAGGAAGAAGCACTTGTAAAAATCAAAGACAATGCATTTAACTGGATATGAAAGTCCGTAGTACGCCAGCCCTTATTTAAGCAATAATTACAGAGAAAATATAAATCGTAATTATGAATTTTATTGAAAAATCATCCTCAGGCAAGTTGACATGAAAACATTTGCCTGATGAATGCAAATATTTTCTTTAGGGAAAGTGTTAACAAGCGATATGAAATTATGTAGAACAAAAATTTTTAATTACGTGTTAGACATATCTTAATAATTAATCTTTCTCATCACGAGGAAAGTGGGGAACAGAGAGAGCAATCATCATTTCTGAGATGAAAAACCTCACTTGCCCAGGAAAGATTCTGCCCTTCCCCGTGCCGCCGCTGCCCATGTCTGAGAAGGAAAGGAGGAGCCACCCAGCGAGCTCCTCGCTCACGGCCAGATGTGCTGCTCAGCAGCCCTGATCCTCAAGTTCAAGGAGAGACCGCAGGCCCAATCCTCAGTGCATTCTAGAAACGAAACGTCATTGAGTTCATTAATCACGAAAACCGGAATCTGCAGTTTTTCTGCACATATTTCACAGGCCGAATCAGCTTCTGACGAGAGGAAGGGAGAACAGGACCAGGGCTCGTGGGACTCGGTGCTCGTGGGACTCTCGTGGGTCTGTCCTCAGCTTCCCTCAGGGAAGGAGAGGTTTTCCCGGATGCGATCACTTCAGAATATACAGAGCGCTATTTAAAATTTCTATCTTTCCTCCCCCCCCCCCTTTACTTCAACATTCTCTTTTCTCAAGGTGACAAAAATATCTGTTGTCTGCAGTGTTTTGGATTTTTTCGATTTGGAGGTTCAGGGCTACCCTGAAGAGCCAGGAAATTCTGCGGTGTTTGGGTAGGCCTTGATATACAGTTTTTTAACTGAATTATTATCCTCAGGCTGCTGGTTTCTTTCTTTTTCTCTGATATATATATATGTATCAGGAAATATATATTTGGTATAAATTGATGAGTTACTCTGTCTTAAGGGTTAATAACATTAATAATACAAACAAGAAAGTGAGATTAAATATGAAACTGCTTCACAAACTCTAAGAACATATATTGAAGCTGTCGTGTTTTTGTGAAGCCAATTCTAAGAAGCAGGCAGGGATGGCGTGGTTATTTTCATTTTACAGAGAAGAACGCTGTGGCGTGGAGAATTTTCGGGAGCCGCCGCAAGCTGACAAGCTCTCTCTTGATCCCATTTTAATGTACTTTCGTTGTGTTTCATCACCTTTGATGTCAGCCAAATTCTGCGAGATGCCTCACCGTCCAGTGAAGCAGTACTGAGTTGAGGACAGGGAGACCTGAGTTGAGGACAGGGAGGCCTGAGTTGAGGACAGGGAGACCAGCCACCTCACACTGCCACGCTCCACGGTCTCTTACAGCGCCTCTGACTCATGGCCTTGTCGGAAAGTGGGCATGTTGCTGCTCCGTCTAGCTTCCCCACGGGGATGTAGGAGGCCAAAAAGATATTGCATTTGTGGAAATATTCGAGGAATAAAAGGCTGAGTCCGTGTACGTTATTGTACCATAAGGGATCGAATGGAGGCTTTTCTAAGTCGTCAATGTTTGATCGAAACCTTTTCAATGCATTTCAATGCATTTCAATACATTTATACCCAGGCCTCAGAACACAAGTAGGTTTCACTTAGATCTGAAGACATGAGGGGTTTCAAAGCCTTTCACGTCCGGGTCAGAGTTCTGCGATGTCGCAGCTGTGCAACGTACGGTGGCCTCTCGTCCGCGGGTTCATCTCCCGTGGTTTCAGTTACCCGCGGCAAACCGCGGTCTGAAAATACTGCATGGAAAACTCCTTGCCCGTAAAGCCGGCCCGTCAACCTCTATCCCGCGGGTCTGTTGTCCACAGCGAGGAGATGCTGTTCGCCCGACCCCAGCGCCTTCCTTTCCTCCCCACCGAGGGCGCTCAGAGGCTTGCCCTGCTCCCGCCCCTCAGTGCCACAGCCTCTGACAGGTGTCACTCATTCCAGGCATGGATATGTAGTCAGCGTGGCTCCCCGATCCATGCTGGAGGCCATTTCATGTCACTGAAATCGGGAATATTCCCATACTCCAAAAGCCACACTCTTACAGCACGTCACGTGCTGAGGGACTAAGACATCCATTTTTGATCTTGAGTTAGAAAGTGATGCCTTATGATTTTTAGTTACAGCATAAGGAGTCTAGCCCAGAAGCTTCTATGACCACTGTCCCCTCTTTAGCATGAAACAGTAATGCAAATCTTTTAAAACTTTGAGATGGCACCAACCTATGTCCACTGAATTCATCCATCACTGCGGACTTTACATTGACGAAAGACAAATGTCTTTCCTCAATTTTGCCACTGAATATAAGCTCATATGACATGAGCTTTGGACACGAGGTGTTAAGACCTCTTATCCCACCCCGGACACAGCCAGGAGACCATCCGCGTTGAGTTTTCCCTGGAGTAGAATGTCTCTAGCATAGCACTGTCTTCTAGCTCCTCCGAGACATCGGTGGGGTTTACTTAATTTTTTGTACATGAATAATACTCGCCATGTTCACTGTGGTTATACATGAAGTTGCCTTTTTTTTTTTCCAACTTAGGTTTCCTAACCAGTTGAGTCAGATAAACATTCTGTCCTCTGTTTGTTATGTGACCTGCTTTCATGTGCAAGGTTTTGAAATCTGATAAACCTGGGAAACGCTCAGACTGCGTTTCTATATCACGAAGCATCTTTGTTTCATTTTGCCAAGCGATGAACAATGAAATCTCCCTGGCATTCTTTGGTAATAAATTGGCATAGCGAACTCTTGTGGTCCATATGGAGAAAACGAGTCACTGTGGGCGGCACAGAGACACCCGTTGACCGCACGACAAGTGCGTTTGTGGCCTAGAGAAGCAGCTCACCGTGTGTCTCGGGCTCGCACGCAGAGAGAGGCAGGTCGCCGCTCACACACGGTCAGTGGGTGTCAGGCCGCGATCAGGGGCACCGCTCTGCTGGGAAGATGAGGTCTGGCACGCGGAAAAGTGTACGTTTGCTAAAAATGCCGCGTGTGCTTTACGATATCACGTAGAGTCTCTGGAGTGGGGTGCAGATAACTCCGGGTTACTCTTCTCCCTGAGGGAGCACCGACTCCTCCCTCATCTTGGCAGAGAGGCAGATATTTTATACTTCAGAGCACTTAATCGCGGTGCTTTCCATATTGCGGATGGCTCCATCGCCAGTCACGGGGTAAATGGCCGTGCAAACCAACGAGCAGGCAACAACCGAGAGCATCCATCCACGACGCACCGGCTGGGCGCCCTGCCCTGTCTGAAGCGGGTCACAGAAAACAAAGAAAAGGAGTTTTAGGCACTTATTGGGGGTCGTAAAAATCCTAACTTTGACTAATTTTAGGTGATTGTTATCTTATTCTAGAAGGAACACGATGTGTCGAAGGGGCAGTTTATCACACAGACGCAAATACTTGCAATTTTAGGTTTAAGTAAGTTTTCAGATCAAAGTATGCTACAGTTAGGAAGTTCTAGTTCAGTATTTTGTATCGTCTTTTCTTGAAAAGTCCTTCCTTACTTTCTGATGGTTGAGAAACATCGTTTTTCCAATATTTCTGCAATTTTGTTTACTTCTATGTGGCGTGAGAAAGCCAAGTTTTAATCTCCCCCCTTTTCAGAAACTGTGTGTGGGAAGGCTGTATTTGAAATCTCAGCCTAGCTTTTCCAAGTTGGCCATGTTGAAAGTCAAATTCATCCCGTTAGCATGCTACAGTTCCATCGCAAATATCTCCTTTTAAGGTATGCTCTGGGGCTTTTGTCCTAAATGGGTGTCCTATTAAATATCAGGCTTTGTTTTTTCTGTAATGAGCTACACGCAATTCATAGATGGCTGTCTAAAGAGGAGGTTGGGGTGTGGCTGGGAGAGCCTCTTACCTGACAGACCATCTAACTAATTAGAAGGGAACTACGTGCAAGAAGGCAGGGTTAAGGTGACTCGAGAAAGCCCGGAGGAGGAGAACGAGGAAGGAGGGCCCTTGCGGAGACGAGACGGCCAGGCCGAGGCGGCAGGGAGCCCGGCTGAGCGACGGGCCTCCCAGTCCATCTGGGACCCTTTTGTGACACGATCTCCGCTCGAGTGGTTTATGGCATCGCTGGAACCCCCTTGGTGGAGTTACGGCTTCATAATTCACAGTTAGCTGTTGTTTATTTTGTATTTAATCATTTGCGGAGCACGCTGGCAGCGTACCCAGGGGAGCTGTGTGGTCATGCTCCTGCAGATCTTGTAGTTGCAGAATTAAGTGTGTCAGGAGCAATTCACCAAGTGTCATAACATCCCGCATGTCAGGCCTTGCGGATGCCGGCCTCGGTCGTGATGGTCCTGCAAGTTATCCCGGCCGATGCGCCTTCTCAGTGAGTTTTCCTTTGGGGGGAACAGTTACCAAGGACAGTTACCTGGTTTAAGGACAGTTTTCTGAGTAGCAAGCTCAACGCTTCTACAGAAATATCATTCCCCATGCGGTACCGACGTCTACAATATGACCATAAAGGATGGTTCCATTCCTGTTAACCCATAAGAATGTCAAAAAATGTACCAACGAGACAACAAAGAATGTAGCTGGGTTAGCAAAGGGAATTGGGGTTCGTCTCCACCTCTCTTCATGTTTGGAGCTGAAGTGACCCCAGAAATGACCCTACTTAATCTAGTGCCTTTGGGTCTTTCAATGGGGGATGCGAGTTAAAGAAGTTAAGGTGTGTCGAGCACCTGTCGTGACCAGGTACTGTGCTGGGTGACTCACACTGCTTGTGTGGTTTAAATTTTCACTGTCATGCTCAGTGGCGGATACTGTCTCCTCAGCAAACTGGGCTTGGCGACTCAGAGGAGGCTTAGCACTCTGCCCGAAGCCTCAAAGTTAGTCCTGACAAAACCAGAGGTTGTCTGCACCCCTCTGGTACCCCGTATTCCACTATCCCCTCATTTACCCTCCAGGGGCAAGCAAACGGGAAGAAGGTGGTTGTGTTAAACAGCCTCTCAGTGATGTTGGTTCATTGGAACACAGAACTCCTGTCACTGTAGTACTGGACTGTGCATTGGGATTGCAAATGAAAAAATGCAAATAATCCTTCAGAAAATTACGTCTTTGCAAAGAAAACACCTGATGGGCCTGGATACTTCAATGACAGTTAAGCAGCAAAACTGATGTGAATTACAGGGCTCGGTGAACTTGAAGGAAATAGTTGGAAGCTAGTACAAGAGAGGAAACGAGGTGAGCCAGGGAGCTTTCCTGAGGGTCGGGAGTTGATTATGATCATGGTCCTGACCTTGAACATGCCTCTCAGTCTCCTAAGCAATAATCCCATGCGGCTGGAAAACTAGCCATACACTTTATCATATAACTAACAAAGTATGGCTCTCTTCCTATTAACCCATAAGTCTACCGAAGCTTAAATCAGGTGTATGTGGATCTTCCTTACAGGTGGTACATAGCTTCTAAATCGTGTTACGGCTAATACTGGGTTAAAATATTAAGAAAGAGAGAGAGAGAGAGCAAGAGAGACAGAGAGAGAGAGAGAGAGAGAGAGAGAGAAAAGAAAAGAAAAAAGAAAAGAGAAAAGAGAAAAGAAAAGAAAGAAAAGAGAGAGACCAGTCCAAAATTTCTTGTTCTCTCCTGCTATGGAAAGAAGCTTCTTTTTTTTTCTGAGTTGAGGATAGTATTTTATTTGAAAGCTTCAGATAGTCTGAGTTGGTTGTTTGGAACTGGAATTTCATTTTTCCAAATGCAGTGTTGTAAGTGACAAACAGGTTCCCAGGAAACCACCAAAGGACCAGTAAAGGCACGACACAGAGGGACCGCGGTGATGGGGCGGACACCAGCTGCACATCCCGGAGCGGCTTAGTGGCGCAGCGGTGAGGGGGACGGGCTGTCCTCCCCCCTTTATCGGCATCGAACCAGTGCTGGAGAAAATCTAGAGCGCGGCGAGGCGAATCTCTGGGCAGCCTTGTTCGGTGCCCACCCCCGGCCGCCGGTGTCTGGGTTTGGCGCTCCTCCCTGACGTGTGTGGGCACGTCATCCTTTCCAGCACGTCATCCTTTGGGGCACGGTCACATTGCTCGGTATTTGAAAGAGCGCCTCTGAGGTTCTGGCTCGGTGCCTCGATCACCTGGCTCCCCCTCTTCTCTAGAGGTCCCCGTGAGGGAGACACACACACGGAACAATAGCTGAATGGGAGATAATGTACCGAATTGTCATCATCTGGGCAAATGCTCGGTAAAGCCTGGGTATCCCAGGCCCCGTCTCCTGAGACTTGCTGGTAAAACAAAGTTGGACACTTAGTCTTAAGCCCATCATGGTCTCAGCACAGACCCGCCCTCCACTCTCTTTCTGTCACTCATTTTCTCATACATTTGACAAACAGGTACAGAGGACCTGCTGTGTGCCAGTCACCTTCCTCGGGCCTGTGAAAAACACAGATTTGCTTCTCCTTATAAAGCTCGCATCCTCTTGAGAAAGAGAGGCAATAAACAAGTAAACATACAAACGACTAGATACATAATTCAATGATAAATAATGATAAGTTCTAAAAAGGAAATGAAACAGGCTTTTTCGAGCAGGCACAGGAATGAGAAGAAGGTCAGGGCACAGAGCCTATTGGGCAGCGGGCATGAGCAGCAAGTGCAAAGGCCCTGAGGCAGGACCAACATCGACACGTCCGAGGGACAGAAAGGAGGTCGTCGTGACCGGAAAGAGCGGGTGATGAGAGCTCGGTCGATGAGGGCAGGGAGCGATGGAGGCGCCAGGTGATGCGGGTCTCATAGTTCACAGTGAGGAACTGGGCTTCGGAAACCATCGCAGAGATTTAAGCTGGGAGTTTTGCGATCTGATTTACGTATTTAAAAGAACCACCTGACTTCTCTATGGCGCACGGAGAGCAGGGGGGAACGGGGAAGCGGTCAGGACATGCTGGTGACAGGCCTTGCCTGGAGGACGGACCAGCGCGCTGACTCTTCTTGGCCCCCCCTTTTCTGCGTTTTGTACCCAGGTTCTCTCCCGAACGTGCCGCCTGTCCGCAGCCGGCTCCCTTTGAGCCCCGGTGCGGGACGGGGAGCGGCGGGCGCGGCGGGCTGAGAAGCGGGAGCAATTTGTTCTGGAGTTTGTTATTTGGAAAGATGGAGCCTGTAATTCAGGTACTGCCTATAATTTTCTCAGCAAGGAAGGGTTCCGTTTTAAGTTCTGGAAAAGCCGCCTCTTTGTAATTTAGCAAAACGTCAGAAGGCAGCATCGCTCACTCCTACAATCAGACGCGTGAGGCCTCGTGTGACCGGACGGGCCGCACGAAGTGATCCGTGCCGCCGAGGTCGCGGTGTCCCCGCTCAGTGTGCGTGCATGGCAGCCGCCAGGCTCAGACGCCGGTCAGGGCCTCTCTGCAGACAACGAAATCACAATCACACTTCAGGATGGTCCACCTACCGCCGGTCACTCAGCTAACGAATCCTCGTGTCCAGAACCATGCTGAACATGGAAGGCACTAAAGAAACGAGTGACGTGGGCTCTTGTCAGACGAGCCCATCCTCTCGTTGGCGAGATGGGCTTAGCACTGGCCCCCACGTAGCTCACCCTCGGCGTCATTTTAACACACCCACCTCTGACGTCCATTCTCCCAACCTGCTCTTCATTCAGCGGTACCTCAGGCGACCAGGTGGAACCAACCCAGAATCCCAGCAGCAACCCCAGCCCTGTCCTGTCTTCCACTCTGCACATCTGTTTGTCAGGACAGACATTTTGTCCCACGGGAGCTGGGCCTGACCCTTCCTTCTGGTCCCTTACAGATGTAACGTGCCATGACCCGGAGGTGATTGCCGAAGGTAGGAAGAATTTCAGACCTATAAGAAACCACTAGTTGGGAAAACTATCAGAAGCAGCTTTGGGTAGATGCATCTTGCTTTTAAAGAAGATGTTGAACCCCAAATACTCGAAGCACCATAAGAGTTAAGAAATGCCTCACCATCTCGTCTTCCTCAGCGTTCTAACTCTTCCAACACTTTTCATGAGGTTTCGGGTAATTTGGCAAACGGTAGATTAGCGTCAGCATAAACTGATAATTATGCAGTTGATTAAGCAGACCATGAAGAAGCGTTCGGTATTTGACAAGAAAAACTGGATTTCTTATAAACTGAATCTTGGGACAAGATGGCAGTCCCCTGACTCCCAAACTCAAAGTCAGAGACAATCAATTTATTAATTTCTTACCACAAGGAACTAATCAATAGCCTCCCTGGGGCTGAAACGTTGGCTTTACAATGGGGCTAATTCGAGGCTTTATTAGGTTTATCTCCTCTTCTGAGCTTGCACAAATGTCTTCATTAGTAATCTGAAAAAAGGAGCAGAGGAAATTGGGTCTGGACAAACCAGTTTACACCAACTGTGGCTGGAATCACCAGGCCAGCACATGTCCTGATGCGGGAGACATAGAAGACAGGGCAGAGGGTAAGGCCTGGGGCCTGGGGCTGGGGCCTGGGGCAGCCAGTTACAGTCAGTCAGCCTTGGACAGCTCTGTCAGAGGGTGAGTCACGTGTGGACTAGCAGCCGACTAGGAGACAGCTCAGCTTCCCTCAGCAGTCTGACTCCAGGCCAGGGGATCTGTGTTGGTGACCTACAGGTGGGGATCACAGAGCTTCCGTCCAGGCTAGGAAGCGTAAAAAAGTATTTGTTTTCATAGATGGAGAATAAAAGAATTTGGAATTTGGACTCAAAACATCTAGATTTCGGTTCAAGCTCTATTTCTGCCCATGTGTGCCACGCTGGGCCTCTATTACCAATCAGTAAAGTGGAATGATGTTACCTGCCTGATCTTTTTTTTTTTAAGTCATGGAGTCTTGAGGGCACAATACGGAAGAAGGGATGAAGGATGTATACGGTTGCAGGCCTGGCCAGCGTGACTATGCAAGTCCAGTACACAGGAGGACGACACGCTGCCAGGGATTCTGGGGGTAGAGCCTCCGTACTGAGCCGGACACCCGAGGGAAGGCCTCATGCAAGAGGCAGCATTCACGCGAACGGGACTTGAGCGTAGTAGAATTTTTTTCTTACAAGCCAGAATATCGTGAGTTCAGAACAACATAAGCACTGAGCAAGCAGATGTCAAACGCACGAGTACCTGTTCCGCCCCACAAGGGCCTCTCCGGGCAGAAGGGTGAGGCCTGTGCGTTCCCTTGGCAGTGACCACCATGGCTTCACTGTGCCATAGTTAAAAATACAGACCTTCTCCTCCAGCCTGACGATCTGGCACCTTTCACCAGCATTAAGCTTAAAAATGATTTGAAATAAGATTGCATTGAAAAAAAAAAAAAGCCTGGTAGATTTTTAGTCAAGGGTACAAAAAAAAACCAAGTGGCTATTTGCGTCCCAGATATTTTTTAAAAAAATATGGTCTGGTGAGTGGAGAATGGGAGCTTGGAAAAAAAAAACGCTGGCTTGGAGGACCAAAAACCCAAGGCAGGCAAAAGTGGGTAGCTCTGAATTTTATAACCAGCTTTTCTTTAAAAGGAGATGTGGTGGCACTAGGCAGCCTGGTGGGGGCAGGAAAGAAAATGTCCCATTCACATGGTCTCAGGGTTTTCGGCAGGGTCAAAAGTCTGGGAGTTCTGTGGTGCCTCAGGGGGCGGGACTAAGGCAAAGGTGACTTGCCAAGATCAGCAGTTTCTGACACTCTCAAATTCTAGCCTTAGGGGGATAGTGATTTGGTGAGAACAGAGGAAGAGGTGGCATGAATAGATGACATTTAACATCAGTAGGGGACGGGCGGCTGTGGCAGCTTGTGCAGTCAATTCCGTGAGTCATTTCCAGAACAAACAGAGTCACCTCTTAATTGCCTGCATATGGATTTTCCACTCGGTGGATTCTTTTAAAATCCGCAGTTGACATCTCAAACTTGCACACTCCACAGTTACTTCATCTCATTGTCGGAGGGACTACACTTTAGAAATCCAAAATCGTCTGGAAACCAAAGCTAGCTAGGCAAAACTCTTTAAAACTTCTGTCTCCTGGGTAAATGAAAATGAAGAAACTATATCATATTTTCCAAGCATAAATACAGAAGGCTTTTTGACTACCTTGTGTTTTGGGGGATGAAACTAATATGCGCTGAGTACCTCGTAAATCGTTATGTCTTGTTTCTCTCCATTACTGAGAATAATCAAGAATCGGTCGGACCCTTCCCCACCTCCATTCCAAATGCAGGTTAAGTTTTCTTATTAGTAGGAGTCTCTTTTCAGTCACACATTAAACAGAAAGCATGATTTCTACAGCATGAAGAGGTTTTTTTAAAAAAAAGGTCACCTTGACTATTTAGAAATTTTTTTTTTGTACACATCAGAATACTGACTGAGGAATAGTATACACACGAAACAAGCGAATTCCAAACCCCACGTGTGAAAGCTAGCTTTTAAGTAATGAGGGAGTTTGGCATCAGACGTCCCCAATCCGTGGCAATCAGAGTCAGGAGCGAGTCCGTTGGACGTCCTGGCTGAGGCTGAGGCTGAGGCTCCGCACCTCCCTCTCTAGTCTCTTAAAGGAAGTTTCTTTGGATGCTCAGGGATGCCCCGACTTTGCTGAATGCTTGCCCTTGACTGGGGAGGCCTGCGGGACTAAGGACCAGACTCCACCACCCATTCCCTCCCTGGCTTGCGCTGTGAAGCAACGAGCTATCAGGGCACATCGGTGAGAATTCTGTCACGGAGCTGAGAACCAAAAGATGCAAAGCTAGGGAGTGATGTGGATTTTAGAGGAAGCCCCACCTTCCTTTTCTCTAAAACGAGAGTCACAGTACTGTCCACACAGCGTGGCTCTGAGCCTTCAGGGAGCTCACGTACCCAGCGTGGTCAGCACTGTGCCTGGCATGCAGCAAATACTTACCAAGTGGAAGTTATTTTACAATCAGCACTTGATCCTTATTTTACAACTGACCAGACACTGTGGAGTCCTTTATCACTCAGCCGTAAAAACTGTGTGGCTGTGTCCTTGAAATATTTGTAAACATCTGGAAACCATTTAGTCCGAGGACACTTTAGGTAACTAAAGGGACTCATTCTTAAAATGAATATATAGTCTCTGGAGACACTGAGGCCAAAGAGCAAGTGACCAAATCCTCCTTCTCAGAAAACTTCGTGGTAAGAGGAGGGGAAAAAGGAAGAGAAGAAAGAAGGGGTGGGGAGAAATAGATTTTGCTTAAAGCTAAAGAATATTTTTTTTGAGAAGCAACATGTTGCTTATTGTATGATTTAGACATCAAAGCATCTAGGCTCTGAATCCATTTATCTGCTCAGCAATCTCTAGATCCATTCTGATGCCTCTCTAATAATAATGATGATAATGATGATGATGATGATGATAATAATAATAATAATAATAATGTGTTAATCTATAGACCTTGGGAGATAAAATCTAAAACTCCTATTGACCTTGGACCCAGAAAGCAGTGTCAAATAAGAACTAAAGGAACTATTAATGTTGAAAGTGCAATGTGGGTCAGAAAAATGTGATGCCACACGGTATCCGCAGATATCTCTGGAACTGGGCTATACCTGCGGCAAAATTAACTTATCTGATTTTTTTTCTATTTTTCTTAAAAATTGCTTTTATTTAACCAATCCTTTTGAAAGAGCAATTGGATTTTTAAATTTGATCGTAAAGATAACACAAAGTCAGGTATGTTCCGAGGGTTTCCAACTTTTAGCCCTTCAGAATTAATTTCAAAGTCATGTTCAGGGTTATTCAGACTTTAGAAATGTATATACAAGTAAAATTTTATTTTAAAAAGTATGGGTGCCCTTATTCATGTAGCTGAGTAAGGCCACGTAACTAAACCTCTCACCTTTTTTTGACTATAACGTTTCGTAAAAGAAAGGACACTACAGTGACAAAATAATAGAATGACTGGAATCGCAAAATTAAACAGGCGAGTGCATTTAACTTATAAAAAAGCTCACTCATGTTGTATGTATTTACCCCCATTTTATTTTGGGACCCCGAAAGCTTCATTTCTGTTCTGAAGACTGTTGACTGGGAATCTCTGATTGTTTCTTTTCGGTTCCTATATCTTCACTGTGTGATTGCTGATTTCTTTAGCTTTGCATCTTTTGATTCTTAGTTCTGTGACAGAAGTCTCACCGATATGCATCGATGGCTAGTTGCGCATTTAAAACCAGATAAATGGTGATCTGAGCTAAAAGTAGACACTTGAGACCTTTTTTTCCAGGAGGTATTGATTTGAACTGAATCCATCAGGATACTTTTTCCTAATTTACTGGAACCCAGCCAGGGTCAGATTCCTCAACTTCTTAAAGGGCAGTAATAGGGAATCTCTACTAATTTTCTGTTATTTCAAAACACCTGATGAAAATATATGTTTACTCTCTACAGAGAGAAAACCCTTACGATATTTCGATTGGATTGACACTAACTCGGGGTGACTGTGGAGCCCTGGACAGACCTGAGAACACATGAGGGACTCATCGGAGGACGGAATGACTGTGTGAATGAATGAGGCCACTCCTGGCCATCACAGGCTAAATAGCAGACTGATGATTTTGATTTTACTTGATGCAAATGACAAAATATAGTTTATCTGGTAGAAAAGGTTTTAAAAGTTGGGCTCTGGGGGCGGACGCTCAATCCACGGAGCTGAAAAGGTTGAGAGCATTCGGATTTCGCTGTGAGGACGTGAGTGGAAACAGGCTGTGTTTGGAGGAAGTTTTGTCCATTTAAACTTCGTGTCTGTGACCAGAAGTCTATACCAATAAGCATGTGAATTTTTTAAAAAATTTTTCAATCTTTGGTTCCAGAGTCTCAATATTCATCAGCTTAAAAAAAAAAAAAAAAAAATCATTTCTTAGGTATTTTTCTTGCTTTCGGACAGCAGGTGGCGATATGGGGTGAGGTGTGGGGAGCTTGGGGGCAATGAGGTTGGATAATGTCATAGTGAAGAAGGAAGTATGTGGAGACCTAGATAGCGAATTGATCAGATTTGAGAGAGAGAGAGAGAGAGAGAGAGAGAGAGAGAGAGAGAGAGAGAGAGAGTGTGTGTGTGTGTGTGAGAGACAGACAGACAAACCCAAAAAGGGAAAGTTTTTTAGAGATGTGGTAACATTTTGGCTGAGAAAGGTTGACATTCATCACCTTTATGAAACACTTTTCTCACCAAATTCCAGACAATATTTCACCTGGAAAACTCAGGAGCCCCCAGAAGGTCTCTAGCTCCTGCTAGCCGTTTCCATTACTATTTCATTATGTGTAAGATTCTCCTTCCTCTCATCCCTTCCTGCCATTCAGCGTTTACAGATCGCCTCCCGTACCCCGTGCCCTGTGATGAGCACTAGAAATATTGTGACATGTGAGGTCTGGTCCCTGCACCCTAGGAGCTTGTAGTTTAGAAGAAGCAGACATATGGACCCCAAATCAGCAACATGTTATGGGTCCTAGAATGGAGTCAGGATCACAGCAGGATAAAGAAGAGTCACAAAGGAAGGAGCTGTCACTTCCGTGGCTTAGTAAAAACCTCATGGAAGATGAGAACTTCAAGCTGCGTGTGAAAGATGAGTAGATGTCCACCCTCACACTAGGTTGGGAAAGGGACACTGTTAGGAGAGTTTTGCCCCCATGAACCGTTCAAGTGTGTGTAGTGTGTCTGAGAAAGGTTGGTTGGGTCTTAGCATGTATTGATAGTCCTCCGTAATCAAAGGGACGATCAATCGTTACCATTACCAGCCTCGTTTTTGAATTTGAAAGTGTGACAGGATGTGCACGCGGCAAAACTCGACTTCCTCACCATGATTCCTTACATGTAAGAATGTGTGTGATAGAGTAATTATACTATAAATTGGACTTCACGTATTCCAATGTTTTTATGGGGTCGAGATTAGATATGGGCCAGAATGGCCCTAGAAATCTGATTGGGAAGAGCTTCAAATTGATGAACTATTCAGAGAGATGGAAATTTCAGAAAACTAAGAATCTAGAGAGAGGCTAGTAAGTTGGCTTTATGCAGCCACCGCCATGGGTATCTGAACGGTGGGGCTGCGTGAGCGCATCGGAGGTGGTCCTCGAGGAAAAGTCCTGATGGTTGTGTCTAGGCAGGCAAAAGGAGGCGCAGAGGGAAACGCGAGGATGCCATCCATCCTCGTCAAACTTCGAGGATGGATGGCAGCGCTCATTTGGGCGTCGGGTAGCTGTGGACAGGGCGGGGCAAGCCTTTCAGGTGAGAGGTGTGTTTCGTTGACCACTGTTTTCCCAGCGCCAATCACAGGTCTGGAAAATCCTCGCTCAAAAATAATCTGTTGAATGGAAAAATGAAATAAGGCAGATGGACTGGGTGCCAGCCAGCAAGCAAAGACCGGGTTAAAATGTTTGTTAGCCAGCCTAGGAGTGAAATGTAAAGTGGCGTCTTTTAGAGGCTGCGGACGGATTTAACGGGGCCAAACTCACACGAGTCATGGGAACCAAGTGGCCTTTAGTCGCCCCTCCAGTGGGTTCTGGCATCGCTGAGAAGAAACTGCTTTCCGCCCTCCCTTCCCCTCCGTCCATCCTTCCCTCCTTCCCTTCCGTCTTTTTTTATTCTTTTTCATGTTTTTGTTTTTATTTCAGGTACATTGAATTACAGTGTTTCCCTCAGCTCCCTTCTTTCCTCCCCCAACTTTCTTCCTTGTCCCCTCTTCTTCCTTCCGCCTCCTCTGCACCCCCCATCTTTTCCTACTCTATTCTTATGTGAGTGACAAAGAGAGTATTGAAAATAAATAAAATAACGGAGCATAGTTCCAAGCGTTTAATGCAAAGTGGGAAAATTATAACCCTTGGGCTGTGAGTGGCAGACAGCTCCAACGGCAGGTTTCGGGGGACTACGAGACCTTCTGTTGGGGGGCGGGGAGCAGTGCCTTATTGGCCTTATCGCCACGTTTATTCAGGAAATATTAACACACAACTGTATGGACGTGGTACTGTGTTAAGCACCCTGAGGGACACAGAGTTCCTTGTCCTTCGAGAATGTGTGGATCAATGGGTCTAGAATCTAGACTCTAGGTTAGATACACACACAAGTAAGTACTGTATCAAATGGGAAGGGACACTGTGACAGAGGAACAAAGTATATGATGCGGGAGCTATTTTTATCTTGGCAGTCTGAAATCGGACTGGGATCTATCCTGGTTTACGTTGCCAGGAAAGAATATGAATTTATATTAACAGTTGTCCAGGATCAGGAAGTCCCTCGTGATAACTGACATGAACCCTAATGGATTCAGAATCTAGTTGCTTATTTTCGTTTCAACATTTTCATTAAATTCTTAACCTGAAAGGTTTAACTTAAGAGAAGAGCCTTAAAAATTCCAATAGACGAGGTTAGTAAGACCGTTGGAATATCTTCCTTGATTCACAATTGAATTGTATATTAGAATGTAGCTAACTTTCCAGAATATAGTGAAAAGTTAACTTCACATTATTATTAGGCATAACCTTGTATTAGCATACACATTATGCCTTTACATTATTATTAAGTTGCTGTATTGTGTATTTGGTAAAAAATCAAAGCTGTTTTATTTCAGGCCACTGGTATTCTCTTATTTAGAGTCAGATTTGTCCTCGTAGAATTTCTTTTCAAGATAAGAAATGATAGTCTATAACAAGTATTGAAGATTTAATGGGTCCAATAGAGAAACTTCATGGAAATAAGTTAAAGAAACCTTTAACACTCTCTCTCTCTCCCTCCCCTCCCCCCTACCCTTTCCCTCCCTCCCCTTCCTCTCTCTCCTCCCTCTCCCTCTCTCTCTTTCAACCTTGCACACACACACACACACACACACACACACACACACACACACCCCTGCATCTGGGGCTTTTGGAATTTTCATATCATCGAAAAGGCTTACCTTCTGCAGAAAGGCCTTGACCCCGAGGTACCTTGGAAAATTTTAGGAGCTGGCCTAATCCCATATACGTTCCAGGCAAATTCTGACAGCCTTATTGCTTTTCATCATTAAGTGATCCTGGAACTTTTCCTAAATAGTCGGGCATATTAATGCCGGCGTCTTGATTCGGTTCCAAGCCAACCGTCAATTTATTCCACTTAGGCCAGTCACAGCATTCTTCCCCACTCCTGCTGTGACCCGGGCCATTCCAGGAGCCCCTGGTGTGCGCTGTTACTATTTGCGGAGCTCTCGGGAGACAGAAAAGCCAAATACCACGGTTCTGTTATCACCACCAGTCAGGGAATCGGCCTCAGAGGAATAAAGGTGAGAAGAGAGGAATTAACATTGATAAATGACTTGCAAAGCAGACTCTGCTGTAGAAAGGGTCTAAATAGTACGAAAAAGAGTGGAGACAGCGTGCAAATGTGATTAAGGAGGAGGGGTCAGAGGGCAGACGCGGGACGTGGGCACACTCAGGGTCGGCGTGCACGAATTCTGCGGCGATGGAATTTCCCAGGCAGGCTCGCAGGAAACAGGATATTTGATATGGCAGGACTGCCTTCCTTACGGAGGGGACCGGGAAAGAGCAAGGGCGACTTTCTTGCCGGGCTGTGACCGCCCCCCTCTTCCCCTGCCTCCAACCCCCACTCCTCTCAACTGTGCACCATCATAGACAATTTGAAAACTCGTGTTGCCAGGTAAAGTCAGCCCAGCCCGACTCTTAAAGGGAAAACTTTGAGGAATAAGCCTCGTGATAGCACAGAAAGTATGACAGGAGTGGGTCGCTGGTGAGATTGATGGGCAGTTTATTACTTGTTCTTGGAAATTGCATAAAAAAGACGAGACGCTCAGATCCCGAATTGGACTAGATTTTGAGATGAGATGGGCGGTGTCGAGGAAAATCGATGCTCTCAGAAATCTGATCTCATGGGAGGAAGGTGGGCCGAGCAGGCGAAAGCAGTGAGTCTACATAGTACAAATCTCAGGTGAGTTTCCGCCCACAAAATCAAACGATCGGGAGCAATAATCCTGTCTTATTTTCAAATATTTGATCCCTGATTTTCATGTTTCCTGCCTGCGAGACGTGGGGATCCCCCTGTTCACCACACAGAGAGTCCGGGAGGCGAGGAACGTTTTAATTTTCTCAAGCGCTTCGCGTGTTCCTTGGAGGAGGAGCGCTGCCGTGAAACCATAGCCTTTGGTTTCCAGGTGCAAGTGTGTCCAAAACCCCAGGTGCAAATACGTCCAGATTTCAGCACCACTAATCTTCTCATTTGTCTTCCTGTTCCTCCCCTGCGTTTGTTACAGTCCCTGCCAGCACACGCAACACAATAGAAACGTCGATTCAATGTTCGAAATGAATTTAGGAGGAAACAACACGGTAACTTAGAGACTCTTTTGAATTCGGAGTTGAAAGATAGCTTATGAGTGACCCAATCGAACCTATTCTGGGATTGGGAACCCAGTTCCTCGACTGGGATTCCTGGCAGACAGAATCCAGGCTTGTGTAAAGATTTCCGCAGGTAGGGAGCGTACTATCTCACAGAACAGCTGTTCACTCGGAAGGCTGAAAATTAGCTTTATAAAACTTTTTAAACATTCCGTGGATGCGTATACTTATCTGCACGCATCACACACATGCTCATTTAGAAGAGGCCTTGTCCCTGTATAAACCGCATTTTCTTCTTCAAAAGCGAGTCACGTGGGCTGAGGAGAGCGAGGGTACTTCTGGAGTAAATAAGAGTATTGGAATAGTATTTAAAATCTGGGAAGTGCGCCCACAGTATTTACCACTGTTTTAGGAAAGCATATTTATGCTTTTAGTACCAAGCACATCTTTTTATTGATTCAGGGACTTCTACCATTTCACAAGGAAAGCAGATTGACTGTGAATAAAACTTTACTGATTTTTTTCCCCGTCTTCCTGCGGTAACCAAATGCTTTCGGCCACTAGAGTCTAATGAGTAACAGCTGTGCTCCAAGTGCTCCTATAGATAAAAATTAAAAGTAGGACAACATCTAAGGACTTTTTTGTTGTTGGAATAACAATGGCTGTAGGAACTAAGAGATGGCCGGATGTGTCATTCAGCCTCTTCACACAATAAATTAGGAAACTGGCGGACCCCAAGAATCCAGCGCCTTGGGACAGAAGCCGAGACACCCTGGCCTTGCATGCAGCTGTGAGAATTTGCAGTGGGAGGGTCTAGGTTCACCCATTGGAATGTCTTCGCGGGTCTGATTTACCCGGTATCTGGCATTAGCGTGGCTACATGGGATAACTGTACCCGATGGACTGTTACAGCCGGACACACAAGGGTGTCCTTCCAAACCTCTTAGCTGCAGAATGAGGAAACTGGGGTGATTCGCACAAGATCAGTTAGCTCGTTGCGACACTGTGACTGGAACCTGAGATCCTGTTTAGTGCTTATTACCTTCCACTCATGGCTTTCCCGTAGCTGCTGTATGGTCGTGACCACACAAAATAAGATGCTGTCTAAGTGCTACGTGCCTAAACACTGAACCAATTGTTCTTCCCCAACCCGCTTTCTTTAGCAAAAGCTTTACGGCGTGGATTTGACGCTAGCATCACCTGTCTGTTCACACACACTCGGTGGAAGGAGTGAGTGGCCTTGGGTGGAGGGGTCGTTCTTTCGTGCTGGGATTATGTACAGGTGTGAGAGTCTCTACCACAGTTTGGTAGAGGTGAGTATTTCCTTCTTCAGAATAAAGAACCAAACGCTTTTACTCTGCCAGCCGTGCTTGAGTCTTCACTTGGATGTACCGGGACCAGTCACTTACATTTCCCGTTAGTCCAAATCACTCCTTGTTAGTTCAGACTCACTCCTCCAGTCAACAAGGAATCTATAAGAGGTACGAACGGGCATCTTTATCCCCAACTATCCCGACCCCCCCCCTCTTTTCACTTCCTTTTCTGAGTAAACTCTTATTTATTCTATTCTCTGGGACCTTTGCTGGAAGGAACCTCTGTTGAAGTAGTAGCACAGGCTTAGAGCAATGTAGGATGATTCTTCTGGAACCTTCTAGGAGTTCAGTTGGAGGAATAAAATATAGACGTGCTTGCCTCTAGCCTTCACCATAAAAGGCTTGGGCGCTTGAGTTTGCTCTCTCTGTAGGTAATGTGACATAGCATGTCCAAAACCAGTACGAAAGACACAGAGAGGACCGACAGCTCACACCTGCACCGGTCACTCATTCAAGGGGCAAGGTAGGCGGGGTGAAGGTGGGGGTGACACATGAGAAGAATAGGGCCGTGGGGTGGTAAGACATGTTTGTCTATGGCTCCTTGAAAGCCCAGTGGGGGTTGCTCCCGTACTGTAGGAATGGTGGTAAGTGCGTCATTAGCCATGACCAGCAGTCGCCTGTTTCATAATGTGCTGTTTCATAGCATCGTATTGCCATAGTTACAAAAAGATGCCATAAGACGCAGCTGGCAGTGCAGAAGGGACGTAGTTAAGATTCGTCAAGCTATTAGAAGTTCTTTATATAAAAAATTACCTCACGCAGTGACTCTACGAGTCCAATTTTTCCAGTTAAAAAGAGGGGCAAAGAACATATTTTGCCATTTGTGTTAGAGATTCGTATCTCTTAGCTTAAATGCAAATTGCTTTAAAAGCTAGGAAAACCTATAAAAGTTTTAAATGTTCCACACTGGGGCTTAAACTAAGAGTCTTTGTCAAATAAAATGGATTCTGGAAGATCTGCTTTGAGCCACTTTCTTTGCATCTAAGCACAGCCTCTCTCGGAGGAAGGAAATGGTAAAGTTCTCGCAGGGAGAGAAAACGTTCACCACTCAGTAAAAATCCCAGGCCTGGCTTCATGAAAGCTTTAATTTAGCTCAGCTCTCTCCTCTGCGAGTTAATTTAGAGAACCAATAAAAAGAGATTACTTTTGGACCGAGAATCTGCCTGGCACATTCTTTGAACCTGATAGAGCTAAACAAAGCTACGCAAAGTCCTGTAATTTTGGGAGGAGGTCATCTGCTAGGGATGGCCCTGCGATAGCTTTTGTGAGCCCAGCAGGCCAAATGGGAAGAAACAGACTCTAATCTGGAGCGTCACAGAGACGTGGAGCTACTTCTCAAGCACACACTAGCGAGTGTGTGTGAGCGCACACATGCACACACGCATCCGGCCAGGGGGCGGCGGGGAGAAAGGGGAGAACCTCGGCCGAGAAGTAACACCAGCTGTGACGCCTAACGGGTCACCATTTCGGTTACCGGATCTCTGAACTTCAGTCACGTCACCGGAAAATGGGAACAGTTGTCTCCCCTGATGGGTTGTCCTACTGGATGTACAGGAGTTTATACATTCAGTCACCTTACAAGTATAAAATTTTGGTTTTGATTTTTTTCCTTGCCTGTATCGAGTCTAGCTTTTTCTTTCTCATGTAATGTAAGATAATCATAGAAAATTAGAGAAGAGTCTAGGAAAAAAAAAAAAAAACAATAAGGGGGAAATAGTCATTATTTCATCTCTCAGAGGTGAACACTCTTAATGTTTTGATTTATTTCCTTCCGGTCTTTTTCTGGCTGAATATTGCTTTATGTAGTTAAGACTATACCGCATGCGTAACTCGCATTCGTATATATGGGTATATATACACGTACATTCACAAGTGTTCTGCCATATCATTAAAAAGCCCTTATGAAACATAACTTTTAATAACACACATTCCCCTCCTTGTCTTACTAACATTATAGCCAATGTCATAATTATCATTTACTGAATGCTATGTACCAAACCATATATAAGTGGTTTACATATGTTTATGTTATTTTACTTCATTCTCATGAAAGATGTTTGTATACTGAGACGAACATAGCCAATAAAACCAAAATATGGAAGAGACAAATAGTATTAATCTGTGAACCTCTGAGAGAAACTCCAGGACCATCTAAACTAATTTAACTGGCAACGAAGTGATGGTAATGTGATGGTAACGCAATGACCTCACGCTTCTTTGGAAAATGGAAGCTAAATAAGGATATGTATATTTCTTGATCTCTACTACCACTTACAGAAGTACTTGAAAACAATTTTTTAATTTTATTGTAATGTCTGGAAAACAAAGCATCTCTTTGTTTTTCTGTTCCTAAGGAACGAAGTCATTTAAAGATGAGTTAATGCCTCAGTGAAATGCAAAAAGGCCTCTTCCAGAAGACTTAGGCACCGCTCAGGGTTTGGGAGGGTGTGTTAGCATCACAGTGGTGGCCTTTGGCTTATTAAAAGTCACTTTTTCTGACCATTTAGCTTCTAAATGAAGCAGCTGAAAGAAATAACACCATATTATCTCTTTAGCTTTCAGAAATCAGTCTCGTGGTTTCCACTTTTATCGACAGAACACATTCAGAGCAGAAGTGGAGAAACCTTGCTGCTGACTCGATGGGCCAGTGGTTTTTAAGCAATGACTTTCGCAGCCACCCCGGCTCTCTGCTGAAAGCTGGCTGGTCTACCAGCCTGGCTAGCCAGGGTGAAGGGAGAATGTGGAGAAGGGTCTCGAGGCTCTTAACTTTCTAATCCTCCCTTCGGAGAGGCCCTTGGGCCACCAAGACTGTTGTTGTGTTGACCGTCTGTAATCCTTTGTCAGAGTAATTGACGGTGAAGTCTGCACTTTTGCAGCTAATGATAAATAGGGCTTTTAAAGGTTGTAATTTCTTGTTTAACCAGTGCCAGTTGCAAATACTTCGTGCTGAGGAATAATTCCTCTGTGCCAAATAAAATACAGTGGAAGTCTGTGGGGCGGTTTTTCAGCTTATTGTTAGTCACAGCTTGCCTGACAGAGCGCTTTCCATGCGGGAGATAAATGCTCGGCCGTCTGGCTGCCAGTTTTAGTACAGAAGGGACTTTTCTTGTGGAAAAAGCTTTCCTGTTTCTCCAGTAAACATTAATAAGGTTTTCTTTTTTTTTTTTTGAAACTTTCCATTTTTATTCTGTTACAGAGCTCTTTCAGAGAGGTAAATGTTTGGCTCCTTGACATGAGAGCGAGTCTTTGAGATTTAAAAGTGTCTCGCTTCTTTCTGTCCCATTCTGGAGCTCTGGGTTTGCACAGAGCTCCTCCAGATAAAGGCCGAGAGGAGGCCTCTCGTCAGTTCACAGAAAGCTGTGTCATGAGCAATAGGATTGGGGACGAGGGTCTAGAGGCGTCTGTCCACTCCAAAGGGAAGGTCACAGTAAAGAGGCAGGAGGATGGCCAGCAGGAGAGAAATAAGGGTTCCCGTGGGTCCTAAAGGGGACTGGCTTGCTTAGATTCAAATGGGATTACTGCCTTTAAAAAGGAAACAAAGCGACCCAAAAATATGGTGAGAAATACCCATTTGCCTCAAAGTACAAATGGATGCCTTTCGGGGTGGGGGGATTTGTATATACATAATTATATATTAAATGTCCCAGTAGAGTTAACGATTTAAAATTATCCTAAGGTCATTTATTTTTTTGTCCTGATATTATGTTTTTGGAAATTTTCACTTTTTAATGAGTCAAGTTGCTGACAGTGAGGCTTCTTAGGAGCCGGGGAGGGATGGGGAAGGTCAGGATGGAGCCTTCCAGAACCCCTAACAGAGGCGCACGGACTTTCTGGGTATGTATTTGGTCCATCTGGAGAGGCCTTCAGAGCGCCCCCATGTCGCAAAGCGATTGTACTTCTTCATGCCCTGAATTCGCACTTCGCATCGTTAGTGACTTGGGTACACGTGTACTTCATAGATTGAAAGAAAGCCAAGCAGGAGACTTAAAAGCAGGCCAGACGAGGGAGACGGTGGGAGATGACGGACAGAGCGATCGAGAAGGGAGTTCACGAACCAGAGAAGCCTCGAGCATCCTGACCATTAGAAGTGGCAGCACGGGCCACACGATCAGCAGTGACCTGCCAGCTCCAGAAAGCATCGATGTTCATCTCCTGCCCCGCCAAAACCAAGCACCGTGCAATTACCCATCTGAAAAGCCAGACTGCTCCCGTCACCCAATCCCCTGCCGAAAAAGTCTGTCCCCGACTCCCGCGCGCGAAAGGATGACGTCCCAGGGCCCGTGGAAGGGGCCGTGGCGGGCCGTCTGGCCTGCTTCGCCTCTCTCCCCAGCCCAGGGCTCCCAGATCACACCGCTCACCCGCCCCGCGTTCTTGAGATGTCTGCTTTTTCGAACCTCTAAAAATAGGAGACGACATGCTCCTTCGCGGGCCGTTGTCAGGAACAAATGAGGTGAAAATCCACCGTTAGAAATGGGTGGATTTCAACCACCCCACTCCATCCATCACTAACAGCCTTTTCCCCAGGCCAAAATGTTTATTTTGTTCTTTCAAAATCCCATGCAATTAGGTCCTCCTTTTCTGTGACTCTTTTGTCACGTGTTAAAATACGGCTGGTCCCTCGCTTGTGCCGCAGCTGTACAGTGTGTGCCCTCCATTATTTTGCTCAGCTCGTGTTTTGGAAGTTACTTGTTTATATACTCATTTTTCTCACCGAACGGTGAGCTTCTTGTGAAAGTGGAGGCCATTGACCTTTCGGACCCGCCAGCCAGTAGGTGTTCAATAAACATACGTTACATTCAGTGGAAAGAAAACACGAGACAGGAAATCTGAATTGATTCATCCTTGCAACGTAATTTGAATTCCATGTTTTAAAGGTTTGCGGAAGGCTTCGGCGTGAACTCAGTGTAATTTGTGGGCATCTGACTCTTCCATCTCAAGCCAAATGCTTTGCTTGCTTTGTTCAGGAATTGCACATTTGTCACATGGAGTCGAGGGGTGTGTGTGTGTGTGTGTGTGTGTGTGTGAGAGAGAGAGAGAGAGAGAGAGAGAGAGAGAGAGAGACAGAGAGGAGAGAAGAGAGAAGCAGGCCCACATTTCTGCCAACAAATGTAGTTTATATCACAAAAGGTCTAAAAAGAGAACTACCCAGCTTAACTTCTTAACAGGGCCAACAGGTTCCTTAGGCCGAGGTGCTTGCCCAAGTTCATGTTCAAAGATAGCGAATTTTGCTTTGTTTTCTTGTGTTTTCCATTGTTCTAGCACATGAGCACCCTCTGAAGGGTAAACAGTCGAATTTACATTTTGTTTTGATAACACTTAAGACTGTAGGATGTGGCTCTTCCATAAGTGGCAGTAGCAGAGTATTTCAAACAACTCGGGGCTCCCAGAAGGCTGAGCTCGTGGCAGTTTCGTGGTTTACGACGCTGACGGTAATGGATGGGTACTTGATCTGCACAGTTACCTTGACTCCGTTGGCCTCATGCATAATCAGATTTACCACCCTGGGAGGGTCTTATAACGAGTTAATCGGGAGAAAAATAGAAATGGCTTGCAGGCTGTACGTTTAATTCTCAACTTTTTTGCCAAATCCGAGTCTCAGAAGCATTTCTCTGAATGAAACGCATCTGATG
Organism: Pteropus alecto; assembly: GCF_000325575.1. Lineage (NCBI taxonomy): Eukaryota > Metazoa > Chordata > Mammalia > Chiroptera > Pteropodidae > Pteropus > Pteropus alecto. Next base: position 15,828,864 of record NW_006432945.1, on the reverse strand, counting down.
AAAATCACATGATTGCAACCCAATCACATCAAGAAGTTGGTCTATTCATCTATTTTAATTTCTGGCTTAAAATGTTACCCAACACACTCTCACAAATTCCTATCCACTCCTTAAAAGTCTTTCCACTCTTTTCGTAACCTCTGCATTCTCTCAAGATCTCGAGTTTTATGAAAAGTAAGTAGAGTGAAGTGTTTTGGAACTTGGGCTCTATAGGCAAACTACCAGGAGTCAAGGTCAGCTACGTGCCCTTAGTCAGGCTGCTCAACCTCTCTCAGACTCAGTTTCTTCATCTGCAACACGGGCATAATGACAACGTGAGCCCTAGGGTAGTGAAATATGAAATAAACACCTAACCGTGGCTCCCGGCAAATAGTAAGTGCTCAGAAATTGTTTGTTTTATTAAGAAATAAACATTTATTAAGATATAATAAATATTTAATTAGGAAGTAAATATTAAGTGCTTACTTGGGAAATCATATCTACATAACATCACATTCTATGAAAAATATGTAAGAAAGGTACAAAATACTGTCTCTGCCTTCACTGAGTTATGACATTACATAATAATTGTATAATATCTTACTTATACACGTAGTGTTTTTAGAAAAGTCGTCTTATTTGTACCTCACAATTCTATGAGACATCTAGGACTTTGTTGTTGTTGTTAGTTAAGAAACGAGCCTAGGAAAGGTATGGAATTTGCTGAAACTGAGTGACAGCGATGGGCCTGGCATTCAGGCCGTCTTTTAGTTACTGTCACTTCTGATACACGGCAGTCTCCCTCTGAGTCGCTGTTGAGACTAAAATACACAGAAAACGAAGAAGACAATGTGACCGTGTGTAACAATGTGCTGAATTCTATAAGTCAAGCACTTGGTACAATTAGAGTTAAGGAAAGAGAATAATGTGATCTAGAGAAGTTGGGAAAAGTAAAATAAAAAAATTTAATTAGAGGTAAAAATAATGAACTCACCCACTGATTTTTTAAAATTCTGAAATGTTACTAAACATCGATTTCCCTGTGTATTAAATTAGATAAATGTTGCTTTCCTTTGTTTTGCTAAACTGTATTAAATTACTAATACTTTTTGGGGGGTTAAAATTATCTTAAGTGCTCTTTCCTTATACCATAAAGACATTTGGAATATAAATGAAATAGCATATGTGAGGTGTTTTATGATCTCTGGAAGAAAGGCGCCATAGAAATGCAACCTCTCAACCCTCAGAAGTTATGAACGCAATTACATTGTCTCTGGCTAATGGGATTCTCTTCCCTCCAACTGCACTGAGAATCAAGTGGGGAACATAGATTTCTAGTTCTTTCTCTGAGGTTCAAAAATCTCTAGGCTGTGGTTAACTTTTGGCTCGAGACCACAAAAAACACACTCCAAATATTCATCATGTCCAAAGGTTAAGTAGGGCCCACAAGATGTAACTGATTTATTGGCCATTGGTCACCGCAGTCATTCTGCAGGACCGTGTGCTAACGTGCCTTCTCAGCTGTCCTATATTCTTAAAGGGACCTGGAGAAGCAAGATGGACTTTGGAAGGCCAGTGGCATTCATCTCCCTGCCTCCTGTCCGGAGCTCCCACAGGGGGATGCACTTAGAGAAACTCACCTTCGTCTTTGTTGAAACAAATGGTAGAGAGATTTACCCCCGCAGATCTGCAGCCTGTGCAGAATAGACTCTACACCAAACTGCTCTTAATCCTAAGTATTAGACCCTCTCTCTCGGTCTGGGGAATAAATTGTTTTTCTGGATGGTCTCCTTTTGGAAGAAGCATCAACTTGGACTCTGACTAACAGGCCTGGGTTCTGTTGTTGCTGGATCCTTGGTAACATTATTTTTCCAGCCCTGACAAGAAGCTGCTTTTCTAAGCAGAGACCCATAAAACTTACCTAGTGGCTTCGGTCTGGACTTTGAAATATGTACCACGAACGATTCCAAAGCCTTGCGTATTACTTGGGTCCTAGTGGGACGGTGTCGGAGCATAAACTCTCCGAGTTTAATGGAGAGCATCCTCAGGGATTCACCTTTAATGTACCCCGCTCCTTCTTTTGTTCGTTTGGGTTTTTTTTTGTTTGTTTGTTTGTTTGTTTTTTGCCCCATTTCCTCCTCCGTGTCTGCATCGTGCAGCAATTCAGGGCCCCGCTGATATGGTACTTGGTTGTACTAACCAGCACGACTTGGCGATTGACTTTGCTGGAAACCTTACCCACTCGGCCTTGGTTTATTCAAATCTTAAACATATGAAATATCTATTTAAAATCCTTTTTGTGTGTGTTGTTTACAACTGAATCCAGCTGGCACTGATATCACATGAGCCATTGTCTGAGAGCGCCTGCCTAGAAACTACGAAGTCAGAGCGAGTTACCAGATACAGCCAGCAATAGACTGGGTAATGAGGATATAGTCGTAATGGGCTCTACAGGAAGCCCGAGCAAGTAAAACCTTCCCCAGTGCCACGGGGTGGTCTGCTCCTCTGTGGGCAAGTGGATCTGCTTCCAGTTACCATGTTTATAGCGCTGTTAAAGTTCAACCCAGGATTCTCTGAGCTGAGTCACACGTAAGCCCCACAGAGACACACATCCACGCCGCCCCCTACACGCACACTTTGTAAGAAACGAGTCTCCCATCTTTAAATGTTAGATTACCTTAACGTTCCAGAACTCTATAAAATAGTTTTTCATGTTTGCTCTCTCTTCCATGGTTTGAAAATATTTCTATTTTCTTCAAAAATTATCTAAAAGAAAATGGGCATCCATGCAATGTTGAAATAACCCTGATATCCACAGAGGTTATCAGTAATGTTTTATGAAACATCGAGAACACTGCAGATTTGACCTCAGAAAAGTATAGCCATGATATTACATAATATCTAGTTAATCCATTGTTAAATTCATGTCTTCCAAAATTAGAGATAATTAGTAAATAGATATATTATTTTTTACTATATCCCTCTTTGGGTACACAGATTTATTCATTGGTCAAATATCTGAGGAGGAATTTATCATTTAAAATCAGAAAGAGATACAAAAAACAGTCTCATACCATGCCCCATCTGACAGATCGACCAAGTTACATTCTTAAAATCACATTACCGGAAAAAACAACATGACTTTGTAGGGCCAGACAGGGTGAACACTCAGGTTGATTTCTAAGCCACTGGAGTTTGTTTGTTTTTTTTTTTCCTCCACCATTATATAAAGTTGTCTTTATGATAAAAGCCTATGAAAAAAACTCTTGTAAACAATGGATTGCCGAAAGTGTGGGAAAGGGCATAAAATCACTATCGTGTAAATCTGATCTGTGACCTATGACTAATTAGAGATAATCTTTGAGATAAAAAATGGGCTCTCTCAAGTCAAGATGTTAGCCGTACCGATATCACTTGGCGACCACCCAGGCTTAGTGGCCAGCCCGGCTAGTGCCCCGTTGGCCTTGGGGACAACTGGACCTGGTGCTGAAAGGAAAAGTCTCCAGGAAAGAAAACCATAATAACCCTTTAGCCAAGGAGACTTACTCCAACCTAACAGATCTGCAGCAGACAAAGAAGTTTCACGACGCTGTCAAGGGCGGCGTGACCACCAACTCTGGAAAACCTTAGTCTGGAAATAACCAAATAGAACAAAGGCAAGGACCCCAGCGCGGACTTCGACACACCTCTGAACAGCCAGAGGGGGCAGATTTCCTCGTAGGTAACTTCCTCTTTGATGGGATGAAAACGTTTGAAACTGCAGCTTACAACGTCCCCACGTTGGCCCGATCAGTTAGCATACATGCACTTTCTATGACCGATTTATGGCAAACATTATGTTTCTAAAATCTGATTTCCCAAGATCTCTTCTCCTACCTATACACCTAATCCGTATATGTTTTGTATGAGTCCCTGAGTTTGTAAAATCTTCCAGTGTATTCCTAACGTACTTCGTTTTAAAGGTGCTGACTTCCAGTAAATGAACCACATGGTTCAATCTTGCGCCATCTTAATCGGAATTACACAGGAACGGGGAGGAGAGAGCAGGCAAAGGGAGCCCTATCGGTGGCTGGGGGATGATTCGGCACTGGGATTACACACTCGCTTGTTCTTTCTCCTGGTTCGACATACTCTTATCAAAGTTCGTTCTTGAAAGTAATTTTAAAAGTGGGGAAAATTTTAAAATAGTGGACATCTGAGGAAAAAATGCAAGATGGTGGAAGGAAGAATTCCTGTCATGGGATTGAAGGCATGTTGGGAACAGATGCCAAGGAAAAGAATGGTTTCGTTGGTGACTAAAAAGTCATTCTTCTTACCCTTGGTTAACGTTCCTCGTTACCATTCTCTTTTTAATCAACAAAACTTATTAGGTCTTTTCTCCATCCTGGCTTCCTCCTGTCATGAGTCGAGAAGTATGAATTCTTCTTGCCAACTTTCAGATGATGGGGAGTTGGAAGTGGTGGCTATGACATGAGTCACAGTGACACACAGATTACTCATAGGTTTCCACTCCATGCAGACAGACAGAATCACCTATTAACAAGGAGTTCAGCAACAGGGGACATGATTCAGTGGAACAACATTATTCCACATGGATTTTGGGGTGTTTTGCCCAAAACTTTTTTTTCTCATACGACTCTTGTGCATCATCTTCCTTAGTAGTCACATATCCCTGGAGAGGAAATCTAAGGTTTAGGTGTGGCTGACAGGCAATAACGTCCCTGTATGTTGGAGAATGAATTAGCCAGGCTTTCGCCCAGCTCCTTTGCTGGTGAAATGGGAGAGAAGACACGGTGATTAGAAGAGAATACAACCTAAAGCATATATTTTTTGGAACAGAAATAACTGTACCAGATCACGTCTGAAATGGTCAATAATTCCATATGTGTCATCATTATCAAAATCAAACAGCTACTTTGTGCTATTAAGATGAAAAGAGTTCAGTTCTACGTACATGTGCACCTGCCTTCAGGCTTACCTTCTGATTGGGGAGATCATCACTGAGGCAAATTCACGCACAAAGAAAGTGCATGAAAGACCTGGATAGCACATGCTTCTGGAACTTGCATGCCTTAGAGAGACGGCAGTAGGTCTTTATAACAGGAACACTCGTGTGCCAAGACTTTACAGAAACACACCCCTGAGTGTGAGTTGGCCAGGGTGTGCACGATAGGCATTTTCACCAAGCACAGTTAACACACTCATTCAGCCATTCAAAGAAAGGCGCCCAAAGTGGGCCACGCCCTAACTCTAGATGCTGCTGGGGCAGCCCCGACACAGGACAGGAAAGGTGCCTGCCCTCATGACGCTCCTGGGACGTGTTGTTTGGCAAAGGGAGAGGAGGTTGAGGAAGAACGCAAATGAAACTCAAGGAAAATATATTTTTGTCACCATCATCAGTAGCGCAAGTAGAGAAGGGCAATGGAGTGACAAGTCACAGTACAGCTGGGAAAAGGGTGCTGGACTTCAAGGGTGACGAGAGAGAGAGGCTCCTGCTGACCACCACCCACTTCTGATCCACCACCCACTTCGATGTCTCCGTCCTCCTCCCTCGCCCGCGGCTGTTCTGATGGCCACCACGTGTACTGGAATATGTTTACTCCGTTGTTTCTTTGCTTTTCCAGTGCATGCGTAATTAGACTCCAGTTCTCATCCGACATATTATCTAGACGGAGCTTTTCTGGAGCAAAGACCAAAACAAAACAAAGCACAACCGAAAACATAGCAACCAAAGGACATGATTCAGTCACTGCCTTAAACAAGTCATTATTGAGAGTTTTCTACTGGGCTCGATACTGAAAACATAAAAACAAACCTAAAAACCCAGGATGCTAGATTTTAGTCACCCAGCCCGCCCTGTCCTTTTTGCTAGTCAGGGCCCTGCGACCTAACAGCACACAGATCTGGCCGGTCATCCTTCCGAAGGAGGAGCTGAGCCTCCCGAATGCCAATCCAGGATCCTTTCCACAATTGGCCCATAACAGAATTTAGAGCAAAATATAAGGAAATGTGTATACCTAGTTGTTACAGGTTTAAGAACCTGTACTGTTTCTGTCTTAAAGCAAACCGTTTTACAGACGAGAAAGGTGAAACACAGAGGCGTTAGTGTGATATAGCCCTCAAAAAATGGCCAGCTTTAAACCACAGTTTGGCTTTTCTTATTCTTGAAAGAGAATTTTAATTTCCTTTCGCTTAAACATTATTTAAAAATACCAAGCTTCGTGCGTTGACTGTTTTAGCATACTTCTGTCTTCGTATTAGTTTGATGTCCAAGACCAGCACACAGCCTGACGGGTTTCGATTTCCTCGTCAGCCCTCCTCATCTGCTCTGCTCACGGGTACAGAATCGCCCTTGGCTCGACCTCTTATTGCGATGAAAAGCTAATTTTCTGTTCCCTGTGGCTGTCTCTGCTATAGGCCTCTTGTCCTTTTAACTTGAGATGAAAAAGTGTAAGGAAGTACGAGTCATGCTTCTATACTCCAGTGTTCGATGCCTCCTAACTGTCTTTTTTTTTTGTCAAGTAAAAGAGCCTTTGTCCATCACCACTGTCCTTCCAAGAGCTGGGCTTAGTCACTAGTTCTGTGCACCAACTTCGCTGCTATCTGCTTTCAGTTCTGTGGTTTTTTAAAAAATCTTTTTTTAATCAGATTTTTCTTTAAAACATTAAAATTTATGACCAAAAAAAAAAAATTGAATCATTAAAAAAAAATGACTCACGGTGGTTGCCTCCCATGAAGACACCAGTTTTGATGGCTAATGTCAAGGTTGATGTTGTACTTTACAAAACGACGACAGCCTCACTACGAAGGAGGGCCAGAAGAAGGCAGAGCGCGGGGCTCATCCAGCTCTGTTTGTAATCTCTGTCAAATGCCAGGCCCTCCGAGGGGACGGCGCACCTGGAATGTGGCAAGTTCAGGAAGCTTTCACAAGCTCGGTCAGAATGCCCCCCTTCCCCAGAACTTGGCCTTCCCAGGTCTCCTTCTGCCCCTTCGGAATTTACCAACATTTAGGGAAAAAAGTCGCTGAATAAATGTTGGGTAATATGACCCAACTTTTGTGTTTGTAGACATGTGGCAACCAAATTAGTCGACCCAAGGCAAACAGGCTGAGAAATCGTTGAATTTTCATAGCCTGGCCTTCTTCTTTTTTCTTTTTTCTTTTTTTTTAAAACAAATTTCCAATGAGATTACTTGTTAAGAGTATCAATTGCTTATCTGTTTTCGAGTGCTAGAACCTGTCTGCTTTCTGAATGTTTCTTTTCAAAATGTGAATTTAAAAGGGAAAATTGGCTTGTTAGAAAGCAAGGAATTGACTAGCAGCAGAAAATTGTCCCAAATGGGGCTTTTTGGACAAACTTCTACACGTGATTTCCACGTGCAATTCAGGGTCTACAGTTCTTGTTGAATTTTAATTTTATTTATGTTTCAAGCTCCCTAGATCTCAGTTATGCTCGCCATCGAAACTAAGTCAGAGTTGAGTGATTTTCTTCCTTTCTCCCAAGTTACGCCGGGATAGAAATTTTACTAAAGAGTTAAATATCACACAATCAGTAAACAGGAAAAAAAAAAAAAGGAACAACAGGAAAACAGCAATGGATGTCACTAGTCCGTGTCCAAGGAGAAACTACATCAGCAGTGGTAGCCGTGAAAGCCACCAGTTACCAAACGCCTACTGTGTGCCAGACTGTCTGCCTGCTATGTCGTCAGTACATTTTCAAATGACCCTGGGAAGTAGGTATTTGATTGTTTCAAAACCAGTCTCTGGAAAATGAAGTGTCTTACCCAGTGTCGCGGACCTAGAAAGTGGCAGGCTCTGTAGGAGAACACAGGTGGTTCCGATTGCCAGGCCACTGAACTTTCTACTCCGTGCCCCGCTCCCCAGCTATAATTTAGTCGGGTCAGATTAAACCATTCTCATTTTCCACATTTTTGCCATCTAGAAATGAATGGAAAAAAAAAGAGATTAAATAAGCGATCCATCCGTAGAGACATTGGGAGTAGGTTACATACCTAAAGCCAGCATTTTATGTCTTTATCAGAAAGAAGGTATTTTCCATTCAGTGACTAAATTCCTATCGTGATCATCGCAATATAGGAAGATTCTCTGTCTGATTATTAATTTGTATTTGCTGAGCACTGATTAAACACAAACATAAACTTTGTACTCTGAAGTTACGGTCTCAAAGAGACTCGGAGTCACAAGAAAAACGCCAGCACGGGGAAAATGTCGTCGTGGCCCGGGAGAAAGCCAGGGGCCCGGTACAGGCTGTATGACAGGCTCGCTTTCCGTTGGGCGTCCTGGAGCTTCTGATCACTCTCGGGAAAATGTCCTGAGAGAGTTTAAGCAGCTAAGGTGACATGGATCGCGTTAACACTTGTAGTTCCATAGAATGTGTTGGCCCTAGAGAGGGGAATGGACAGATGTGAGCTGAGGCCAAACGCAGTGCCAGGCGCTGTACGACACCTTATCTGATGCCTTCAGCGTTTCCTGATTCGGGGTGGGCTGGCTACCCCTACACGGAGAGAGCTCAACTCTGAGCCGCACCCACATAAACCCACTGCGCTTTAGCCAGAGCCGCCGACTCATCTTTCTGGTCGAAACCAACTCAGAATACTGTTCTTTCACACTTTTTCGAGCATTTTATTCTCCAAAGAACCCATGTCCCCCAAATGACATTTAAAGTGTTTTAATATTATTTTCTAAGGTTTAGGACTGACATTCTACTAACAACAAACCATGTAAAGGAAGAAAATATGCACGTCAAAGACTGCCACGTGAAGTTCAGGGTCCGGCAGTGTCAGGTGACACTGGACAGCAGCCCCGCAGCTGGGCACGTGTGCTGGCAGAGGCCGGTCCCTCTTGAAAGTCACTGGGATTCGGTGGGGGACAGTACCAAGAGAAGGTGTAGACGTGCCGCCAACGGGTTTGGTCACTGTGAGGTGCTAAGCACGCTCCACACCGCAACGGTCACCGGTTAGGTGACCCACGTGCCACTTCTCGGGGTCCGTATTAAAAGGATGTTGTCCTAATTGCGACTGGAGCTTAGCGTAGCCGGAGAAACTGGAGGGGACACCACAGCTCCACCTCACTGCTTTTCATAGGCCCCACAGGAAAAGCCAACCCGTTCTTAGTGGCTTTTTGCAATTACGCCTCCCTCCAATTTCCCAGGGTCACAGGGCCCGGACCGCACGAATCCCACTAACGTAAGTGGCTGTTGTGCAACCAAAGCCCCTTAGAAAACATTCTTGCGCGCCCATAAAATGCTCCTCAGACCCGCTTGCCTGCCATGTTCTCCACCAAAGGGCAGAGGACGCGCTTTGATGTGGCGGCCGGTTTCTGCTACCGAAGCTGGCGTTTTACCTTCTTGCATCAGATTCCTTCCCAAAATGATGTGATGCAGGCAGGCGAGACACGTTTTCCTGCAGATTGGATGCCTAAAAATACGCTTTCACCGCACCTTTAAATTACACTTGGCGGCCCGACCTGGACTCTCCCAGGCTCCTCGCACAGGACAGCGAGCAGAGGGCCGGGGCCTCTGTGAGTGGCGGCCGCGGCTCGCCGCCTGGCCCTCCGACTAGAGGATGGCACGTCACGCTGTCCTCTCCACTCTCCCTCTGTGCAAGTTCGACGGCCACAGGGGGAGTCCTGAGTGAATCTCATGCCGGAGCCAAGGACAGAGCTCGTGTTCTCTTTAACTTGACTTTGAACGCACCGGGGCGCCCTTCCTAGGACCCGGGGCTTCCTTTCCTGAGGAAGAGCTCTGTACGTCCTGTAGCATCCTGATCCACTGAAGAGCATCTCTTTCTCAGGTGTGTTCCTAGTCACTTGAATCAGTCCCTTATCTTGGAGCTGCTTTTCTAGTAAGGAATAAAAATGAAGGACTATCATCCCTGCATGTGCAAAGGAATCCGATCCACCTCACTGTGTCAAAACATTTACACAGAAAGAACTGAATTATAGGGTTTAAAAAGTATTTGATTATGTGCTAAAATATATGTAGGAATTTAGAGAAAGGAGAGAGAACTATGGATTGCAGTTATGAGCAAAGTTTTGTAGAGAACGTAAGATTCGAGATGTGTCATAGGATATAGAGATTTTTGAACTGGGTCTGAAAATTAAAGAAAACGAAATGCCAGCATGGATGCGAGGAGAAGATGGGATATGGGGGTGCGCATCTGTGCTGAGACAACCCCGACCATATTTAATTGATGAAGCAAGGCCGTATGGAGGGCATTGAAGAGGAAAAATCAAGAATACTGGATGGAAGTAGATATTTTAGATGAGAATGGCTACATTTTTTAATGGCTCTTCTGGTAGGAATGACAACACGTGACACACACGGACCTTCTTTTTCGACCCTCTTTATGTCGCTAGGATGGAAAAACTTGTCTTTCTCATAAAAAATTTTTTCAGAGTAGTGTTTTTTTTTTTCTTTCTTTTTAAAATTTATTTGTATCTCTTAGGCACAGCATGTATACTGTCACCAGCCCTCGAGCGTGCAGCGGAGTTAGCATTCCTGGCTCCGTCACAGCTTGTACTGTGCTTTGGGGCTCGTCACTTCATTCTCCTAGGCTCCATTCACCTCATCTGTCAAACGGAACTAGACGATTTCTCTGGTTTCATTTGGTGCTAACATTTTACGATTCATGATTCCAAGTGAAAATACACCTGTCGATAATAAGGCCATTTTGCTTTTTTTTTTTATTAGAAAGCTTGTCGATAACTTCATACTAGTAATTTGCTCAGCCATGCACAGCACACGCAAACACAATCATCCATAAAGTCCACAAACCCCTTGGATTGGAAACGTTACGATTTTGACAAGGATGCACAGATGTCCCCCGTGGTTATTCCGCAGCGTGGGGCATCCGACCCACTTCGGGGTTCAGCACGAGGTGCTTCCTGACGCCCAGCTGGGTGTCAGTAACCTTGGATGGCGTGTTTCAGAAGCAATCTTCACGGTAGCCGTTTTCACAAGAAAGATGATCTTCTGATGATGATCAACATACACTGCTTTCTCTCCCGTGTGGAGTCCAGACTCTGATAAAGAGCTGCTCACAGCTCCTTCAGACCACCCCCACCCCCGCCCATTTGTAATTCTCTGCAGTGTTGACGTTTTCTCTCACGCTGTGGAGAGGCCGCACTGGGTCCCGTTTGTGGGTGTCCATGGGGGAAAACGGGAAGCTCACACTTCGTGATCCGTGAGCAAAGACAGACGAGCCGGGCTGCCGCTCAAGCTGCCTCTGTTGGCCCCTCACTGTCTCTTTCTGTTACACTCACGCTCAGAAGGACATTTGCCAGATGCAGGCTCCTTGGACCCCTGTCATCTGTGTGTCTTTTCTCACCTTCAGCGTGATCTGGCCTGGGGTTTCCCTTTGCTAAAAACGACGAGAACGTTCACCGAGAAACTTGTTTCAGGTCATCGTAGCTATTTATCTCTGTCATAAACTCTAATTCTCCATTTCCCCGATTTCCTCGTCAGGGCCGATGGTGGTTTCTGGTGGACGGTCAGTCGGTGGGCTCTGAGCAAACGGTGGAAGGTTTCAAAGGGAGTCCGTTGTAGCAGGTGGTAGAATTAAGAACGAAACATAAGATTTTCTTATTCTCAATCACAGTTTGGTGGAACAAGAGGAAACAGGCTCACAGAGCAGCGTGAAGGCCTTAGATTTGTGGTCATACCTGAGAAAGCTCTTTCTTCTGAGAGAAGAAAACACATCTTAATAAGTGACTGGCTTAATAAGCGATTTCCCTCATGTGATTAAAAACAATAGCCGACGGTCTGTCTCGCTGGTCTCCACCTGCGGTGGGTATTCAAGCAAAGGACTTTTTGCAGACTTCTGTGTAATGCGAGCGTGAAATGCAGGGTTTGGCGCCATCACAAAGGCCTGGATGACCGAGACAGACCTGGACTGCAAGACATACAGAACCGCAGACAAAGAAATGTAGGAAGGGCAATGGGCACACCAGGAACGCCTCCAAATATTCCAATAGGAGGAAGAATACAAGTTCAAGGCAGCCGCCCGACGGTGTTTGGTCCTAGGTGTTTGTTTGAATTCTAGTGCTGATGTCGTTGTAGACGGATTTAGCTAATACCTAAATAGTGGTATAATCGGAGTGTTGGTTGGAATATTCCAGGCCTCGAGAGGTTGCAGATTAAATGGACTCTATTCTCAAGGTGCCACTGCTATTGGGAGTGTCCCCGCAGTGGCTTCGAGGCAGAATTCCTTGCTAGGGTACCATCAAGCTGGGGAGGTGGCCGCCCGGCCGTGACCAACCGTGAAGCCGAGAGAATGGGTCTTAGCAGCGTTTTGGCTGGAGCAACGTGGTTGAGAGCACGTGGGATTTTTTTCTACAGAAACAGTTTTTAAAGAGAAGTGCCCCATTTTCCCAGGAAACAAATTCAACAAGCACTTAAGATATCTGGGTGCTTGCAATGTCCAGAGGAAACGCGCCATCTCTGTCCTCAGCTCCAAGGGCGTTCCTGGAGAGGCGGCTGTGATCACGAAGGGGTCTCTGCTCGTAGAGACTCCGCGGCCTGGGTGTTTAGGCACCGAGGGGCCCGGTGAGGCGCCCCTGGATTTAAGCTGCCCTTCGAATCCTCTCCCAAATCTTGGGCAGACCTTCGATTTGTCGTAAGAATAGTAGCAAGCGTCACTGTCCTTAGGACGCTGTGACTCACGCGAGCGGTTTCCTTGGGTGTGTTGGCGCAGAGGCGAGCAGACCTCACATGCCAGGGAAGTGGCCGACGGCGACTTTCTCTCGAACGTGGAGGGAGCGGCCAAGCTCTCCCTTCTCTCCATCCTCCCTCATGTCTTCCTTCGGGCCGCGTCTCTCTGGGGGGTGCTACTGGAAGTGGGAGCCCGGTTCGTGAGGCCGGGCACGTGACTCGGGCCTCAGCTGCTCGGCGTGTCCATCTCTGCGTCCTGCACAGGCTCTGCAGTGGCTTTGGCCTCAGGGTGGTGGCTCGGTGGCGGTGTCAGCCCCGCTGGTATCCCGCTCAGCTTCGCGCGTCCGTCATGCCCGCCCGGGCGAGTCGGGGGCCCCTGGATTTAAGCTGCCCTTCGAATCCTCTCCCACTCAGCTTCGCGTGTCCGTCATGCCCGCCCGGGCGAGTCGGGGTGCCGGTCAGGACTGCACCTCTGTCTGACTGCCATGGGCGGGCTGGGGGACCAGCTGGCCGAGGTGCTTCTGGGGGGCTCAGAGAAAGCCACGGAGGGAACCTGACAGGTGAAGACATGGCATCTCCAGAGGTCCCCAACATCTTAGCGCCCGGGGACTCAATTTTGGGGTGAAATTGTTTCAGAGATCCTTCCGTTCTGTTCCCTGCTCTTGAGGTCTCACAGTGTGACAGGGAGAGGCCCGGGCCACCACCGGCTGAGGGCGACGGGGCTGCAGCACTCACCCCGGTCTAGGCTGAGGCCCCGAAGCCTGCCTCAGTGACAGCATGGGCCGTGGGCAGGTGCAGGCGGGAATTGCTGGCTGTTGCCAGGGGAACGCACGATGAAATCATCCGCCTGAACGGGTTTTCCCTCTGTGCTGCTGCATTTGTGTTTAGGAACCAGGGGATGCTCGTTCTCCTGGGATTACGAAACTACGTGAATGAACATAATATTGTCAAGGACAAATAAGGTCCAAAGCGATCTGCTCCTCTTCTTCCCCGTCTCTGGGGAAGCAGTGTTCTAGCGTCCTTGACAAAGCAGGCTGCAAACAGCACGCGAGACATGTCCCTCCGACAGCTCAGGTCTGGTCCCAGATTTCGAAGCCACAGCCAGGCATGGGAGCTGCCGGGGTCCTCGGCCTGGGGACTTGCGAGCGCCCGAGCCACGCCCGCAGGTAGCAAGCGGTGTCTGGCTCCGGTGGCTCGATCCGGATGGGAGCACAGGAGGCGAGAGCTGGCTGTCGGCACCCAGCAACGCTGGCGCCTGATCGGCCGCGTCTTCTCTTCCAGATGACCAGCTGAGCTCGGAGGAGAAGAAGAAGAGGAAGCAGCGGCGGAACCGGACGACCTTCAACAGCGGCCAGCTGCAGGCGCTGGAGCGCGTGTTCGAGCGGACCCACTACCCCGACGCCTTCGTGCGCGAGGACCTGGCCCGCCGGGTGAACCTCACCGAGGCCAGAGTGCAGGTAACCGCGGCCACCCCCCTCGGGGACACGCGCCTCCGACGACCAAACGCGAGTCGTGGGTTTCCAGCTGGAGCGGGCACCAGTAAGGATCATAGGCGGGCAGCACGAGGACAGAGCCAGCTTCTAGCTGCATTTCTTGGGGCAGCAGAGTGTTTTTTTAAATGAAATCGAGTGCCCCTCGGTGGGGCAGGCTTTGCCTGGTGCGGTCCCACCCGCCTCGGGTCTGCCGGCCTCTGTCCAGCTCTGCGCTGGACTCCGCGCCCCTAGATTCCACTCTGAGTTTCAGGGCGGCCAAAGAGATGAACTCTCTGATCCCCGGCCCAGTGTCCCCCCCTGACCTTCAAGAAACGCGTTATAAACACACACAGTCATGGACACTGGCGGGCGGGGGAAGCGAACCCACGAGACCTTGCCCGCAGGGACGGTGTGAGAGCACGTGCACGTGGACGGTCCTGAGCTTTACGTGAAGAAGGGTAGGACATGG
>NW_006432945.1:15810113-15814241 GCF_000325575.1 Pteropus alecto | reverse complement strand
GTTGATGGCACGTCAACTGCCAGAAATAATCCCACCCGAGATTAGTGTTGACGACGATGATGACGTGACTCCCAGCACTTGGGCCCTGATGTGCCAAGTCTCGTTCTGAGTTCTCTGTGGAAACAAGTCCGTTTAATCCTCACGCTGACTCGGTGAGGTGGCCAGTGTTCTTCATCCTGCAGATGAGGAAGCTGAGGCACAGAGCAGTTAGAGTATTTTGCCCAAGCTCAGACAGCTAGGACGTGGCCGAACTAGGATTTGAACGCAGACCCGCACTCCCAGAACTCCTGCTTTTAAGTACCGCAGGAGACTGAATAAATGAGGGTCCTGGCTAGATGCTTTTTCCAGTAGCGTTTGCTGTCTCTGCTGCTGGCTGAGTCACCATCTTTCTGTCTTCCACGGTGTTCGGATAAGGGGAGCAGGCCAAATCTGTCTAGCTTTCCTGGAGAAATTATTGTTGGCACTTTTGCGTTCAGTCTGGGCTGGAAGGACTTCTTTCTGCCAGTAGTGAGGCTCCAGCCCGCCAGGGGCCCGAGCGACTCCAGGGGCTCCGAGGTGGCAGCTCTGTGCCACGGAGCACCGTCCGCTGGAGGGGCGCTTGCTGAGCTGAGAGAGAGGGTCCTGGAGGTCCCCCGGCAGAAGAGAAAGTGAGCCAGGGCTTTCCCCATGGGAAGCTAGGACCTCAGCTAGAAGCATTCGCCAGGGGGAAAAGCATGTCGGTGACATAGGGGGAAGGTGCCTGGGCGCCGTGTGACGCCGAGGACAGGTTAGGAGCAGGCACGAGCGAGGCGTGCTCACTGCTGCCTGGCAGTCCCTCACTCAGGTGGGAGAGGCCACAGGGACAATGCTCCGCGGTTGGCTTTGCCACGTCCCCTCCCCTGTGCCCCTCACCACAGCTCTCCAAACGCCTGTTTCTATTCCAAAGCCCCTTCTTTTCCCCTTTCAAACCCCCATGTCTTTTATGCCCCAGGCTCGGCCTGCAGCTCTGTAAGGAATAACTTTAGACCGATCACCCACGGTACCTGAAAGTGTCGCTTGCTGTGGTGATCTGAATTTTAAACAAGGAACCCTGGACAGGGCCATGTTGGAAATGGAAAGGAAAAAAAAAGAGAAAGAACAGTTTTTGGGTTGGGGCTATTTTGGCCCGACCACAACAATTAAATGTCTCTCTCATACGCTGAAACCCCTTTACCTTCCTCCCGCCGCCCGCCATGGGCTAACGGCTTCCAGTCCGAGCGTGTCCGGTGCGAGCACGCTCTCCACGACCCACCCCCTTCCAGCTCTGGCCTTCGGTGCACGCGGGGCGTTTATCACAACACGACACGTATCGTGTTGAGTCGGACGCGGGCCAGCTTCCCCGATTAGACGGCAACGTCCTCTTGGATGAAAGCCGTATCTCATCATCTTTATCGTGTTGAGTCGGACGCGGGCCAGCTTCCCCGATCAGACGGCGACGAAAGCCGTATCTCATCATCTTCGTACAATTCACCTTTTCCCTCTACTTTTCCTTCCTTCAAACACTTATCAACTGCCTATCATGCTCTTGGAACCAATTTTAGTTTTCTGGGAATAGATAAGACACTGGCCCTCCCTTAAGGATGGAGGACAGAGAAGACAGATGTGCATGTCACAGTGTCATGATCTAGTAAGATAATTCCTACACTAAAGAAATGGTCAAGAATTAGTAACTAAAAAAAATCCACAAAACAGAACAAAACAAATATTAGTGACAGACCAGAGGGAGGAACGATCAAATCTGCTTGGAGACGGGAGAGGTGACACAGCAGCCCAGCTGTGCCGACTCTCTGGACAACCCTGTGAGGAGGTCTGACTCTCTCCATTTGATTGGGGGACAAAGGATCAGAGAAATTAAACTACGATCCCAGGACAAATCTTTAAAGTGGTGTAGCCAGTATTTTCATCCGACTCCGTTAGATTTTAAGGTCATGTCCTTTCCATGACAACGTTTCATAAAAGAGGCGATGTTAAAGTCAAATCGTGAAAAGCATGTCTTTTGACAGTTGGACGAAGGGAAGGATTGTCACAGGCGGAGGGACACACTCGGCGTGAATGTACGTAGGTGTGAAATTACCGAATCCGTCAGGAGTCTTGAGGCCGGGGTAGCAGGCCAGTGCACGAGGTCCGAGTGACTCAGGCTGTGGCCGGGTTAGTGGACAAAGGGCTCAGCCCTGAACACCCTTTGTTCTGTTCTCAGACATTTCGATCGTACTCTCTGGGTGATGGGGACCCAATGGGTAATCGATAGCGGGGCACCACCGTGATTACGTCTGCATTAAATCGATAACTCCCATAGCAACGAGAAGGGGACACTAGAAACAAGTGAGCTGGGAGGCTGCAAAGCCAGGCAGACGGTGTCCAGACTCGGCCTCCTGACGTCCAGCCCGGCCTCCCACGGCCACCAGTCCGTGGCATCGGCTGTGAATGTTGCCCCCTGGAGCTGTCCCACTGTGTGCCACAGAATTCCTTTCTCTCACGCCTTGTCGGGCGTTTCTAGAATCACACCCAGCTCTTGCTTTGCAGCATTTCAAATATGCACGCCTGTCTTCTTCAAATAGTGTGCGAGCTGCTTTCAAACAAAGAATAAGTCTCATCTCTCTGTCCCCAGCATCTAGCACAGAGTCTGCAACACAGTGGGTGCTCCATAAAGATTTCTTGCAAGAAAGAATGAATGAATAAAATCCATGACCATCCGGAAGAGCCGTAGCATCAGGAGTCAGACGTCCTTGAGCTCAAAAAATCAGCCATTTATTATTTGCGTGAACTTCAGCAGATTCCTTAATCTCGTTGACTCTGTTTCCTCAACTCTGAAATAGAAATAATAAAACCTAATATACGGACTTGTCACGACAACCAGAAATAATAATGCACGTATGTGCTCGTGGAAGGCCGGAGCCCCCGCAGCGCTTAATGCGTGGTGGGCGTATTCTTAGCTGTAGCAGGTGATGCTGTCGGCAGCGGCCGTATCCCTCGAACCCCACAATCGAATGCACCCCATTCCACTTCCAAACTTCGTTTCCGTTTCACACACGTCTCTCTCGGCCTTCAGGAGGCTGGCCTGTGCTCAGCAGGCCAGAAGTGCTGGAAGGTTAATCCACACCGGCGAGGACAGGCCAGCGTGTGACCCGTCAGCTGCCCCACGGTGGGAGCGTGTGTACCAGTTAGTCCTGCCGCCCCCTGGAGCTGGTCACCCCGGGGGACCTGCCTTCACGGCACACTCCTCAGCGCTTGCCCGTCTTCTCCGTCCTTCCCTCCCCACCCTGGGCTCCTTCAAGCCTCGCTGTAGGGTCTACTTTGGGGACCCCACCTCCCCTGCATCTCCCGTGGGAAGGCGTTACTCAGGGAGACCGCCCGGGACTTGGCCCACGTGACCTCCTCTCCCTCCTCACGCCCTTCTCTCCCCCCAACCGTCTTCCAGGTGTGGTTTCAGAACCGAAGAGCCAAATTCCGCAGGAACGAGAGAGCCATGCTGGCCAATAAGAACGCTTCCCTCCTCAAATCCTACTCAGGAGACGTGACGGCCGTGGAGCAGCCCATCGTGCCCCGCCCTGCTCCGAGGCCCACCGACTATCTGTCCTGGGGCACGGCCTCTCCGTACAGGTGAATGACCGGCCCACTCCCCCTTGCTCCGCTTCCGCGTGTTCCTCAGCCGTCGGCCACGTCCACAGCTGCTCGTGCAGCTGGCTGACACTTCTCACTGGGTTAACCTCTTCAGAGACATTCAACTTGCTGACGCCCCACCCCAGATTTCCACGGGAGATTACTAGTGGCCCCAGGAGCAGGGTCTGGGGCAGAAGAGAGAGGGGCGGGCCAACAGCAATCTCTTCTTGGACTCAGGAACTGTCGCAAAGGTTTCCAAGATGGGGGGGAAATCTAAAAGAGATGGTTAAGCCACGCTCAGAGCCCCTCTTGCACCCATTCTGGAATGAAAATTTACTCCATTTCCAAATTTAAGATAGATTTGTTTTATCGTGCTCAAGTGGTAATTTAATTTGTAAGGCTCTAAGTGTAGGTCCAAAGGCAAACGTCACAGGAAAACTGATTTTGAATTAGGAAGGATGGAAGGAAGGAAGGAAGGAAGGAAGGAAGGAAGGAAGGAAGGAAGGAAGA
>NW_006432945.1:15783484-15810006 GCF_000325575.1 Pteropus alecto | reverse complement strand
AAGGAAGGAAGGAAGGAAGGAAGGAAGGAAGGAAGGAAGGAAGGAAGGAAGGAAGGAAGGAAAGGAGAGAGACAGAGACAGACAGAGAAGGAAAGAGAATCCAAGATCGTTCTGCTCAGTTTCATGGCCATAGTTCTTTGTTTAGTAGGTGGGGTTGTCTTATGATCCAAAATGCCTTCCTATTCTGTTGCCGATTCTTACCTACTTATCTGAAGTTCTTTGGGGGTCAGTTTGTTTGTGCGGGGTTTTTTAAGTATAAACACAATGTATAATTTACACTAAACTTTGCTATTAGAAAGGTAAACAATTTTAAAGAAGCAAATAACAGAGTACTATTCCAGTGTCTCGGAGGGGCTTTGAACCTCCATTTATTATGCTGTTTGGAAACTACAGGCGAGCGCCAGAGGGGAGCTGGGACACACGTGCCAAAGGCATCGTCGTCAGTCTGAAGTGTCTTTATTTGAACCTGAACCTGAGCGCACTCAGAAACCAGATCCAGGTTCTGTGTTCTCGCCAGCTGACAGCAGCGGAGGAGGAACTATTGATAAATGCATTTATTATGCTCTGGTTACCTTTTAATCGTGAAGGTTAACTAACTGTTTAAGGAGACGTTGTAATTATAGGAGATTATCCCCCAGTTGAAGCCAACTCCCGATGTGATTTTCAAATACTTTTCAAAAGTCGATCGCTCTCATCAAAGCAAAAGGCCTCGCCTAAATGTTCTGTCTGTTCTCAGTCAGTTCCTTGAAAGACAGCACCATAAATGCATTTGGAAGTCTCTTTTAAAGCCCCCACTGTGAAATTAGCCTGAATTACTCTGGCCTCCGGACATAGAGCCGCCATGCATAAGAAATCGAGATTCCTGTTTGCTCTAGACATGGTCTGCCTTGCTGATTTCAAAAGATGAGTCATATCTGTATGTCCTATTTAAGACTTAGACTTCTCTCCCATAGAATTCTCTCCCGTAGAATTCACCAAAGACATTTTGAAGACCACTGCTTAGACTTCTCTCCCATAGAATTCTCTCCCGTAGAAAAAGACATTTTGAAGACCACTGTGAAGTCACGTACTCTTTACCATTTTAAATACGTGGAAGACCGCTTTGTTTTCTGATAGAGAGCGACAGCTCATAGACTCAGTAAATGGCTTGTGACATGGATGTGGTCCCAAGCTCGATGTTTCAAGGTCTCTGGCTTGACTCTGGTCACAACCAGGAAGTATTGCTCCCTTTTCTGCCTGGGTCACAGGTAGGAACTTTTCACACCAGTTCTAAATAATCCAGGTGACTGTCAACTGGTCCCTACCAGTGAGAGGCTGAGGGCAGTGTACTGCAGGAGTGGGGACAGAATCCTTCCTGAATTTATATTGGGTTAGGTGACCTGCATCTCCGCAGAAGCTCACAGCCCAGTGCCTGCATCATGTATATTCCGTATATGGGCATCTCACTGTAATTATTAATATGCAATTTATGCGTGCCTTTTGAGGGGAAATGTCCTATTTTAATTTGAAAGATTATGTAGCAATCCTAGATATGTTTAAAAAAAAAAACACTCATAACTCCACCATCTTGACGTTACTAGTTTGTCTCCGCAATCGGAGTTCCACGTTTTATATAGTGTAGGCCTAGTGTACATATTATTTTGTATTCTGTCCTTTTCACTTAAAATTATATAACCTAGTACTTTTTACTCATTTCATGGTATACTTTTATATCATTTCTCTCTTGGAAACAGAGTTTGTAAAAAAATAATTAAAAAATTCATAGAATCTGATGGTTCATATTCTGTATTAAGAATAAGTTAATCTCCAGATAGAAGTAGAAAAGTGATGGTTTAAAGCAGTAATTTAATCACTACTAATGTTTTTGACCCATGTTGATTACCAAGTGTTAATAGTTTTGACTAATTTCGAAAAGCGGCAAAAAACTATTCTGTTACTTGGAGATTTTTCTGCTACGTTTGGAACCAAAATACTTCATGATTTCACATTTCGAAGCCTGGTAGGAAATATAAGCCTTGTTAAGAAAATATAAAAGAAAAACAAGCGATGAAAAGCAGAGGAAACGGTAGACCTTTCGTGTTCTGGAAAATGGACTCGCTCTCTGTCGGTACCATCGTGTCGAGTTAGCTGACTCACAGCGACATTCATTAAAAGGCATTTCTCTTGGTTAATCCTTGGAACGCTCCTGTGTGCTAGCTCTGTCCTCGCTCTGGTTTCAAAGAAGAGACCAAACGCTTGCCCAAGTGTAAGCCTGCGGCAGGCAGATTAGACCAGAGCTCGCCATCCCCATTTCCGCCCAGCACGTTAGGGCACACGGCCGCCTTTTCATTCAGATGAACCCTTACGATACATTGGAAATAGTAAACAGGATAAGACTGGGGAGCTACGTAAACACGCCCTTTTGATTCGGGCTCTGTCTCGAGCAGTGAGGCAGGCCTGCAGCTGGGCCCCACCTCCTGAGGCGTGTGGATTTCCCCCGGGATGACCGATGTGGCTTGGTCGTGCCACCCAGGATGGTGAGTGGACGGCTTTGCCAAACAGGGCAGTCTGCTGACTTCCACGGCTCTGTCCTGGAAGGGGAGAGAAAACCGAGGCTCGAAGCAATTGTGGTCAGGGTTACGGGGTGGGCCATGGCCAACGCAGGTTTTCTCTGGGTGTCTTTTACACCCAGAGTGGTGGCTGCATCATTTACCATCCCAACCAGGACACCTTTGAGAGCGAAAGGGGAGTGCTACTAATAACAATACTTGAACGACAGGCAGCAAACTGGGATCGTCCCTGGCAAACTGGGACGTCCGGTTCAGGCTATTTTTAGCACATCCTGACCCCCGTTCATGTCAGAGGCGATGACGGCAGGCAGGCACCTGGGTTTCAAGAAGGAGCAAAGCCTTCCCCAGCACAGACCCCCCGTCCTGCCAGGTGTCTTCTTTATCTCCCCGTAGCCAGTGGATGGCAGCTCGTTGGTGGCACACACGCCCACTGCTTAGCTCAGGACTGTTTGCCCGAGGTGAGTGAAGGCTCACACCAGCACCAGCGTCTTCACGACCCACTGCCTTATAGGGCGCTGCCTCCTGGGCAGCGCCCATTAACCAAGTCTGGACTTCTGACTGTTATTTTAGAACCATTCTAGAAACCTTTCCCCAGAGATGCCCTTTCCTGTGCGAGACAGGGAGAGATGGGCTGGCTCTGCAGCCTTAGTCTGGAGGCCCATTTCCAGGGGGAGGGCTGGGCTTCAAAGAAGACGAGGGACAAGTGAGAGGGAAGCCAGCCGTCCTTGTCCTCCCCCCCGCCCCCCAACCTCCTCCTCCTGCTCCCCGCCTCCGATCGATCGTGGTCACGCTGCTGCCCGACTCTGCTGAACGCATTTGGCTCATTTCTCCCTTTCACACTTTCAAAAATAGATCCTCGTCCCTCCCAAGATGTTGTTTACACGAGGGGCTTCATAACGGATTCTAACGGAAGACACTGAAAAGGTAACTTGTCAGAGGGGGAAGGGGGTGGCCGCTGGGGGCAGGGTGTAAGTGGGCAACAAGCGCATTCAAGCAAGCGGGGCTCGCAGTCCTAGACGCGAGAGCAGACAGGTCCACGAGCGGGGAGCGGCCCCGGAAACCAGCCGCAGCTGCGACACGATGTGTCTGCGAAGTTAGCGGTCGCCTGAGAGCCCAGAGCAGGGACGCATGGATCACCCAGATCCTGTCACAGTGCAGACTCGGCTTCCTAAGTCTGGGCGGGACTTGGGATCTGCGTCTCTAACGTGCTCTCACGTGCCACCAAGCTGGTGACACTTGCCGCATATTTTGATGAGTGAGGCTTTTAGGTGCCGGTAGAGATTGGGGCGGAGGTCGGAAGAACTATGTTCTCGTCCTGGCTCCTGGTGCCCCTCGGGCCAGTTGGGTCATCCATCTCTTAAGTCACCTCGTCCCTAAGACTGAACTAGTCACAGTTTTCCTATCACATACCTCCCAGGGGCATTTGGAACCGATAGGTGAGCAATGTGCGTTCCAAAATAAGAAATACAAAATTCGTCGAGACAATAAAAGCGATGCAAAGCTTCGTACCTAAAACATCCGTAGAAAGAAACAGTAAAAATGGCGAAGGACCCCTGAACGCACAGAGCAAACCGAAGGCTTAACGACGAACTGCCGGCCAGCGTGTCCGCTTTAAGAGCTGAATACACGTTTAAAGAAAAAAAACTTCCGAGCTTTAAAAACAGAAGTTAGAAACGATTATTTGAATCACAAAAGGTCGCTTTCAAAAGATTCATGGGGTTTCTCTTTAAAAGGAAATTTTCCTAGGAAAACTCACACTGAAGTTTCTCCTCCCTGGTTCTCGAACCAACAAAAGAACGAACCTCAGACAGAGCCCGCGGCCTCCAGGCGTCACAGAGTCGCAAACCTCGCTCTGCAGCGTTTGGAAAAATCCAGAGCTGGGAACCCCTAGGGTCTCAGGAGGCACTGAGACTTCTCAGGCTGACAGATCTGTCATGGGAGTGGAGTTTCCAACAGTTTGTCATCGTTTGTCCAAAAGGGCCAAATAGGAAACAAAATTAGAGTGGCAAAGTGAGTCAGGTGTTATCATTCCCCCCGCCCCCACCTTTCTCCCCAACCGTTTCGTAGTCTGTGGGACTTACGCCAGGGGTGCTTGACCAAGGGTGGGTGACCAGGAGTGGGTGACCGGAAAGCGGAGGGCCAGATGTCCGTACGTTTCCTGGCTTTAAAGTCGGACCATGTACGGCGTTTCCCATGGTTCCTTGGTGTTTGGCGGTGAGGTTAACGCATTCTTCCTCACGACATTTCGGGGTAGGTCCAGATTATCAGGGATGACGTGTCCCCTGTGAAAAGTGAACCCTAACCCGGCCGGAGGTGAGCATTCTGCCGGCTGTGGCTGCGCTCCATCTGTTAGGCAGCTCCAGATAAGGTCAGGGAGAAACTTCAGGCTGACTTCGCTGTGCCAGCTCCGTGCAGGCCTCACTGTAGAAGTGCCGAAGCGGCAGGTGAGATTCGAGTTTTCCCTCTAATTCTTCGGTGTCTTTCATTCGGCAGTGTGGATTCTTGGTCATGGACGCAAAGAACTTTACATTCTTAAAAACGAAATGGAGATGTCGCTTTGGCCAAACTCTATGAACCCGGTCCCCGGACTCATGTCGGCCTCCTGTTAGGGGACTAGGTGGGCCTTACTCCTGAACAAGACCGGGGGGCAGGACGTCCGGGTGTCAGGCAGCCGGCTCCTCGGTGTTATCACGTGCTCAGTCTACACAGATCACTTAGTTTCAATCTCACCTTTTTATCCCAGGAAGCTTAATCCTGCATAGCAAGGAGCGATCGCTTTATAGGGCTTGGATGCCCTGTAAACTTGGTTGAAAACCAAGTTTTCTGTCTTGTGAGAAAACATTTCGGGGTTCTCTTTCTTTTCCTAACACGGAGCTTTAGAAGTTTTGATGACATGGGAAACAGGTGGTCAGGAACGATCTGACTGGCAGCCACTCAAGGGGCTCTCTTGCATCTGTTGTCACTTTTGCAAGTGGGTCCTCTCCATCGTACTTCTAATGCCGTTTTTAAAGCACGACTAAGCCTACTAAGCTGTCCTTGGAGTACTCACTCACTAGCTCTTGTCTTTTCTGTCCTGTACCAAGTCTCGCTTGTCACCGGTGTGTCAAAGGACGGATTCCTGCTTGCCTACATGGCACTTATAGTTCAAGTAGACTAACTAGACTCATGTCAAACTACTCATAATTATTTAGTCTGCGCTCAAATCTCACTGTAGTCTCTACTCGCAGAGTTAGATAGTCTAAACATTTGTTAAGAGGCTGTGAATTAAGACTCTCTTCTTTATTTTACTTCTTATGGGGTCATTTAGATCAATTTTCGAAAGTTTTTAACTTTCCTGAACATTTATCAAGTGAAAACGTTATCACGTACTAAGCAAATCTCAATTGTGAATATCTACTGCTTTTTCACCTTCATGCTCACTGGCTTGAGGCCACCTACAAGTCAGGGCCTCACTAATACAGCGGTGTCCTGATAACCCACTGGATGCTGTTCTCAATCCGGAAACAGCCTGCCATTTAAGGGAAAATATCTCAGACAAAACCCAATCTCCTGTGCAAAACGGAACCCACAGTGGGTCAACATTCATCTCATTTGGGATGTTAATATCTGGCCTGCCCTGGAGAGAGTAGCTCAGTATTTCTAAGAAACGCGTCACCATATTAAGTCTTCAGACGAGAACATCAGATGGTATTAGAAAACTATGCAGTACCTACAGCAAAAGTGGTTCTCTGATAGATAACAATGAAATCGCAACTATAGTGGACGGACATTTCTAGAAAATAATAACGGTGTTTTCAGCAAACCATGTCTTCAATGTTCTAATTCCCTTTTTCTGCTAAGGAAAATGGACCACACCTTTGATCATCAGATAAAGGAGAGAATCTCTATTAAATAGGACTTTGCTTGTCTAGAATCTCAAAGGATAGAAAACATACCCCTCAGAAAATCAGGCCAAGTACTTAAAAGCACAATGCTCCACGACAGTCACTATTAGTTATTAGAGATTTTTTTTCTTTACGTCATTCACTGTCCTTCTCAGTACTTAACAAATAATACAGATAACTCACAATTCCAGCTTCTCTCCTCTGCATTTAAATGATACTATGCACCCTCTTCAGGGCTTAATTCTCTTTTCTTACCTACTTGGATCTTTGATTTCTTTGAAATCTTAGATTTCAGTGTATCCTAGAAATTTCTTGAATATATGGAAGTTATGGATTCACATGTATTTCTGGTAGGGCCTGGAATGGAAGTATGCAATTCGTATAAGCATTAAATGATTATATGTATGTGGATTTGAAAAATAAATGAAATTTCTTGGTATATTATTTTTAAAAACTCATTTTATTTTAATGGGTTGTTCTGGTCATTTATCCCCTAATTGAAATCTACCTTAACTGGGGACTCTTTCTTTCTCTGTCTTTGGTAGACAGTGGTAGATGTGACGGTATATTCTGAAGTCTAACTAACATTAATATTTATTCATTTTTTTCCTGTTAAAAGCTATTTTTGATGGATGTGAGAATATAGCATCATCAGCCTCTGCCTTTGTCATGTACCTTCTGATTTTGTTCATTCTATTAAGATACCAAAATTAATAAGAAGGACTAATTCCTAAATATCTAAGCATATGGGTAAAATATTTTAAGAAATCATTATTTGTAGCAGGATGACAGAGAAAAATGACATTGAGCTGGAATCTGTTTAATCATATTGTATCTAACTATTTCTCAGTTACTTATCTATTCATTTAAATACTTTCTTGAACGCCAAATACCTGGCGGCTACGAGGTTAACTCTACGTGGGGAGACAGTGGAGACCGAGGCAGGCGTGGTGTCTGATATGTGGAGCTTGAGGAGCTGAATGAAATAGGTGCCAGGAGGAGAAGTACAGGGTGCTCTAGGAGAACCTGACTTTGTGTAGACGGTTAAGATTATCTATCTAGAAATGAGTAAGACGAAGCAGGCAAAAACACAGCAGAAGCACGTAGGAATCTTCTGGAACCCTTCCGAGGCTGCTTCTGCCATATGACACGCACGCACACACAAGCACACTCACGAACACACACATACACACACACACACACACATTTAAAGATTTTAAATTAAGGATGTGTATTTCTGGAAAGACCTGGTGATCTGGGACTAATTATATTTCTTTAAGCTAATTTTCCTGGGTTAATTGCTAGTAACTGAGCTGAAATAGGCTATTGTGGGTCTTCACATCGTGACTGTGTGGTGTCCCAAATAAGTATTAGTGACATGGTCTCCCTATTTGTAGAGTAGCTTTAGTTTTCTCTCTTTCTGGTCTGTCACTTGATCCCCAGAACCGCAAACTCCTGTGTGGCTGACAAAAGTACATCGGAATGCAGGCAATGGAAGAGCGCATGTCATTCCATTTATAAGTCTATCTCATTTCAGCCCCCCGTTGCAAAGGATTTTGCTAATCTTAGAAACAACTAGAAACATTTTCACTTAATTAAAATGAGTTCCCTTTTAACCGTTTATATAAAGTAATGCATAATTTGCATCCAAGTCTAAGAAACCATCACTTTTTCCTTTAAAAGAATTGCAAGGATGCAATTAAGAGTAAACCATCAATTACAAATTTCTGCCCGGTGGTGTTCCTAGGTCTTAATTACAATTCTGACAATGAAAAACAGAACTTCAGGTTTTCCTCAGCGGTGTGGACAGTTGGGAACAGGTCAGGAATCCTGAAACTGAAGCCTTTGCCAATTTATCTGGGAGATTTGACCGTTTCCAAAAGAAATGGTCTCAAAGGCGGGGTACAGAGCTACTCGAGCACTTCTGAGAAGTTACAAGATCAGGGCCGTTCGGGACGGAGCCTCTCGATCTGGCAGCGCTTGGTGCTGTCGACCACTGAAGGAAGAACAGCGGAGAAGTTACCTTGGGACGTTTAGCTGGTTCTCCAAATACACGATTTAATATGGTATCTACTGAGTATCCAAAATGTGTTAGCATTAAAGTCGGCTTCCGAGAGTGAGGGAGGCAAAACGCTTCTCTCCCAACGTCCCCTTCTCTCCTCAGTGCTCCCCCCGCCCCCAGGGACCAGGCAGGAAGAGGGATTAAGTAGTTTTAATTGGTCATCTGATGAAACACCTGCCGTTCTGCATAAGCAGCTTTCTTCTCTCACCCCAGAAATAAATCATTACTCACTGTCCCCAACACAGCAAATTACCCATCCCTTGCCTCGTTCCCCTCCCCCCTGCTTTCCCTGCCCTTGAAAACATGGCCACCCTTCCACCAGCGCCTTAGACCCAGAGTCTGGGGCCGGAAGGGACCCCGGGGGTCGCCCGGGCCAGCCACCTGCCCCCGCCCGCCCCCATCCTCAGAGTTGCATCCATCTGGGCCACAGACTTGCAGCTTCGTGAAACTAATGCCTGTTGTCCTTTGTCCCCGCAGTGCCATGGCTACTTACTCTGCCACATGTGCCAACAGTGGCCCTGCACAGGGCGTCAACATGGCCAACAGCATTGCCAACCTGAGACTGAAGGCCAAGGAGTATAGTTTACAGAGGAGCCAGGTGCCGACAGTCAACTGAGGAAAAAATAATTAAACAGGCCTAAGAAGAAACCAAAACCCATAAGACACCTATCCTGTTCTGTCATTTCTTCATCTGCCGGAAAATAATAATAACGATAATACTAATCAAAACAAACCAAACACAGAACTAAAATATTGGGACCATGGCAGAGAAAAGCAGGAGAGGAGCCAAACGAACGTTAGTTGACAAATGTTCCT
The DNA here is from genome assembly GCF_000325575.1 of Pteropus alecto. NCBI lineage: Eukaryota > Metazoa > Chordata > Mammalia > Chiroptera > Pteropodidae > Pteropus > Pteropus alecto. The sequence continues at coordinate 15,800,695 of NW_006432945.1, read as the reverse complement.
CCTTCTCGGGCGCCAGCACCACCTGCTTCTGTGCGTTCATTGTGTTTCCCCTTCTGTTCCTGTGCTTTTTGCTTCATATACTCCGAGCTTCTCCAGTCAGGTGCAGCCCACTCACTCCCATGATCGCATGGGTTCTAAAAAAATCTACAGCCGCCAAAGAAACGGAGTATACATATATATATATTCAGAATATACATATATTCTATACATATGCATATTCTGAATAACTGTCCGAATAATCTCCTCATTGACTTGTTTAAACCTCAGTGCCTTACCCTGTCCTTCTTCCCAGTTCTCTGTATAGAAGGCTCTAGGAACTTCTAAAAAGCCAGTCTTTCTGAAGAGTCTGTGCCAGACATGACTTCCTTTCTCACTGTCTCCATCTCTGTTGGTCATGGTAAGGTTTTGCCATCAGCTACTGGGAAAAAAAAAAAAAAAAGCCATCGTGTACAACACCTGGTCACTGGCCCGTCTGATCCAGTGGGACTGGCTGTGTCCGGCTACTTCTAAGCTCTGGGTCTAAGCTCTAAACTATAGATACTATCACCATCACCCTCCACCCCCATCCAAACAATCAGCTATCTTAAGTTAAAGATATTTGTTGTTTTTGAATGATTTGCTGTCATGCGCTATTTGATAGAAGTAATATTTTTCACTTGAGAGAGGGAGAGAAATTTCTCTCGGAAAACAAAGACTGAGTTGTGAAAGGCATGGCCTCCATCTCTTTGGTGCCTTAATGGTCGTCAGACGCACACTTATATATAGACTGTATATATTGATATATTATATATATGATATTCTTGCGAGCTTGATTTGCAGACGCTACAAAAAGCGAATTACACGCCGTCACCACTGCCCTTATCACTACAGCGATGAGACTTTTTATTGGGGACCTTGCTTCCTTTCTTACTCGACACAGAGCGATTGCTAGGAGCTGTTTGAGAACAGGGCTCATTTTCACATGAGGGCTTTAAATAAATTAGAAACTATTTGAGGCTTATAAGAATGTCCTTGACTCTGGAGCCTGAGCCCCGGTGGAATCCCCGATCTATCACGGGAATCACACTTAGAGAGAGGAGGAAAAGCCATTGGGTCGCCTGCCCTTCCTCCCCTCAACAGGAATCCGAAAGACACATGTTTTAATGGAATATTTTAAAGGTTTGTCTAAATTTCAAAAGAGGCAATTATGGGCTCCTTTTAATTTCCTAACATTTTGAAATAAAGCTTAGTGGCCAGGGCTGGGAGACCTTTCTTGTCTCTTTCTCTTTGTTTCCAGCTGTGCTTTTGTAATTCGTCAGTTGGACTTGATCAAACCACATTACCACGCGGTGCCTCGGTTTACCCTCTTTGTAAAATGGGTTTAACGATACCTCCCTACCTCACAGGGGTGTTGTGAGGATCAATTCGTTTGCTCCTTTGTTCTTTCCTGTATTCTCTGTATGTCCAGCACTTTTTTGCCACGGGAGGAAAGGGACTATAAAAGTATTCGATGTCAGTGGGAGGGTCCGGTACCTGGAAACCTAGTTTTCTAGCGAGGAAATGCTACCTTGCTGTACATACTTATAACCTTGCATTTGGTTTATATTTACAGACCTCTGAGAAATCACATCATTTGACCAAAGAATCATTTTAAGGCACACAGAGCAGGAAAAAAAAAAAAATTTTCCACTTATACTTTCATCCTGACCAGCTTGGTTCTAATCATTTTAGTTAATAGGTGATTAAATGGCTTTAGATCGATTCTGGCCAAATCTGCCAAACCTTGAGCGACAGGCAAGGGATGTGGGGTGTAAGATGCACTTTCAGTCCCTGCTTGTTATTTCCCTGGCATACCAGATCGAGCTCACAAACGGCCACCGACCCGCAAATGTATTGCAAATGTCAATTCTGTGCTTCTTTCAGGAACAAGAAGGAAGCCCATTTTATGCGTTTTGCTTTCATCCACTGATTCCCTGTTCTTTTCACCTACGATTCAAACATTTCTTACTGAATGGTTCACGTGGGCTGGTGAACAACACACGTGACATGCTCGCTGAAGGGTCCCTGGACTAAGTCTCTGTCTTACTGGCTGCTGTGGATTGCTGCATCTCAGACAAACCATGAGCCCCAACAGACGAAACCTTCCTTGTGAAGTGAGTGCAGTCTAAGGAATTGGGGAACTATTGGAGTTTGGGGTTTGGGGGAAACATCTGGTAGAAGATTTGGGTTATAGAGCAAGAAACAGAAATTACACATGAACAGAGTTTGCTAAGAAGCGCGGGGTGAGGGGGGGAGTCTTAGGAGAGGGAGTCGGAAATTGTCATGTGAAACAATGTCACTTGAGGGTTTCATCCTGACATCCATTTTCAGTGGTGAACAGAAAAGCCTGACCCCGTAACCCGAATGCTAGGTGAATCTGGGCAATTTCCTCCAGTGCCTGGGCAAGTGACGTCTGGGAACACCTCAGAGTAACTCGTGCGAACTGGCCACAGGACCTCGGCATTGTTGGTGAATGTAGACCACAGGCACCTATTATCTAAGCACTTGATCAAGAAATATACCCGTGGTACAAGCACTCATTTATTACTGACTTAAAAGAAGTAGAAGTTTGATAGGTGGTTTGCAGGAGTAAGTAGCCCTCTGGTTCCAAGCCGGCCATCGACAAAGGGCCTCAGGACCAGAGTTCAAAGGCGGACCCCGTTCCTCACCATCACCATACGCAGATACAGATGAATACATGCAAATGTCTGCTTGTGTCCCCAACCCCTCCCACACACGATGCTGATTTGTGGGGTGCATGGCAGGTTAAATGGAACCAGAAGAGGTGACCGAATAAAAAAGGGAATGACGTTTAGGGTATAAAGATCTCATAAGAAATGTAATATGTAAATTATATCTTGCTTTATGATGTAAAATATACATTGTTTGCGCTAGAATAGAAATGATTTCTTTTCAATAAAAAGAAAGAAGGAAACTACCTGTTGTCGTTTGTCATATACAGTGGCGTCTGCCCATGCTTTTCTCCTTGAACTTCAGACACAGACCTGCTAGGATCTGAGATTACATTCAGAGGAGAGTGAAGGTAAGAGAGATTTGTAAACGAGAGAACTTTTACCAGAGTGTGACACATTATTTCCTAAAAAGGAAAACAATTTCTTGTTCCTCAAAAGCGAAGACAATGGTGAGTGGGGGGAAGAGGGGACAATTATTAGTACAACAGAGAAGTGTGGAATAAAATTTTTATGAGCGTTTAGCTATTTTCACCCACATCTTTACCATCCACAATACCAGATATGCAAAAAGATACCAGATCAAATACAGCCTTTTATTTTAGAATAAAGAAAAAATGAAGTAAAATTTCTTAAGTACCTACTGGGCATAGCAATGGGTGTGTGGTATTTGGGGGCAGGGGATAGAAAACCCAAACTGGGGGGACACAGGTTCTGTTTTCTTACCAATTACAATCTGATGTGAAAGGCAACTCCAGCATGAACAAATAGATGCCACCATTCAAGGCCAATTCACAAGTGTCAAACGATTGGAGCAGATGGCCTGGAGTGGGCGGGGCTTTCACAGAGGGCCTGGGACTGGAGTCTCATCGGCCAGGACTCTGGCGGGAGAAGAGGAGGCGGTGGTGGTCTTTCAAGTGGAGGCGCGGAGAAGGGATGAGGGCGGTGGTCCGGGAATGGGGAATTCGTGTTCAGGGACCATGGCTAATGGGATGAAGAGCTAACTTTGCAGCAGAGTGGAAGAAAACACTGGAAACTGAGGTAGAGCCTTCATCCTGCAGGGTACTGTGTGTCTGATCAAGGAGTTTGGACTTTTCCTCAAGCCACAGAGATCCACTGAAAGTTATTAAGTGGGGGAAAAAAAAAAGTCAAAAAAATACTACTTTAGCAGAATTTTGTGGTCGAAGAATGAGATAAATTAGAGCAGAACAGGAACCGGAAGCGGAAGAACAGAGAGAAGGATGAGTAGCAAACAACTTGCAAGGAAACAATCAACAGGATTTCACGGCGGGGAAAAGTGAAGGGCACCCACGCTAACCCGGGTTTGAAATTTGGGGACTAGGAGAATGAATCACTGACAAAAAACAACAGAAACAGGAGAGGCCCCGTTACAGGAGATGATCACTGCAGTTTGAGTTATAATATCGAATTTAGAAACCGAAATCTCAGTATCTAGTAAGCGAAGGTATGAAAGTGGAGCCTGGCATCGCGGGCGAGGATGCGGATGGGGATTTGGGATTCATCTTTCAGGAGGTGGCACCTCGCGGTCCGAGAGTGCGTGAGTTCTTCGCGAAGACAGCGAGTCACTGTGACTCTACTAATTACTTAGATAAATGACTTTCGCAAGTAGTTTAGCCCCGGGAAGAAGCCTGGCCTCTGAAGAACAGCTGTGGCGGGGAAGGGCTACCGAAGGCCGTTTCCAAGGAGCTGATAAAGAAAAGGGAGGCGAACCCGCCTGTTTGTTACCCCAGAGCTAAGAAAAGAGAAATTTTCAAAAACAAGGGAATGATGAATATATTCAAATGCTGTAGAGTGGACCAACTAATGGGGGGTGGAGGAAAGGCCAGTGGAATAGGGATTTTCTTGAGTACAACTTACGAGAGTCCCGAGGCCAGGGGTGGGGGCAGGTGGGGTCTGGGAGTCCCGTAGCACAAAGCTAACGTGGCCGGCAACTCTACACGGGAATTTCAGGGGACACGGGATGTGCCGGGGACAGCATGGACCCTGGAGCCGTCCCTGCCTGGTTACCGGCGTGCAGTGTAGTCTTGGGAAGTGCTTACCCCCGACGAACCCTTCTCCTCCTTTTGTAAAATGACATCTAAGCTATGGATTTGTGGGGGATTAAGTGAGACGACGGACAGGAAGCGTTAACGTGAGCTCGAGTCACATTGTGGATTTCTTTTGCTTTCACGCTCTCGAGGGACAACTGAGACACCGTGGGACGAGTCCTGGGGTGCAGGTCAGGAGGTCCAGGCTCCCTCTGTGGCATCGCAGAGGAAGGAATTCGAGGGAGAGGGAGGCGGAGGAGGAAACGTGCAGGAAAGCAAAGAGAGGGTGCATAGGGTGTGTGGGACGTTCCTGCTCCCACGGGGGTGCGGTACACCAGATGTTCTTCCTGTTGCCTAGCTACTCTGTAACTTGAGGAATTTTTCCTTTTATTTATTTGTTTGTTTGTTTGTTTGTTTGTTTTGGCTTAGATTAAAAAAAAATTGGCACTCAGAGTTCGGAAGCCCCTTTCCCCACCCTGGGAATGCTACGGAACGGTGACTAGGGACCCTGCCCTTACCCCACTGTCCTGACCTCAAGTTCATGCTCGGGCTGACCTCGTGCTGACCTATGAGGCCGAGGCAGATGGCGGAACGTACTGGGCTGCACTGTACCCAGCAATAACACAGTGTATCGTGTAATGATACGTTTGATGGTCTCAGGCGCAGGTTCGGGCCAGCCCGCGCTCAGGCCTGCTCCGGCCCAACTAAGGCTGAGCCTGAGGGAGCAAAGCGTCTGGGCTTCCTGAACACGGAGGTCCCCCTCATTCACTTAGACGCTGTGACCCATAACTGTGCGGGGTCTCGGGCTGTGGACAGGTGCCCTTTGACCCACCCTGGAAAATGTGCTGTGTGTGGACGGTGCTGGCTTCTTTAAGAAGCCTTTAGAGAAGTGAGTCCGGCTTGATTGACTATAGGAAGGTCTGTGGTCTTTTGGTCGATCCAAGCCCCCTGCTGAAGTTTATTCAGTCTTATTTGGCTTTGCTTCCCCCAAAACTATTGAATTGGTGTGTTGAGGCAGAGAGACAGAGAGACAGAGACAGACAGACAGAATACGGTCACTGGAGAACAAAATGTGTTCATTATGCCCCTTTAAATTGGCAGGATTAGTAAACTGGTAGTTTAGGATATTCTAAAGTACTTATTCACCTTCATTTTGGGGAAGCCTTTTAAAAATTAGGAAACTTATTATGGCAGGGCTTCTGTACTCTTCTACTCGGTGGCTTTGTCGAAGTTAGAAAATTGAAAGTGTCCAAGAGGATTTTTGAGTAAGTTTCTCATTTTTCAACAGGAAAAAAAAAATAATAGAGAAATCTGAGATAGATAATGACGTAGAACAGCTGGATATAATTTTTGACTGGCTGAATAACCACGTCCGAAGATTATCTTTGTTCATTAGCGTACTTCGGGACTTTGCTGTAGGTCTCCCATGCTCCATATGATAATCAATTACTTCGGCAAAGATAAAAAATGTTACGCTTATCAAAATTTCAAATGATCCAAACCTCAGAAGAATAGCTAAAGTACTTGAATCACAGGATTCATTTCAAGATGGTCCTCATTTTATATGTAATTTGTATAATAGGTTAGTGTGGACTCCTACTTTCAAGAGGATAAAAAATCTACATAAAGCAACATCCTCCGCTCGTCTAATTTCCACTGTGATCCCACTAGAATAGCTAAAATTAAAGGGATTGTCAATCCTAACTGCTGGTGGGGACGTGGAATGACAGGTCACCTGGCGTGTTGTTGGAGAATGGTTTGTCAGTTTCTTCTCAAGCCGAAAATACAGCTACCACGAGACCAAGAAATTCTACTAGATATTTATCTGCAAGAAAGGAAAACATGTGTCTACATAAAGATCTACACCCAAATCTCGACAGCCCAAATGGAAACAACCTAAATGTCCACAACAGGCGAATGAATCCACAACACGTGTGTTACGTGCAACAGCATCGACGAGGAGGAAAAACGAGGAGCAAAAGCCTCATGTCAGATGCAAGGAGACAGAGACAAAAAGGGGTATCTGCTGGACTCCATTACAGGAGGCTCCAGGAAAGACAAATCTAATCTGTACGAATGGAAATGCAGTGGGTCGCCTGGGGCTGGTGGTGGGAGGACTGATTGCAAAGGTTACAAGGGATCTTTCTGAGGTGATGAAACTTCTCTAAGTTGACTGGGGTATGATGACATGACCGCATACCTTTGTGGAAGCTCATCAATCCATACTCACAAAATACGTACATTTTCTTGTATGTAAGTTACGCTTCAAGAAAGTTGTTTAAAAATTATGATCGTAGAACTCTAGGAAAAAGTGGGAGACACTAGTAAAATATGTAGCAGAAAGAGAAGCTCCTTGAACCACCCTGTGATGAAGGGTTTCAGATGTAGGAAGCGGGATCTAAAAACAGTTATCGATCAATGGCTTGAGCTGCAAAGTGATAAACAGACTTTGGGTGTGTGTTGATTAATTCAATTAACTGGGCATCCATAACAAAAACAAAATTCCCACTATGACTTCAGAGACTATTATATATTCAGAATTTCCCTCGAGGCCTAAAGGATTGTGATCTGCAAACAAGCCATCATAACCATTTGGTGTTTATGATGTTTATTATTTTTGATCATATTTATACTTTTGGCAAATAATATAGCTATATGTTTACACTGAACTTTCTTGAAATTCAAGCACAATCTATTATTGGAAGACGATACCGTGGGTACCAAATACAAACTGAGTATGATTTTCAGTAAGGCATAGTGTGCTGACATTTCACACGAAGTGAATCGTTTTGTCCAGCAGGGGCTCGCTATCCATCACAGAAGGACAATGATAAGGAAAACGTAGGGTCTTAGTTGAAAACATTTTAATTGAAAGGATAGACATCATACCATGGAATATGAAAGCCAAAAGATAAGTTAGATAAAACTACAGACTAATGATTCTGCTACAATTTTCTCTGCGAAGAGATAGAATCAGGCTGGTTTTGAGGGCAAGCCTAAAGCAAGAAGAATTACATATTGGACTCTCTCCAGATGGAGGCTCGTTGATTTGAGTGGCAGAGGAGTGATGCCTACATTTCATTCAAAATTTAAATTAGATATCTATATAAAGTTTATTTTTAAATATTCTTTTCCCACTATTTGATGTCTTTTCAGTGCTTGAGTGGCCTGATACCAATATGAGCAAGATGCCAGCAAGATGCCAACTTCTGGTTAGCTAGCTGTTCTTTGGGCACGCTGTGGCATATGCCAGCTCTCAAGGTTCTTTGAGTTTCCAACCCTTTTATGGCAAAACAAACTAAAAAATAAATAAATAAACCCAATATATTTTGCTCACTGGGCATTCCTATCACATAGATTTCAGAATAGAACCCTTAGTGTTAGTGCATTTCCCTAATTGTGCCTCAGACCCTGACACGGTTTTGAGAGTGGCTTCATGTCGCGCTGCCCAGCTTAAACTCTAAAATTTGTCCAATTGCTAAACCAAACATACCTAGGTTTGCCAAGGAAAATAATCTATTTTTCCTATTTCCTGTGCCCCATCAGGGTACAAAATAGAAAATAAGCCAAAATTCCTCCACAGTGGGCTTGCAGTCTTAAGGAGGCCATTCTTTCCTACGCAGAAAGTCAAATATTTTTTCCAGAACCAATTTTCTTGCTGACCACATTGAGCACTGAGAAATCAGTGAGCGCGTTCTTGGGAAAAACTGAATCGGAGGAGGGGTTTGGCTGTGGAAAATGCGAAGTGGGTTTCTGTCGCTGTAGTCGGCCAAGAGGGAATGGGAGTTCCAGCCCACGTTGTTCATGATGTGCGGATTATCTCGAGACAATGACTACTCCTGAGGCTTATCTAAACCAAAGCAAGGTCTATCTATGACTCCTCATCGAAAGACAAAGATAGGCTAATACAGATGGACTTTTCTGTATTTCCTGCCTTTGCGAGGAAGAGGAGATCAAGTTGGGAAAGACCAATAACACTTTTAAGACATCTTTAGTACAAACATATTTCATCCAGTAGGGTAATGTTTTCCTCAGGCTTGTCCAGGAATAAATCCCAGCCTTCTCCCCCCAAGATCCCAAAGACATAGCTGATTTGTTTTCAGTTGGGGCAATGAAATGTTTAAATGGGAAACACATGTCCATTTGGTCTGGAGGGAACATGCTACAGAGCTTCTTGTTTATGAGCAGGGGCTCAGCAATAATCTGACAGCCACAGAAAGACTAAACAAGCAACTAGCAATTAACTCCTAAATAATAGTTCTTCTTAGGAAGATAGCAGATTTTAAATCCATGTAGAACACTCATGACCTAATATATGGGTTAAAAGGCTCTTTATTTCAAAAAGGAGGAAGTGCTGTTAAAAACATTACTTAGTTATTTCTCCTCTTTCTTGGAACACAGATAACTTGACCTGACTGCTCCACTCAAACGCTCACGACCCCAGATCGCTGTCCCAGGTGGTGTTTCCATGTGAAATTTTTCTCCCAGTGTTTCTTTTACCTTCATGTTTTTTTCCTAAATCTTGAATCCCAAGTAAAATCAGCCAAAGAATTGGGGGAAATGGGAAGAAAAATATCTCCTGCGAGAATTATACTTAAACGACATAGAGAAGTTGCCAAGTCGAAAGAATCTCAGGAAAGGGTGACGTGTGGAGTGGAAGTTCAAGGTCGGCATTCTTGGACCAGGTGAGGTGCTCACAGGTGCGATCACAGCCTCACCGGTTACAGTGCTAAGTGTTGCTCATGGTGAGTCGTTCTTCTAAGCAAAATAAGTAATAGGAAGCTTAATCACATGAGATAGCTTATACAAATTCTGTGAGTAGTGTTTCCAAAAATATCAGGTCTTGGAAGCAAAATAAGTCTTTAAATTGATAATATTGACATGTGATTTTGTGTACAGCTGTTAACCTTGTCGGAAGATCTAAATGTTACAACATTTAAATATTATCCAATTATGTTTTCTGGTATTTTCAAGTGTTTGAATATTTGCCATTGGCTATAGTTCTTTTTTAGTACTATCAAACTTAATATCTATTATTTGTTAATAATAAACAATAATAAAGTAATAATTGGTGATAAATATATTTATTAAATACTTTTTAGACACCCATAAATAACGACTAAAGAGCATAAAGAATGTCAGAGAAGTATTTAAAGAATGACTTATGACTTTGGGAATTCCCCAGAATTCTCAGGAATTCTGATTTCTTGTTTTGAAATCTGTAAGGTTAATACTTGCACTAGTCCTAGGTGAACTTAGGAAGAAACATCATTCTTGAATGGAATAATGGGACCCTGGTGTTCAGTGTCCTGTCAAAGAACGGTGACATTGCTTTGAACTTGGGTGTTAGCACGAGGTAAAGCTCTCCTTCAGAGACTTGCCCTGTAGGCCATCTTGGGTAAACCACTTGGCAGAACTGGTATACTAATACTTTACTGGATTGGTAATAAGATCGAATAAAATTAGGAATTCCACTTTGTACCCCTTCACGAACCTTAGATTTTAAAAGGGGAGGGGGTATAAATTCAAGCAATTATCTCAATAATCTGTGCTAAATTTTGTGGGCATGTGTATAAAATTAGGAAGAGCAAAAGCTGAGGTGGGGGAGGCTTACTGGGAAATTGGTAGAAAGAGCTCGTGTCTAGTTCCAAGCCTTCCTCTCCTACTCAAGAGTCTCCCCATCTCAAAACAGGATCAGGAGAGAGTGTGGCGAATGGGCAATGGACTCTGAGATCCTGGAGACTTCTCGTGACCGTCTCCAACCTGGTTCTAGATTCAGTGGCCCTTGATTTTTAATACTAAAAAATCTCTTACCGGCTTAATGGGAAAGCACAGAAAAGAGATTGGGCGGAACAGAAAATCAAAGGTCAGAGGTGACCCGAGAATGCTACCCAAATACTTAACCATCCGGGTTTTCTACCGTGTTCACACTTCAGTCATACAAGCATCACTTTATACTTTCTACAACATCTGCATACTATTTGTACTCTTATTTACTTAATATTTTTCTTTCAGTCCATTTTTTTAACTTAGCCTTGTCCCAAACAATAATAAACACGAAATCATTGATCGATGTGCAAATTATAGTTCCTTAAAGCACATTTGCATAACTATTATATATACCATAACACAATGGTACATAAGTATTATACTAAACAACTATCCATCTGTGTACCAGCCAAAATCGTCTAAGACTGGACCATACTTTGGGAAAGACGTATAAAGAGCACTTTCACTGAGTTTACAAACCAAGCCTAAAGGAAAGGCATCTTGTCTTAAATGAGTAAAGGGTAGCAGACGTTGGCGGTCACATGGGACCCCATCTCGGAAGAGTTTTTGCTTAGTTTAATGCTCTACTACATTACACCTTAGTTTAATGCTCTACTACATTACACTTTCTTGAAATGCTTAATAATTTTTAAACAAGAAGTCCCACATTTTCATTTTGCACCGGATGCTGCCAATTATACAGCCTGTCCAGCAGAAATAGAGGAATATGACAGGGTTGGTGTCAGAACATAGCTCACTTGTGACCCTGAAATTTGTTTTTCATCAGCAACTTTTTGCAGTGAATCATTAAGTATGTAGTTCTTAGAAAAAAACACCACCCTAAAACTATGTAAGACATTCATGGAAGATTAAAAAAAAAAAGTTAGATCTTTATCATCTTATGTTAGAGCTTACGGTCATTCAGGTTTGGGAGTTAACACGGTCTTCATTCATCAATTAGACAGTCCATAATTAAGAGCTAAATTGCACGTTATGGATAATAATTATAATAGTAGTTTAGGAAAAAAAAAGGCATCTCTGAGGGCCGGAGCGGTTGGAGAATATGTGAAAAGGGAAAGATGGGAGCCATTTAACCTCTCACCTACCTATTTTTAGAGATGTCTGTGCCCAGCCTGTCACGTAAAACCCTCCAAGTCTAGTCCCAACCACTCTCCCCAGCTTCTTCTTTAACCGGTTTCCCCAAATACGGACCTGCCCCTGAAATTCACAAAACCTAGTTCAAGTGTGTCCACGGAGGCTCGCATACCATGTACTCAGATACTTGAAAGGTACAACGCAAGGTAACAGAGTGTTAAATAATACACGTCCTACTCCGCCACGTTGATTATCCTGCCTTTCTAATGGTCTGAAAGGCTCTGCTCTAGTTCAGAGTTCTCCTGGACTCTTGGGGATCCCGCTCTTGCTCGCGGTGGGGGCGGTGGGGGGCGGCTTCCGCCCGAGGCAGCAGCCTCTCCTGTTACTACACCAGCTCCGGCCCACAGTCCGCGGGGCCTCACATGTGCCACGTGGACTCCAGCGCACACATCCAAGCTCCTCGGCTACCCGCAAAGAGCCACCCTTTGGTCTTTCTCAATGTGAGTGAAGTTCGCATCAGTAGCAAGATCTGCCTTTGGGAAGATGGATTTGGGGATGAGACCTGTGTAGGTCCTCACGCAGGTTTGGGGGCCAGTTGTGTGAAGAATTCTAGATCCTGGGGCACCAGGCTGTGGTTGCAAAGGGGAGGGGGCGGGCATGTCCTCTGCCCATGGACTTCATGTTTCATGGAAGGTGACAAGGGGGAAGAGGGCTAAAGCCTGGCCCTGCGATGCTCGGGACCTCCAGCAGGGGCAGCAGCACACGCTATGTTCCACCCACTCCCTCACGTCTCCTTTCCCCTAAAAACTGTTTTTAAGTATCTCTTTGTCTCCATATGCATCGCTCTCTCTGCCTTTCTTCTTCACCTAGAATACTCATGCCTACTCCGCTCAAGTGTCATGTGACCTTGTTCAAATGCTACTTCGTCTTGGAAGCTCTGCATACTCTCTTAGACACAGACAGTTCATTTCTGCTTTCCCTCCCGTTGGCATTTTGTTTCTGCCTCTATGATCACCTTTATTACCTTGCACTGTAACCGCTATCTCCCCCACTAGACTGTGAGTGCTTTGTCACATTTGGTCTCTTGTACCAAAAGAGTGATAGGTGACACATAGTACTCCCTCTTATAAACATATTTACGGAGGGAACGAATGAATGAAATATACTCTCATGGCCCCAAATGTGCCATGTAATGTAAAAGTTTATTTATCTTGAGGCATTATTGGTCTCTGAGAGTGGATGTCAGTATCTGCACGGCACCATCCTGGTGAAAACTGGAAATGCTCAGTCATCCAGATGTTTGGCGTCACGTGGACAGACCCCCCAGATGACTGACTGAATTATTCAGTTTTCATCGGAATGATTGGCGTTGTGTGTATCTGGCCTCGTGTTATCAGCTCTTGTACCCCCCTCCACCGTGGGTTCAAGAACTGACTCTTAGACACCCAAATGCTCAGCAAGCTGTTAATGGGACACAGCGATCTCCCCCCACGTGCTACTCATGTGAAAGCTGACGAGTTCAGTGCCAAAGGTGATTTCAGTTCATTGGTCTTCATTGTCATTAGCAACTAGCATTTATTAGGCATTCACATGTGCAGAGCACATTTTCAAATGAAAGACATCATGACAAACATTAGCTGATGAGAGATTTTTTTTAAGCCCTGGAATCAGCTATCCTGCCGCCTACCAAGCTATTTTATAAGATTTCTGCCTAAAGGAAGTTCAAAGCATGTACTACATTTCGATTATTAAAATCTCACTCACTTCATGGGAGTCTGTTTTCCTCATTTCCCACCCCCTGTTCTGTCTTTGTTTTTGTCTTTGATCCCAAACTCTATTTGTTGAATGTGCATTTCATTTGTTCATTATTTGAAATACTATGAATCTTTGGAATATTCTGCCTCTTGACTTGGGTAGCTGAGGTCAGTGGAAACACAACACACTGATGATCAGAAGCCTGAGTTCGACCTCGCTTCTGTCATTTGGTAATTTGAGGAAAATCATTCGACCTCTCGGAAGCTCAGTTTCCCGATGTGCACTCAGCAGAGGCTCTGTGAGGATGCACGAGACAACGTACGAGAAAGCCCTCCGCAAACTCCTAAGTCGAATCAAAGTATTAGGAGATCACTGTTATTTGCCCAAAGTCCCCCTTTCCATTCGCTTTAAGTGTCGGCTCCTTGCAAAAACGAGCTGAGACGGTGTCTGAGCCATCGTCTTGTAGGGCGTCCAGATGTAATGGCAAAATAACAAGCCAACAGAAACTTAATCAACAGTGATGATGGTGATCGTGGTAGCAAGAAAACAAAGGATCTCTTTTAAGCAGCACGGATGGGGAATTAGAGGCGGGAAATTTTCCAGAGGTTTCCAAGGAGGACCCAGGACCTCTGATGCAAATTCCCAAGCTCAGCACGTGCCTCCAACCACGCTGCCCTCCAGCCAGCGTCCTCCCCGCGGAGTCGCCCAGTGAAACCTGATTTTTCGTGTACTTTTACAGGGTTCTCGCTCAGGCGGTGTGTCCAGGAAGGAATCTCTGGGCAGGGGCACTGCTGTCCCCCCGCTTGGAGCTGGAAGAAGAGGCGACAGATAGAGACCGGTCTCTCTCCCTGGAAGCAGTGACATGGGCAAATGCACCCTGGTCGCTTTTTTTCTCAACAAAACACATTTGGTCAGCCATTTCCCTTCAGCTTCTACAGAAATTTGAGAACGTGGGTATTTTAAAAGCCCCACTTCGGAGCGAGAATGTGAGCACCTATTATGGAACTGACAGACAAGACTCAGAAAAGATATTCCTTAGATTCAAACCGGTCAGGGGAAAGGCCAGGTCGCTGGAAGCAGCAGGAGTTTTCATTGAACAACAATACCACACGGTGGCCCCAGACAGAACTGCACCGAGAGCACGAAATGTCGAAAACCAGTTTGCCTCCCTACCCCCACCCTGGGCAGCACCTTTCTCCAAAACCTGCGAGAACGTCACAAAACGGGTGCCATTAAAAATAAAATATTTGCTGAATATCAGAAGTATCCTCTTAAACATTTCCAAGACACATTTTGAACTACTTGGTTTCACAAAGCCTCTGACAGTCCCCAGGTGGAGGGGACTGTCCAGCCCTGGGTGTGCATGGTCTTTGTCATCCAGTAGGTGGCACGTCCACGAGGACGGGGCTGAGTCTTTCGCCTCTGAAAGGCAGGCTAGTGCGTTGGAAGGAGCTCCTGGGAGACCCGGGCCTGTTCCACGGTTCGTTGTGTGTGGCCTCAGGAACACTGCGTACACGTGTCCCCCCTTATTTGCGGTGATACATTTCAAGATCCCCGGTGGGTGCCTGGAACCGTGCACAGTACCAAACCCGACATAGGCTGTGTTTTTTCTTATGCACGCATACCTTTATACTAAATTAGGCGCTGTAAGAGATCACCAATAATAATAGACCAATTATGCCACATACCATAACAAAAGTTATGTGCATGTGGTCTCTCCTCAAAATGCGTGGAACTTTCCACATGATATTTTCAGATCACAGTTGATTGTGCGTAACTCAGTAATCGAAAAAGTGGAGATCAAAGTAATTGAGTCAGTGCCAGGAAGACAAGTTCATGGGTGAACAGTGCCTGGTATATAGCAGCTACTTAATATTTTTCAAATGGATAGAAGGTGCATCTGCAAACATCTGTTTGTATTTTTCACTTTGAAACCTACGACCGCAGTATTTTTTCAAAACTACAATTTTAAAAAGTATTAAAATTCTCTCTTTTTATGTCATTTTGGTCCTTTATTTTGACTTCCTGTCATATCACCTCTTTGTGTTCATGTAATTTTCCTAGCCTGTTACTACATATATCAACATGCTCCTAGATTTAGGACTTAAAAATATTTCCTTAACCTGCAAGCCCATCGACCTAATCTTTTTTCTTTCTTCCTTTTACTATTAAAATTTTCAAATTAATTTCTCCCTCCATTTCTTCACTGTGAAGACACACTCGAAACTATCCAAAATAGTTTATCACCCACTGTGCTACAGAAACTAAATATACTCAAACATCTCCGATGACTTTCTAATCACTAAATTTCATGAACTTTTAAAAGCTTATTATAATTTTATTTTTAAACATACGTTTTTAAGGAAAAAAAGTTCTATGTTCTAGATCTAAAGCTGGTTTTTTATTTTGATGATATCAAGTGAGCCTCCCAAAAAGGTCTTTGCCCCAAGAGCAAATAGGTCTAAAATGCAGAAAGTTACATTACTATGCAATTATGATATACCTCTTACTATATAATTCCAAGTGAGCCTAAGGATGTGCATGTGGCATATAATATAACATAAATGGCTAGATGTCCTATTCTGGAAAGCAAATATTCCAGGAGATTTGCTTTTGGGATCAAAAAACATTCCTTACAGCTACAGCGTAAGCGTGATTTTTTTTATGGTGTGTTAGCATATTTAATTTAAGCAGAAGAAAGCATTTTCTGATTTAGTATACAGAAAACGAATTGCAGAGAGACTAATATTTCTCAGTAGCTTAGTACAGTTTAATCCAAAAGACCTGACCCCGTGGGAAAGTCCTCGGGGATCCTGTTCTTAACCTCTTCTACCTCCATTTTGTAGCTGTCATTGCTGTTTGTCACCAGCTGGAATGGAAACCCTAATGCCAGAGATATGCTGGCCATGACAGGAGGGGAGGAGAGAGGAGAGGAGGGGAGTGGAGGGGAAGGGAGGGGAGGGTATTTATATATTTATACATTAGCGATACGCATTAACAATAGCATGCTAATTAAAATAGACCACTGAAGCATCAGGGTTTAACACCTTTTAAACTCCGGGTTTTTTTTAATCACCTGAATTTTAAAATAATCTATTTAAAAAACGGTTAATTATTCTGAGCAGTCATTTCCCTCACTCTTGAGTCATTCGAATTATTTGAATTTTTACTATGTCTTCTCACAGTGGCCAATTTTATTTTGAAGAGCAGCTCTATCTTCTACAGGAAGATGAGAAAGTTATGCTAAAAAGGGCACCGGGTCGGAATAGAATGCCCGACGTTCCATTTTGACCGTGCCATGTCGGAGCTATTTTTGAACTGGATTCATCATCCTGCTCACCTGCTGGGCAGCCTGTCCTCCTCCACGATTTCAGAATGTCACGTGACCCATCATGCTGCTGTGCCTCTGGTCACGCGTTTCGCCCAGTCCGTAGCGCTGTCCGTCAAATCTCAGACTGTTGGTCACATGACTTGATTCCATATGCCACCCACTCGGTAAAGCTTTTTGCCAAAGTTCATCTTTCTGTGGCGTTTTTATTATGTCTTTATTATTGAACATGTATTCATGTGATTATTAAACAATTATTAATTGTTTATTATTTGTCCCACTGGACTGTAAACTCCTTTAGGGCAGGGGCCATGTCTTCTTTCTCTTACTAGAAATAAACAATGAATTCCAACCTCACGAGGAGCATCCATTATGATTTTTTTATGCTCCATAAATGCTGTCGCCTGAATAAATAAATGGAAGAATGACCGACATCTCCTTATGTATAAGGAACCATGCTGAATGTTGTATTAATATTTAAAAATAAGGATACGCTCAATAAAATCTG
>NW_006432945.1:15782021-15783293 GCF_000325575.1 Pteropus alecto | reverse complement strand
GGCTGGCAGAGTAAGAAGAGCAAATGGCTTTTGACATCTCAACTAAGTAAAAGGAGGCAGCTGTGTGGTAATCAAAAGGGGACTCAACTGGGACCAGAAGCTCTGACTTCCAGGACCGGCTCGGACGCTAGCTTTATGACTCTGGCCACCTTGAAACATCGCTGAACGCCAACGTCCCCATCTGCAAAATGAGGTGCTTAGATCACGTGATCGCCAAGGTCCTTTCCAACGTTAACACTCCACGACTCTAAAACACTATGAAATCATCAGAGTTGCCATCAAACTCAAACTCAAGTTTTGCCAAGGAGAACCACTTGTGTATTTCTGGATGGCTAATAACCTTGACTGGACAATATAACTATTCACAAGAGAGAATAACAAATTATAATTCTTTTTCCATTGTCTAAGGCCAGATGATTGGTTCTGCAGATTATGCACTGTTCTCAGCTCAAAGTCCCAACGAGTGTTATGCTCCAGCTGTGGTTCAGAGGGCAGGAACAAACGCACATCTTCGATCTAAGTTGAAAATGTGTGCCCCAGCTCAGAACCGAGAGGGCGTGAGTAGATGTGCATCTTCTTCATCTAGATGAAAAAATATGGCACACATCAAGTGACGCTCCAACCAGAGAATCCTTCTGGAACCATGAGAAACAGAAAAAAAATAGCCCTGTGCAACTTCAACTAAATTGGAATTGATA
Organism: Pteropus alecto; assembly: GCF_000325575.1. NCBI lineage: Eukaryota > Metazoa > Chordata > Mammalia > Chiroptera > Pteropodidae > Pteropus > Pteropus alecto. The sequence goes on along the minus strand of NW_006432945.1, from coordinate 15,782,595 downwards.
TTTGTTGCAGAGCCTGGAGACTTGCCTCTTGGCAAAAGTAGATTTTTCCCAGTTGGTTTCGAAAGTCTAATGACATAACACAACAGCTGGCCTCGTAATTCCTATTAGGCTGCATCTGCCCCTGACATTTGAGGGTGACCATGACAGCACTCCCCGTAGGGACCTCACCAAGCTTCAGAAGATAATCTTCTTCTTTTTAAAAATCATATATTGTCCTGGGTATACATGCCCGTGATCAAAGAATCTGGAATCAACAGGGAAGACACAGAGAAAATATGAGAAAGGTTTTATTTGCTTCGGGCAAACATGAAATGTCTCGTAATCCAACTTCTTAGTCCATGACCGATTGTGCTTTTTTCCATTACCACAAAAGAAGTAATTGATATGAAGGAAAAACCGTGGGCTTTGGAGGCAGGTGGCTCTGGGCTTAGCCAGTAGCTCCTCAAATTTACTCGCTAAGTGACCTTATAGATATTACTTAATCGCTCTAGGTCTGTCTATTCATTTGCAAAATAGGAACACTTATTTCTACCACACAGAGTTGTGAAGTAGGTGTTTCGGTGGATGTCACACA
>NW_006432945.1:15770076-15781984 GCF_000325575.1 Pteropus alecto | reverse complement strand
ACACGTCATCTGCGATGATGGCAGAGAGGGTTGTTATCTTCAAGAACTGAAAGGTGGTGTTTTAAAGTGGAGGACAGAATTTTCAGTCTTACATACAGAAAAGCTGAGCTGCATTGTCGTCAAGCGATTGTCGACTGTAGACGGGACCGGTGTCCACGGTGACCTAGGAAGGTGACGTGGCAAGGCTGGCTTAGTGGGGGAGCTTCCTGTGCAGTTGCGAAGGGCCCTGGGTTTAGAAGGGCCCCACTCCTGGTTAATGCTCTGCTGTCGACACCTTGAAAGGCTTAATGATGTTTTAACAAGGGGCCTTGCATTTTCGTTTTGCACTGGTCCCTGCGTATTACGTAGTCAGTCCTGAAACTTAGGAAGGAAATTCAGTGCTATCTGCATGCTTGCTCAGATTTATGGAAAAGAATGTGGAGGCATCACTCTACCTTATAATAAGAATAGGTATTAGTCTTTGTGCTTTGGGTTTCAAAGGGTAAAGGTAATTCCGAGTTGGCTTTGTAGAGTCTAAATGGACTAGATTCCATATTCACGTATGTAAATATAGCAAAGATTGGAAGATAAATCAAAGAGCGGCAAGAGCATTCGCACATAAAAGTTCTCAAAACAAAAGCATTTTTCAGGTAGACTGCCTGGGTTCAGATTCCAGTTGGGCTTACGAGCCGTGGAACATTGCGGGAGTGGCTAAGTGTAACTATGTCTCAGAATGTCATCTATAGAATGGTACAATAGCAATTTCTTTGTGTTGTCGTGGGCAGGAAGATAAAAGGCTGTGATATAATCCAGGTGAGAGATGATAAAGATGTGAACTAAGGTAACTAATCATAGTTTAAGTAAGTGGACACAGTCGACAGATAGCAGAAGTAGAATGACCAGGACATTGAGGAAGAGAGACGGGGAAGAGGCAGGAAGGATCGCCATGTTGGGGCCTGGATAACTATGCTTGGTGATAAATCATTGATAGCAGTGCTTAAGAGGATGACAGGATTTGGAAGGGTGATGGCTTAGATGGTAATAAATTTATTTGGGGACATGATGCGTTTGGGGTGTCATTAGACCATAAAATAGAAATGTTCAATCAGCAGTTAGATATATAACTTCAGATGTGGATAAAAGATCTTGGTTTGGAAAATGATTTGAGAATCATTAGCATAGACGTGAAAAGTGAAACTGTAAAAGGAAGGGGAACATGTTTAGAGTGAGGAGAGATGAAAACTCCTAGCAGAAAACACAGGAAGTAATGTCCTCACCATTCGTCTTGGCAATGATTTTTTTTTCGGATTTGACACCAACAGCAAAGACAACAAAAGCAAAACAAACAAGTGGGACTACTTTGGACCTAAACATTTCTGCACAGCAAAATAAACTATTGACAAAAGGCAAAGGCAAGCTGGAGAATGGAAGAAATTATTTGCAAACCGCACATCCAATAAAGGGTTGATATCTAAAAATACATGGAACTCATATAACTCAATAGGATAAACCTAATAACTCGATTTAAAAGTGGGCAAAGAACCTATCTTTCTAAAGAAGACATTCAAATGGCCAATGAGTACATGTCAATGTGCTTAACATCACTAATCATCAGAGAAATAAGAATCAAAACCACAGTGAGATATGACCTCACACCTGTTAGAATTTCTATCGCCAAAAGGCAAGAGATAACAAATGCTGGAGAGGATGTGGAGAAAAGGGACCCCTCGTGCACTGTTGGTTGGAATGTAAATTGTTACAGACACTATAGAAAACAGTATGGCAGTTCCTCAAGAAATTAGAAATAGAACTACCATGTGACCCAGCAATCTCACTTCAGGGTATAAATCCAAAGGAAATAAAATCATTACCTGGGAGAGATACCTGTGCTCCCAGCTCATTGTAGCATTATTCATAATAGCCAAGGTACAGAAACAACCTAAGTGTCTGTGGACAGATGAATGAGTAAAGAAAATGTGGTGTATATAAATACAATGGACTATTATTCAGCCTTAAAAAAGGAAGGAAAATCTGACATTTGTGACCGGATAGATGAACCCAAAGGGCATTATGCTAAGTGAAATGAGTCAGAGAAAGAAAAAAAAAAAGTCGAACCCAGAGAAATAGTGAATAGAATGGTTATTGCCAGGGGCTGGATGGTGGGGGAAATAAGGAAAAGCTGAAAAAAAGATCTAAATTTTTAGTTATAAAATGAATAAGGAGTGAAAATTTAACGTATACCATGGTGACTATAATTGATAATAGTGTCTCGTTTAATCGAAATTTGCTAAGAGAGTAGAACTTGTGTTTTCATTAAAAAAAAAAAAAAGTAAACATATAAGGTGATGGACATGTTAAGTGACTTGACGGTGAGAATCTTTTCACAATATATATGTGTATCAAATCTTCACGTTGTACCCTTTAAATATCTTACAACTTTTTTGTCAATTATACATCAATAAAGCTGAAAAAGAAATGCTCTATTCATGGGGGGCCAAACTATCTCCTACGGTTAGCTTTTTAATTGTAATGATTAAAAAAATTAACTTTACAATAGAAAGATCTCTTATCATCCTAATCAAGTTCGGCATCATCAACAATAAGTCGATCCGACTTTATATGCTACCTGATGTAAGATAATATGAAGTGCACAGCATCCCTCGTAAAATACTCTTATTGAACATGTTTAACCTGAAGATAATTACTTCTTCAAATGCAACTTCCAGTTTACAGGAATACAGGAGATAAAAGAAGCAAGAGAATTATCATCCAGATGGAAGAAATCAGTCGGACAAATTCATATGGTAGGAGGTTTACAAGACAACGGGCCCAGTCGCTTCAAAATTCAATGTTATTAAAAAGAAAACAAGTATTGGGACTGTTCTCAATTAATGGAGACTAAAAAGATCTACAACCAAAAGATGGGGAAACTTCAGTTGGATTTCTGTTCATGAAAAACCTTCAGCAAATTAAGATATTTTGTAGACAACTGGGGAATGTTTAAACATGGACTGGTTTTAAGTTATATTAGGAATTTATGGTTCATTTATCTAGGGCAATAATAGTGTTATGCTATAAAGGAAATTTTGCTTATTTTTAAGAGCCGCATGGATATCTTAATTTTTAGGAGTGTCACAATGTCTGCATCTTACTTTGAAATGGCAAAATGTTAACAGTTGTTCTGTCTAGTTGTATGATGCATGAAATGTATTTTATTATTTTTTCGACCTATTCTGCACTCTTAAATTTTTTCATAACACATTGTGGGGTGTGGGAGAGAATGTTTTTCCGTTTAACGGTTTGTTGTCTAGAAAACTGTCCTAAGAAATTAGTGATGGATAGTGATCAAAATTTTATCAAAATGTTCCAGATGAAATAACTTAAGTGTATAACAGTTATAAATAGAGACAAATAAGCTCTGTATTCTCAAAGGAAAAAATTAATCTCAACAGGATTTTTTGGCAGGTTGATTCTAAAATTTATGTAAAACAGCAAAGGGCAAAGAATGGCCGATTTGTTTTTGAAAAGAAAAGAAAGGCAGAAAATACTTGTGAGTCTAAATATAAAGATCAAAAAGTTAAAGTTAAAAAAGTATGGTGTATGAACAGACTAATCGATAGAACAAATCAGACAACTCACAAAATAGGATATGTATCTATGGACTTTGGATACATGACAGAGGTGGCATGACAAATTACACGGGAAAGGAGAAACGATTTAATAAATGGAGCTGGGACAGTTATAATGCATATGAGAGAAGAATAAAATTGTAGCCCTACCTCAAGCCATACACAAGATCAATTCCAAATCGAGTTAAGAACCTAAACATTGAAACATGCGAACAGGAAGAAAGAGAAAGGTTCCTAGCTGGAGGAGAATATTAGGTTGAGAGATTTGTTTTTGGTTTTAAAAATAGGAGAAACTTGAACTTTAGAAAAGCATCCAGTAGAGAGGGAGACAGAGGAAAGAAACGAAGTATTTCTAAGACATGACATGTGAGGCACTGGCTAGCGGAAGCCGGAGGCCAGAGCTGCCATCCAGCTGTCTGGTTGGTTAGGAACTGGGGAACCCCTGTACACATTAACTTCTGACGCTTCAGCTTCCACATCTGTCAAGTGAGGACTCTATTAGCTCAGGTTCTTTGTTGCAGGGTGTAGACACTGACTCTGGCTGGCTCAAACTCATCGGGAGCATGTGGGGACACTCGTGAATCAGAGGGGATGCTGCAGAACAGGACTCAGGAAGAGCAGAAACCCGGGCAGTCCGGACCCCCGCGCAACAGAAGAGATGGACGGTTCTAGCATCCTGGCCTCTCCAAGCATAATAGTCAGTTTACGGCCTTTGCTAATGTGCTCAAGATGTAAATTCTAGAAAGTTTAGATCCAAATGACCTAATTTAGATTCTTTGCTTATCTTCCAGCTAGAGGAGAAGAGAGCATCTTTATTCACGGTTCCATCGAACTGTGGAAGAGTGTTATTAGGAAAAGGATGGATGGCAGAGACCACGTAAAAAAAACAAAACCCTGACAAACCTGCACATACTCCATGCCTTTGGCGATCTAAGGATCTACACTTTTTATTCTCATACATGTACTTTCAATAATGCCTTGGTCTAACATCACGTCAATGTTCCACAATGAAAACGCATTCATCTTCTCTTCAAAGATGCACAACCCCAACTGCAGGTGCCTCCAGCTCCAGGATCTCTGAGTAGTCTATGCTTATTCTCTACCTCTGCCATCATCCCAGCTCAGGAGTCTGCAGCCTGTGGGGCAAGCAAACTCATGCGACGGAAAATAAGCATGGCTTCCTGTCACAGAGAAGTGCATTTACGTAGTGCTCTGCTCCTTAGGTCTCAGAGATCCCCAACGGAGAGCCATGGAAAGTAAGGTCCCCGGTGGCCGTGTGACTTGCCCAAAGCCACTGATGACAAAGTAAACAAGCCAGGGTCTAAATCTGGGTCTGCCCAACTCCAAAGCCACTCCTTGCCTTCCCATCATAGATGGGTTAAAACAACGTGAAGTAAAGGGCCTCCTCGAAGAATTTTAACAGGAAACAAAGCTTTGGGGAATGAAAGTGGAGGTCTGCGGAGGGTGTCAGGCTGTGGATGGTTTACGGTTGTAGATATATGAGTAGGGGGTGAGAAGTATGTTTATTTAATGGAGAGAGGAGGGTCAATCGGGCTTTCTTATTTTTAAAATGATTTCACAATAATAAAACACTATATATACACTTTATAAGTAGCTTTAGCGACTATCTCTTCAACCATCCTTTTGCCAATAGGTATTTGTATAGATTATTTTATTAGTAAAGGCTTTGATTGACATAAGTTAGTAGGTCACTTAGATACCTGATTACTCTATCGATTTTTTAAAAAAAAATCTCTATACCTATAGTAAAAATACTATTCAATGAGAGATAGGATGGTGTTGAAATTGACTATTGAGGGAAAAATTAGATTCTCACCTTCTATCATCCAGCCAAACAAATGCTCGATACATTGAAAAGTTATTTTTAAAAAACATACGGAAAAAAATCTTAGGAGAAAATATAGAAAATATCTGGAAATGGGAAAGAAGGCAAGAAGGCAACGAAACAGTCCTACTGGGGTACAGGGGGGCTCGGGCGTTGCTCGAACTAGCGATTTGAAGCTCGTGATAATGGAGGCAGGTAGGTATTCAGGGGGTGGTGGGGCGGTCAGTGCCCAAAACACTGAATTCCCTTCAAAACCTTCTAAGAGCTCATGCCCACCCTCACTTCTTTACGCCTAGCAAAGAACAGCGCTAGACATTTCGTCCTGCTAAGAGTTACTCCCAAGTTAAATCTTGGAAACTGCACACAGGCGTAATTATTTTGGTCAATCAGGAGAAAGCTTATTGTGTTTCAAAACAAGTCACGCAAGGAAAGATTTAAGGAATTTCATTTTAGCCCGAAGATGTGAAATTTAAACTTCTACTAAAGGATGCTTGGAGGGAATGTTTAGAGAAAGTCACGGTGTTGGCTAGACTCTTTCTGAGTGACTTATTCTGGTGTCAGGTATGTGGTAAGGATTAGTAAGAATCTCGATTTGGCACAATCTTGGTTCTCACCGTCTCAAATAACAAGCTGGTCACACTTGGCTTTTATTTTCCTTGAGTGTTTAGATCGCATTCCACTGTTGGCTTGGTCGCTATTATTCAACTTACACTTTAAAACGAACATTTATCTGTTAGTAAGCGAAGAATACCACAGAGAATGTTTTTCTCTTTGTTTTTAAGTTTTGGGTCAGAATATTTATAACTAGATGAATTCCAAGAGAAACAAAGATCTAAGCTAATGACTGCAGTTGCTGCTACAGAATTCAAATCCTCGTGTGTCATCTCTGACTGTAATTTTTAAATTAGTGATTATACGGTGTCAAATACTGTGAGAGCTTCTGCCAAGCAAAGCAAACCTAAGGGATAATGTCACAGTAGGGAGTATTGCCAATCAAAGGAACGAGCTCTGAGCAATCAGGGATATGGTTTAAGTGGGAGAAGTCGCAGCTCGGGGAATTCCAAGAGTGCTGGTGCACTGATGAACTGTCAAGCGTCCGTCCCAGTCAGGAAGGCTTTGTCTTCAAGATGAAGTTCAACTTGGCTGTGTCAACCGACACAGGCTGAAGTTGGATTAAAAAACCAAACCAATGCACCAACTGCATTGCTCAGGGAAGAGTCTCAGGGCTATCGCAAAGCTACAGAGAAAAGATGTGAACCTCACGGAATAAATGAACAAAGCAGAACTGGGAAGGAGCTAGAGAGGTGCAGCAGGACCTCCTCTTCTCAAGCATTATGGTAGAGCAACGCCCCCTCTATCCTGTTAGCCAGCAAGAAATGTAAGTTATGGAAACCATCCAGGGGTGACATTAGACAGAAACTTAAGTCGGCATTTGAACATCATAAAGGCTTTGCTGAGGTTTAGGAAAGAATCAGGGGCCTTGCAACGAGGCCCTGCGATGAGAGGTTTAAGCACTGGGGCCCTCAACGCGACCGAGATGCTAGTGATTGGTGGAGAATATAGGCAAACAGCAATGATTTGAAAGATTGGGCGTGGGGTTGAGGAACCACTGAGAGCTCCGACTCTGCCTGGTGAAGCTGTGACCCAGGAGGGGTGTGGGTGCTGATGCCCGTGAAGGAGGAAGGTCTAGGGCCTTCGAAGCAATAAATTCAAGCTAACTTATTAGAATAAACTTTCCGACAGTGTAATTTGTTTTCTTTGGGAGATAAACTACTCCTGGTGTGGAGAAATGGGAAAGGTTAAGCCAAATATCGTCTGGGAAAAACCCATTTTACAATGAGATGGGAGCCTGGTGTCCAACACCATGTAATTTTACAATGAGATGGGAGCATGGTGTCCAACACCATGTAATGGAGGCCACGTGATGCTGACACCCACAGTGACTGCTGTGCTGATTTTGACTCGAACTCCTGGGCCTTCTCGGGTTTAGGAAGAAGTGGGTAACTGTTCAGCATCCTCTCTCTCAGAGGCCACGTCTGCAAGAGGGAGGAAGAGGTTCTTCTCTGACTCATCACGGGAAGGTCCCCCAGGGAGGCGTAAGCTAGGACCGAATTTGGGTGAATGTAGAAGGGATCCAAGAGGCAAGAATGGCTTCTTCAGAGGCCTAGGGATTTGGGTCGCTTGTGCTTTGGGGTGACATTTTGGGGGCCGCTTCCATTGGCATCCGGATCTCTGAATTTCATGGCGGGTATTGGATGTCTCTTGCAAATACCTTAATTTTATATCTTCTTATCAGGTGGTACCTCTAATAGCCGCGGACAGACTTCTGAACATGTCTTGGATTTATTTGTCCCTAGTAGTCGTCACAAGCCCAAGTCACAAGCCCAAGTCTTTAGAGTCACTCAGATTTTGCATCCACTGTTATGTTTGTAGCATCTTTGACTTTTTCTTGACTCCGTGTACGTAAGAATCTTGAGTTACCGGTATCGCCTGGTTTAGTGTGAGTGTCCTGACTTTCGTTTGGGCTTAATTCCTCTTCTGTATTGTCCAGGCCCACATGTTTTCAAGATCCCCATCACAATCACATATATTCCTCACAAGATTCCCTTTAGCCGTGCAAGTCAGGTCACAAAATAGCCTAGGTTTGCAGCCCAAAGAGTGGCCGGTGTTTTGGGGGAGTAAGGAAGTAGGAGGCCTGTGGTCTTACACTGTGACAAGGAGAAGGACGGGTGTTAGTCATGTAAAGACAAGTAAACACGTTGGAAACGGCCTGTGTCCATTTAAGTCAACACATATTTCTTGTGTGCTAATACATGCAAGTCCCTCGGTGAGAAAATTCAGAGTATGTAAAGATGAATGAAATACACATCTAAACGTTAAAGAATTCGACATCTCATGGAGGGGGACTGGACACCTGACATCTTTGATGTAAACTGGGGAGTGATACGATCGCGTTGTCTCCTAGACTGGGGTAAAGGCGACAAAGGACAGGTAACCTTTCCGAGGTCAGCTCGGCCTCCTCGGCTTACACAGGTGCAGCTCTCGCCTGCTAGAGAAACGAGACTGTAGCTTTAACTGAAATACAACAGTCTTTATTAAATAGTCCAAAACTATCCTTAAGGAGATCTCATTGACTCCTCTTGCCCCTTACTACTTTTTCCCTCTTCCAATTCTACCATCGCATTCATTAGAGTGATTTCCAAACAACCAGTTCCATTTTTCCTTAGTTTTTCTGTTTCAGTCTCGTATCACCCACGGACTCTTGGGAATGTATACTTCATCACCACTTCTGCCTTAACATATCCCAAACAGGACTGGCTTCCCACCCTGATGAAACCCATCCTTCACAGAACCCTTCCGGCACCTGTCACCCAGGTTCCACATCTTTTCATTATCCTTGATTCTTTATGTATCTGAGTGCCAGTACGTGTTCACCACTCATTCATCTGACACTCTGGCATCCTGGTCCAAGTCCCTCTAAGCTTTCCCTTTGAACACAGCTTCGCTTGTGTCCATCTCTAATTCATTCTTCACACATCTGCCAGAGTAATCGTTTAGAAATATTAATTACATCAGGGCCTCGCCCAATGCCCAAGGCCTTATCACACTTAAAATGATTTATTTCACCTGACAAAGGCTTGGGTGACGCAGTTCCTGCTCTGTCTTCAGCTCCTCGCTCTCTACGTGAAACCCACACCGGCTTGTTTTCGGTGCCACCACCACGCCAGACTCATTAGCCGTTCACCTTGCCCGTAGTGCTTGACCAGATCCTTGCTGGGCTGGCTTCTTCTGTCATCCGGTTCTCAGCAGAACATCCGCCGCCTGCTCAGAGAAGGCGCCCTGATCATCCTCCTCCCCTCAATTTTTTTTTTTTTTTTTTTTTTTTTTTAGTAACATGGCCCTTCATAGCTCTCATCACTTTCTGATGCATTCTTTATATCAGCTCCACGAGAGTTTGGGACTCATCTCTCCTGCTCAGGCACTGTGTCCTTACTGCCTTCTAAAGTTCCTGGAAGAAACATCTACACAGAGCCAAGCACAGCACTGTGCACCGGGACACGGAATGAACGCGATAAGATGTCGTCAGTGGAAATGTATCTGTTATCCACTTGGCATTGTCACCTGATCCCTGCGTGATGCAACCAGTTGTTCCTCAGACTTCCATGACCTGACAGACTGTCCCTTTGGATTACATCTTCCCCCCTGGGAAACACAGCATCATGAGTGTGTTTCGTTGCACTTGGTCAGGGAACGGTTCTGTGGCTTCTGGAGATCTGACGCCATCATTTCGTTTACTTGTATGTTTCACCTTTAGTGCTTAATTGCGAAGCTGCTTTTCTTATGGCTTTGTGTGTTTCGGTCCTGTCTTAATTAGACAATGAATGCTTCACATTATATCTATCTAAATTCACCATATTGTTCAATGTAGAAAAAGTGTGCCCGATCAATTCTTTTCAAGTTGATTTCCAACATATCTTTCTGTAATGACTATAGTCACTAAGTATGACTATTGGGAAAAGGCGTATTTTGTTTCTTAATATGTTGTTTCCTTCCCCAGAAAAATAGAAGAAGAAGAAAAAAGAAAGAAAGAAAATGTGCCTTGGGGAAAATCTTCACTTAGAGCATTTACCGAAAGAGAATAAGCAGCCGATTCTGAGGGGCAAGGCTGATGGTTTTATTTTACTTCCCAGCAGCAGAGTGAGAACGCTAATAATGAAATTTTTTAAATAACCCCTTAAAATGAAAATGGATCTCAAATGAACTTTGCTTCATATATTTCTTTGCAGTAAAGATGGCTGAAATTTAAGCCTCTATCATTTTCAATCTACTCTGAACAGCATAAATCCTAACCAGATTTTAATTCATTTCTTTGTGGAAACTCTCTTCCTGATCCCTGCCCTGCCGTCCAGTTTGGAGCTATCCTGAGTGCTGTTTGCAAAACCGATTTAATTGCGAATGTTGGAGGCCGCTTCGACTGTGGAAACGCATTACCCAAGATCATGTGTTCTTGATCATAAAAGAAAAAAACATACGGAATACAATTTGCCAAATACGCTCAAATATATACTTAATGTGTTCACAATAGAATAATAACTAATTAATACATCGACAGCAATTGCCATTTATTGGGGGAGGTGTTACATGTTGGGATAAAATTAAAAACTGTATGCTCTTAACAAGTCAAAGGGAGTAGTTATTATCCCAATTTCGTACATAGGAAAGTGATGCTTAGAGAGTTTAAGAAATCCACCTAAAGAAGTTAAAAAGGTAGAATTCAGATAAGGTTCTCTGTGGCTCAGTTAGGTGTCTCTGGCCTTAATTTCTTTGCTGTATAAAAATTCATTGATTCCAGCCGGCTTGTATTCAGAAGCTGCTCTGCCTTCGCCACAGGTCACATGCAAAGGGGGGCTTCGACGACTGGTGGAATGCACTTGCATTGGTGGACAGGTTGGCAGAAGATCACTGGGGATGACTTCTAAGCCTTCGTTTATGGTTTGATGGGAACAGTAATAGTATTTGGAGTCACATGATCTGCATTTAAATCTTAAATCTAGGAATCTCTCGGGCAAGTTACTTAATGAGTTAGAACCTCAGCCCTCTTGCCTATAGAGTTGATAGTGTGAATATTTTTCTCCCAGAGATGCCTCAGGCATTATGTTACATGAAATCGTTTTGAGGGGTGGGGATATCTTAGCTCGAGTCTAAGTAGAAGTCCAAAATAATTTGCAAGCTGATGGGAGGGATGTGCCAGAAGCCTGCTCGCGTGGGTACTTTGGACTCTTCTGGTACATGTCTGGGGAAATGGAGGGGTGACATCGGCATATGCTGGTTTGCAGGGAAATGAGGAGACTTCAGGAAGAAAACCCATCCTCAGGGAGGAAGGATCCAAGTTTTTATCGTTGACCAAATAATAAAAACTCAATTACTGTAAAGGGAGAAAGATTCTACATAGAGTTTGGCATCCATCAGTCGAAACTGTCTCCCAGCCCCGTCCCCGACGACTTCAGCCCGAAAGCTAAGTAGAGCATGAAAACTGGAAAAGCTGTTCACTAAACTCTTTACAGAACTCTGGGGCACAAGAAGAAGCTGCTTCCGGGTCTGTCTGACAGAGGAAAACAAGCAAAGCTTCTGCCTCACTTTGCTGACCACCTCAGAACTTGGAAAACTTTGGGCTTTTAAGAAATTGCCTCAAAAGCCTAGGAAGCACTGGCCGCACCGGAAGAAAATGTAGGGTGATGGCCAATTTTATGTGTTGACTCGATGGGGCTAAGGAACACCCAGATAGCTGGTGAAGATATTCGTGGATGTTTCTGGGAGATGTTCCCAGAAGAGATTAGAATTCGAATTGAGGAACGGAGCAGGTGACACTCCCCAGGTGGGTAGCAGCACCCAATCTTTTGAGGGCCCAAACACAACAAAAAGGCAGAGGAAGGAGGAACTTGCATTCTCTGCT
>NW_006432945.1:15764677-15770027 GCF_000325575.1 Pteropus alecto | reverse complement strand
TTAGGCTTTTGGACTCAAGTCCGATGGCAATTCAATGAAGAAATGGATAGCCTTTTTGATAATTAAACGTCCACATGCGAAAAGTAATAAACTTCAACGTTAGCCTCATCCCTTTTACAAATATCAACTCAAATTGGTTTATAGATTGAAAAGTAGAAGGTAAAACTTTAGAATTTCAGAATAAAATGTAGAAGAAAATCTCTGTGACCTGGGATTAGGCAATGGATTCTTAGACATTATCCTAAATTCACAATCCATTAAAAAAAACTGATAAACTGACTTCATCAAAATTTAAACCACTTACTCTGCAAAAGGCTTGTTAAGAGAATATAAAGACTAGAAGGAACTATCTGCACATCACATATTTGACAAAGGACATGTATCCAGAATATATAAAGAACTCTCTAAACTCAACAGTCAAAACACAAACAACCTAATTTAAAAGTGGACAAATGGCTTGGACAGACCCTTCATCGAAGAGGATAAATTGATGTCAAATGGGCACATGAAGAAAGCGTTTCACACCCTTTGCCACTGGGTTAATGGTGCAGCTGCTCTGGGAAACGGCATAGCAGCTGTTACGAAGTTAAACAGACATTTCACGTCTGACCCAATAATTCTACTCCCAGGGTTTTCATTGAGAGAAGTGAAAACGTATGTTCACACGAAAACCTGTACGTGCGTGTTTATAGCAACTCTATTCATAACCACCCCAAACTGGGAACAGCTCAACTGTGCTTTAACCACTGAGTGGACAAACACATGGAGGCCCAGCCATACGATGGGATACTACTTGGCAATGAAAAAGGAATAAATTATTGATACATTAGTTGAATGAATCTCAAAGACATTACGCTGATTGAAAAAAGCCAGTCTCAAAACATTACATGCTCTGTGATTCTACTATTATACTCTTGAATCAAAAGACAAAGCTATAGTGATGAACGGACCAGTGGTTGCCAGGAGCTAGGGATGGGGAGAGGCGTATCTCACAAGGAGCTCTTTGGGGTGATGGAGCAGTTCTGTGTCCTGTGGTGGGAGTTATATGAATCTGTGTTAAAATTCATAGAACTATACATGAAAAGGGGCAATTTTTTGTTAATAATAAAAATGTATGTTAATAATTAAAAAAAAAAAATGTTAGGACCGGTCCCCTCCTGGGCTCTCCGTGTCACCAAATGGTATTCTTGTTCTTGCATTCTACCGCCACCTTGTCATCCATTGCAAAGGTGACCCGCCCAGGGGGACTTCCCCAATAACTCCGGCTCGTCCTGCTCTGCTGCGTCTTGACGCCTATAACTTTTCCTATATCCTTCTTCCTGGCACATATTCTAACACTTAGATTATTCAAAAAACATTTCAGGTGCATATATTGGTCTGTCATAACCAAAAAGCTTTTTCCTCAAAAAGCATGCAGATAGAGGACAAACCCCAGACTTGCTGGAGCCAGAGTAATCAAAACGTTATGTCAAAAAAAGAGCCAATATTATTTCTATGAGTGTGAGACTTTTGGGAGAATAGCTTAGGACAAAATACCAGTGTGTATGGAATTCCAATTGTCTACGAAATGATTAATCACAAAATTTCATTGAAGAATATACAGACATAATCACTCGTATACATGCACACACACACACACATCTGCACCGATAATTCCCACTATCCATTCAAAATGACTGTGACCACAACGAGCTGAGGTGGTAGGTTCCTTTTTTAAGATTAAACATACTCATAACATTGTATTTTCGTATCTCTTTTATACACTCCACACCAAGTTTGCTTTGGCCTGTTTTCTAATTTAAATATCTTGATCTATATTTTTGCAATCACTTTCTGGAAGGGCCCGGGATATTTTGACATTAGTGAAGTTGCAAAATATTTTTACTCTGAACATTCCATGTCCAGCCAGATTTGTCTCTGTGTGGTTTTCTCTGCTGGGGATGTTCATTCCACACTCAGTCAATAAACACTGATTGACAACTTACCGTGTGCCAGGTACTATGGTAGATGCTGTGAGCAGAGAGATGAATTAAGACGGACATGATCCACAGATTAGTGACGGAGCAGACAAATGGGCCAAAATTGCAGGACACGTGGGTAGGGATATGTAAGTTATGGGAAAATCTAGAAGAGATGCCTGACCCAGTCAGTGAAAAGTCAGAAGTTTTCTGGAGGGAGTGACACTTGGCTGAGTTCTCCGAATAAATAAGAGTTAGATAGTCCACGGAAGATGGGAAGGGACTGACAGAATAGAAAACATGCTCGGATGTTATTCTTCCTTTCTTTCAGACGTGAAGGCTGAGGCTCAAATGTGTTGACTTCATTGTCCAAGGTTGTCACCAAGTAAATGGGAGAAGTTGATCTGATGTTCCTCTCACTGTAAAGACCCTGCCATTTCCATGACATAATGAAATAGGAGTAAAATGTGTCACTCTGGGGCTTTCAGTTGCAAACAAAAGAAACAGGGATCGGTTAACTTAAGCCAAAAGGACCAGACTGGTAGGGTCCCTGGCAGTTCTCAGATTGATGAAATGACCAGAGGGCAGGGTCTGAGAAGGGGGGCTGCGTGTCCAGAAGATGCTGCCATGGCCCCCCATGCTGGGCCACCGCATTCCGCCAGTAAGGCCACCAAAGCAGATTCTAAACAGTCCCTGCTTCTTCATGGCAATGCCGCAGCTTTATGCTGTGAGGTTGGCCGTCCCCCTAACAGGCAGGGACCAGGAAAACCAGGTATCTGGCCTTGGGGGGTCTTGCCACGCCAAACCTCTGTAATGCCAGATTCCCCAACACAGGGATAACCAAATTCGATAAGTAAATAAATGACAGATGTCCACTAGCCATCCTATAAGGTTCTTTTGGAAACCATGCTGACTCTCCATGTGATCCAAAGCAATAAATATACTTTAAACCTGGGAAATGGCGAGGCTGGCTTTATCGGTTCTGCGCCTGGCTGCTGAGCCAAACGGGCTGCGAGTGTACATGCGGACAGGAAAGATTCAGGTTTCAGGTTTGGGGGCGTTCTCGTGTGGACTTGTGGGAAACCAGGATGATGGACAATACGCATAAAGCGGAGGAGGGAGCTGGGATTCCGGTTATGAGACAGTCGAGGGAACGTTCAGGCGAAGCGAGGAAGACATTAAAGTCTAAGAAAGGATCCTAATGAGGGTTAAGGAAACAAGGCTAGTTTTGTGTAATATTTGGGATTAAGGAAAAAGCAGAGTCAACATCCGAAAACGTGGGAGATCCTGATCTCGCGATAATAACTGGACCGATGGGGCTAATTACAGGGAGAGCTCAGAGGAAGGGAGTTTGGGGGTACGCTGTCAGAAGGAGCTTTTCCAAAAGGAAATTAAGCGTTCCAGTTTCCCCATCCCTTTCCCCCATAGTAAAAAGCCACTGGGGCCTCAGGGTTTCCAGCGAGGCCACGGATTCCTAACCGGGTCACGTGGACACTCGGCCCCTTCATTCTCCCTTTGATGCGTGAGTGTGTTTAACGAGGTGTCCGACCTCTGTCCGGGCCCGTGGCTTCAGGGACAGATGTACAGAGGACAGGGGGGATGGGCCGAGCGGCCATCTAGCTGTCCGGGAAGAGCAGAAGTTCACGTTAGAGATCAGAGCCGGTTTCGTCCGAACCCTCTGCCCGGGCCGGGGAGCTGGGAAACCTGTGGAGTCGTTGCAACTCTCACTGACCGAGGACTTCATATCAAGCATTCGTCTACGTGCACTTACTGAATCCTCCGATCAGTCGGGGGCAGGTAGAATCACTGTCCCCACGACACAGGAAAGGAAACCGAGGCTCGCGGGTTGGGAGAACTTGACCAGGCTCACACACAGAGGAAGCCGGCGCTCTGCCTCGGGTTTTGCAGAAGGCTTTAGCAGCTGGCTGATTTCTGCCGCAAATACGGGGTAGTGGCCCAAAGTCCCACAAATCCTGAGGCCCATGTTGGTCGACGGAGCAGGGCACCTGGAGGGGTCTGTGCAGGGCACAGTGATGTCATCCGTGACTGGGGTGTCCACCTTTCTACTCTGCCATACGGTCGGTGATAGGTCATGTTCGAGAGCATAGTGAGTAAGAAACCCCGCCCCCAACCCAATGTCCCCACGGTGTTCTCTGCATGTGCGATTGACTGGTATTGAGTCACAGGTTTATGCCTAAATCCAGTCACCTTCCAAGTTTATGGGTTCACTAGGACGGGTCACCGATATCGCGATCCACTGCCCAAGGCCATCAGAGGGGCCACTTCCTTATCAAGCCAAAGAGGAGGGTTGGTAGGGAGATGGGTGGTGGCGGTGGCAGCTGGGAAGGCAAGCGAATGGGTCCGCTACGGAAACTAAGACAAACCTATTGTTCTAGAAACAACTTTAGTTCTAATACAACTGACGGAAATGGGGACGAGGAGAGGAAAGGAGGGGGGAGGGGGGGAGCGGCTATTGGGCGTTTATCGTGTGAATTACGTTAGCCCCTTCCACCTACTTCCCCGTATGTTCCTCCTATGGACCCTACTTACTGGTACTCATTTTCTAGAAGCTCTGGAAGGGCCTTCAAATCATACAGCCCCCACGTGGCGGAGCGAGGATTTGAATTTAGATCGATTCATTAGAAAGTCCAAGTTCTTTTGCTCTCAGGGGAGAAGGATTGGAGGTGATTCCTTTCAGATATAAGCATGAAGGAGACCAGTATCAAAGAAGAACTGCCATCTTCTAGAAAACTAGTCCAATGCCCCTTCTCACTTCCAGCCCTCTCAGTACCTCAGATCAAGCTAAGTCATTGATTCATTAATTGCATACGTAGCCTACTGAGCGCTCGTCTGTGCTCTATATTTCTCGGTATTGGATAATGGAGGAAGAGGCCGCTTTTCGGGCCCTGGAAGTTTCTGAAGGCTCACTCTCTTCCATCTACCGGAGGCAACAGCAACCGGGGAGAGCACTGGTGGGAACCGGGAGGGGGGCGGGGGGAGAAACACGGCAGGAAGAGAGCAGGGAACTCCGGGAGGGGTTTCTAATATTTCATTGTTATTGAAAATTACACTTCATAAAGTCTCGTTCGTTTAAAGTTCGAAGAGTGACAGAAAAATGGCTTTCATACTTAGGTCTGCTAAATGTATGATAAATCTGAAAAGATGGAGCAAGGAGAAACCGTAAGCAAAACAAAACAGAAAATCAGTGTGTAGTATAAATAACACTTCATTAGTGCCGCAGAGCCTTACAGAGCAGCCTAGAAAATTCCACAGAGTAATCGTAGTATACGGCGCAGGAGAGAATAATTTACTGTCATTAGGGGTTTGTAATCCCTACGCTGGAAACGAGAATGTATGCACATAACTCTTTAATGACAGTGGACCTGCAGGCA
>NW_006432945.1:15754081-15764666 GCF_000325575.1 Pteropus alecto | reverse complement strand
GAGACATGCGAATACGTTT
Source organism: Pteropus alecto (assembly GCF_000325575.1). Taxonomy (NCBI): domain Eukaryota; kingdom Metazoa; phylum Chordata; class Mammalia; order Chiroptera; family Pteropodidae; genus Pteropus; species Pteropus alecto. Next base: position 15,764,647 of record NW_006432945.1, on the reverse strand, counting down.
TATAAATTCGAGTTTCTGCTGGGTGAGAAGAAGCCGGGCTGACCTAAGTCGACTGCTGACTGACCTGCTGAGGAGCGACCTTGGGAATGTCGTGGGAGGGGCCACGCTTGGGGCAGAGCGGGGGGACTTAGGCTGCCGCTCATCGGGCACACGCCGACGCTATAACCACACACTTTAGTTAGTGGCGGTCGAGGCCAAGGGCATGGCAGCACGCCACACCGTTGCAAACGCTCTCGGCAACAACCCGGGCCTTTTCTGTCGGGAGAGCTCCTTCCATACTACATGTCGGACGCTCGGCTTCGTGTGCCTGGGTCCAAAGCAAAAATGAGAAACGGGAAAAATGAATCATTTTCCACCCCACCCTCCGAACTCGCCTTTTCCCTCTTAGCAGAGTTTCTCCTCTCGACGCTATTGAATTCCCAAGCTCTTTTCGACAAAGTCTTCTCTGAAGCGGAGATCTGAACCTTATTAACATGGAAATGCAAATGAAAGACAAGAGTTTACATGTTATTTCTCGCACAGGGATTTGTATGTGTGTGTGTGTGTGTGTGTGTGTGTGTGTGTATATATATGTTGGATCCAATCTTTCAACTAAGCAGGATTTAGAAGAATTTTCAGAGGGACGGGACAGTCTCTGGTCAAAGATGACTAGACATTGGACAGGAAGGACAGGGTCCCCAGAGGCTGGGATTGGACATTATGAGGCGGATTACTAGCATATGACCAGGGGAACTGGAGAATTATAGCCAAAAAGGGAAAAAAGCAGTCAACTGACTCTAAAAGGGAGACAACAGAAATATACATGATCTTCCTGGTCAGGCGCCAAGAAGAAGGGGTTCAGGCTGGGAAGTGGGAGCTGAGACTATTGTTCCAAGAGCCGTGGATCAGGGGAGGCTGTGACCACCACCGAGAGCATCGTAAACTTGCTGTTACAGGGTGTGGGCTACAGGGGGCGAGCCCCGTTAAATCTGGGGTTCTTCCTCTGGTGGGACCGGCAGCAGAGGAGGGTAAATGGTGGCCCGCATGTAACCTTCGAGTTGTGCGAGACCGGAAGCTTTGATTAAATTCCCAAAGCAGCATGCCACCCTAAACCGGCTAAATACAGCAAGCCAACGAAAGGGGTGCCTGGGTCCCCCCAAGACCCCCTCTGCTGCCGGTTGTGTGGCTCAGCCTGGTTCCTGCCGCCCAATTCCATCTTCCCTTGGCACCTCTGGAAGATGGACAGTCCATCGCCTTGCGCCCAGCCCCCTCTTGCTGGCCGCGCGGCAGTCAGCCGCAGGCTCACATCATTTAGATTCCTCGGGCGTGGTCCAGATGCCCCCCTACACCCTGAGCACCAGGGGCACGCACCGAACTGTCCGGATACCCCTCTCGGGGGTGGGTGAGAATGGAATACACAGGACACTGATAGCTCTTTTCAAAAATCCTTGGGTTTTACACTCTCTAGGCACTTAAACTTCAAATATGTTCCGCTCTCAAGCAGGTGCCAGGCCGAGGTATGGAAGCCTGTAATTAGGCGCCTTCTTTACAAAGCCCGTCTGGGTGATCTTACTTTGGGACGTGGGCTGAGTTGGAGGCTACCTTCTTGGGGTCAGGGGTAAAACGAAGACTGATGTCATTTCATTTTTGCGGCCTGATACTTATGGTGTGCAAGGGGGTGGGAGGGGTCTCATGACTATCAGCGGTGTCCACTAGAGACAGTCCAGCCTGTGGACATGCAAAGGGGCCCAGGGCAATCCGGCCTGGGGGACCCGGGGCTTCTGCTGGTTCTTTGACAAGTAGGCAGACATTTAATTTATGCCTCAGGGGGAGGATTTCCTGGTCTGAGTTTCCTGTTTCTTGTTGGTAAACCGGCTGTTTCGGGGCACAGCTCCTTCCTCTGTAGGGTGCTTAGAGGGACACATGCCTGTTGATGAGGGGGGCAGGGCAAGAAGGAGAGGGCGAAGCATCAGAGGGTGAAGGACCATTCTCTAACCCTCTCAGAAACCTAACAGCCATCCCCCGCTCACACCAGAGCTGCTGCCCGTCGCCCACCTGCCTCGTCACTGAAGACCACAATAATACCTCCCTATTCTAGCCGTGACGAACCACCTCTCCTAGCCCTGACGCTGGCACGCCACCCTCTGCCCACCGCCAGCCTCGGGCCCTTCTTTCGGCTCTTGCCTTACTCGGTTACTTACGGATCTTGATGGGAAATAGCCTTTATGGGTTATTAAAATCCTCCCTCGAGTATCTTCTTAAAAAGTATAAAGACTTTCGGGAAGACATGAAATCGTGTTACTTTAATATTAATTGACATATCAGGTTATGTTCCAGAGAAAAAATACAGGCAGCGTTGAAGTGTAGTAAGAAACTCTGGTCTTTGGGGTTCGGATCGGGGATGGGAGGAAATCTGAAGAGATGAAAAATCACAAGTACAGAACACTAACTTTTCTCAATTCTGCCAACACTGGCACGAGGCAGTTAAATTTCTGCCTACTAAATGTATGGAACCATAAAAATATTTTTCCTGTCAGTTCTGGAAATTCTAAAGGGAGACTTTCAAATAAAGCATAATTACTCTACGAATTTAGCCATTCTGAAACACTTAAAAAAAATGCTTTTGGAATAATGGAATGGTCACATGATAGCTTTTATGCAAGCTTTTTGCTTTTTATATGCGTTTCTGTACCCAAGATTGTACACTACTTAGAAGAGAGACAATTACATGAACTCTTGCATTTCGAGAACTCGAGAATTGAATACACCAATTTCTATGTTAGGAAATGGGAGCTGTTTGGTTTTACATCCTGTTCTACCCGTCATTTTTCAGTTTTCCCTTCTCTTCCTCCTATCCACTTCTAAACTCTGTGCTCATTTTTTAATCCTCTTATGGCACCTAGTTCTCTGGTTTGAACATGGTAGGTGCTGAATAGTGTTTGTTAAATCGAATTGAAGTCCACACGACAACATATGGGCCCATTTTACCTATAATTCTAGGGCAAGATGGACTTTTTGTTTTTCTGTTGAGTGATGAAAGCGAGTTGGCAGGGAGCTAGCGACTTCTCATTCCCTGGAATCGCTTTTATTATTTATTTACTATTTGTAGTACAAATATGTTTCCAAGAACTTAAGCAACTAGAATGTAGTTTTCTACTTAAATTCAATCCCTCTGTTTGGGAACCTTCTATCTATCAGGGGGAGTTTGGCACAATTCAGAAACTAGTAAGAAAAAAAAAATGACTGCAACTATTTTGGGGATGGAAGAGAAAAGAGAGGAGAAATATTTATTGTTATCTATTCATGCTCAACAGACCCATAAATGTTTCCAGAATCGGTTCGAGCTAATTCTGTGTCTTGCACTACTTCATTTCAGGCTTTAACGAACTTTAGAACCACAGAAGGGGGAACTGGTTTGGCAAAGCCTTCCAGACTATTCTTTTCCCTTCTCTCTCATCCCCTCTTTTCTTAAATGGTTTGGGTCTTGGCAAAACCAAAAAGTGTTTTTCTCTACTACTTTTTATTTTTTGTCTTTAATTTTTTAACTAAAAGAAACATTTCAAAGAAAATGTAGCCCAGCTGTTTCTCATTCTTTTGCACTCAACAAAATGGTACTTTGTAAAAGCCATTCCATGTCCAAGAAGCCTTGAGCCACTTACAAAAAAAAAAAAAAGAAAGAAAGAAAAAAGTAAGCCTTTCTTTTCTGTGAACCAAGAATGCAAGTTTCGCCAAAAGGGAAGACTTGGAACCGAGAGAGACTGTGATTTGGTTGAATTTAAGCTTAGAATTTATATGTGAGAGAAAGATGGCGGCCTTGATGGGGTGGAGGTATTTCCAGGTAACTGAACCAAAACTCTTTTATTTATGAGCCCCGCCCCATCCAATGGTGGAACTTCTACATTCTCTCCCTCAGGGACTTCTTAAAAGGGAAAATAATGCCTATGTGTGTGTGTGTGGATTTGGGGTGGGGCGGGAGGAAGGTGACAGGCAGGAGGGGGCAGCGGAAAGGACGGTAATCCTACACATCCGGCTGCATTGAAAAAAAAAAGGAGAATGAACCCTGATTGTTCAGAACTTGAGCGTTTGAGACAATGATCATTTTCACAGAAGTGAAGACAAAATTTACTTTGTAGTTGTTTATAAGTAGTTTACCAAATGAATGTAACTCTCAATAAAAATACAAAAAGAGATGTTTAATTTACTTATGAGAGAGGAATTTTTCCCAATTTTGGAAAGACCTATTTGCAATACCACAGGAACTTGTATTTTCGTTACGAACTTTTTATATATTCACAAAAATAGATTGCTAAGGTTCCTCCACTTGGCTACACTTTTGTTTCATCTTAATTAGAACTTCCTGAATAACTGGAAGTAAAAATAATGTATTTTTCTAAAGACATTTCAAAATTCCAACTTTCCCCATTTTCCCATTGCTCTGAATTAAGTTTTATTGGCAGATAAAAAGAGATGTGCAACAAGTATTATTACAGATTTTGCTAGGAAAAAATCATATGCTAAAGCTGAATTTAGTAAGAATTATGTTGATGCTGCGGCAAACTTTGCAAAGACACCCAATTTCCTACTGGCACATCACAGGGGCACTTGATAATCACACCGCTCCCCATTGTGAGACTACCTGGCGTTTGTTGTCTCCGATATTCTTGTGGCATTGTCCAGTAACGTTTTAGATTTGTAAACGTTACTTGCAACTCAGTCCAGTACACATGTACGGAGAGAGCAGAGAAGCAGAAGGGCCTCTACCTCATCAGAGCTTTTGTGGGAAAAGCTTCCCGTTCAGGTGAGAAGTAGCCGTGAGGCATGGTTAGCAAAGGGACCGGTGCCCATGTGCCCTTCCCTCAGGTGGCTCCAGCCCACGTTTGGGCAGCCGGGCTGGATTCAGGCCGCACTGACCCTACCTGCTGACAGCTCACACCTGAGAGCTCCATGGACTGTCTGGGGAGACAAAAGGAATCTGGAGACAATCTGGTGAAGAACTTCGAGGTCTGCTGTGGGCTTTAAGGTTTAAACCCCATTTCGATCTCTCCTGAAAACACTTCAGGGCTGTCCCCATTGCTCAATAAGCTGTCGGTGTTGGGGATCCCTGCTCTCCGGGGAATAGAGAGCAGCACTGAAATCCATATCAAAGTGAATCGGAAGTGTCAACCGAGGACAGGAGACATCTGAATCACTAGCCTAACCAAGCCGCCTTGCTGTCTTGGAAGTAGCCCACTGTCTCGTAGAGAGAGATGGGCAACCTAAACGGGTCATTGGAATCCACCTGGTGAAATCTGAGACTCCGCGAGCCCGGGGTGTGCCTTCGCAGAGCGGAAGCCCGATCAAAGCCGTGTCCTGGATGAGGAGCCGCGTTCCGGGGCGTGGTGACCACCTGGAGAACCGCATGGATGAGACGGTGCCACTCGGCCTCCATGCTAATCCACTTTTCCCCTGACCTTTGAAAATCTTACTTAAAGTAAATAAATTTTATTTACTTTCTCTTGGATATTGGAAAGGCAGTAGTTTCCAAAAAATTGGTTGGGCAACTCTGAGGCATTTCTGAAAACCGAGTGTGTTTTTACTTCCTATTTCCTTATTATTTAGGAAACAAATCAAATTTAAGTTCAATAACTTGTGTAGATTTCTCTTAACTTAGAAATAGAAAGCAGTATGGAAGCTTTGCTTATGAGAGATTTGGGTCAGTTTGGGCATTTATTTTCACGGCAATAAGTGTGTGGCAGACAGAAAAGATAAAAAGCTATGTCACACGGACTTGTCACCTCTCCAGTGTGGTTCGTGAGTTCCCAGGATAGATGAATGACAAATGTAGTAAGGGGACCAGGGCTTGTGGGGCCACATGAGAGCAGAGCAGGTTGGTGACAGCTGCCTTGAGCGAAAATCGAAAAATCTAGAAAACTCAGAGCCCTCAGGCTATCTGGCTAGATTGTACCGTGGAGGAGACGGACAGGCTAGACAGGCATTGGATCCAGAAAGTCTTTCTAAAATGTCACCATTATGATTACAACACTCGCGATTCTTTAAGATTTTCCTTTTCTCCTTTGGGTTTCGTGTGAAAATTCCAGGACCCCCTGGTTTTCATAACCTTTCAACCATTATTAGCCAACAACTTAACCAAGTACTGCTTTTGACCTGTGACAATGCAGCAAGGCCACTCGGTGTGGTGGCTGGAAGGAGGCACGCCTGTCTGGAGAAAGGCTGCTAGGAGCGGGCGTGGGAGGATGCCAAGCCGGCGTCACAGACCGTGCAGACGGCCTCGCCCTGCAAAACTGACACCAGCCGCGTGCCTCACACACTTTTGATAATCGAGACCTGAACGCGTCGACGTTTTTCTGCTTGCTTGCAAAAAAGGAAGAAAACGCACGAAGAAAACGCACGCATCTGCCGAGCATTAGGCGTTTTTATAAACGATTTCATTTCTTAGACAGTCATTAGATCCAGAAAGTCTTTCTAAAATGTCACCATTATGATTACAACACTCGCGATTCTTTAAGATTTTCCTTTTCTCCTTTGGGTTTCGTGTGAAAATTCCAGGACCCCCTGGTTTTCATAACCTTTCAGCCATTATTAGCCAACGACTTAACCAAGTACTGCTTTTGACCTGTGACAACGCAGCAAGGCCACTCTGTGTGGCGGCTGGAAGGAGGCACGCCTGTCTGGAGAAAGGCTGCTAGGAGCGGGCGTGGGAGGATGCCAAGCCGGCGTCACAGACCGTGCAGACGGCCTCGCCCTGCAAAACTGACACCAGCCGCGTGCCTCACACACTTTTGATAATCGAGACCTGAACGCGTCGACGTTTTTCTGCTTGCTTGCAAAAAAGGAAGAAAACGCACGCATCTGCCGAGCATTAGGCGTTTTTATAAACGATTTCTTGTGTATTTCTCATAACGGCCACGTGGCGTGCCTACGGACATGTCCCTTAGTTAGCAAAACCCGATACTTCTCTCTGTCCAATTCTTTGTGCTATTTCAAGGTGTTTCAGTGCTCAGAATTAAGCTTGTTCACTTCTGATGATCTATTAGAGTCTTAGCCATTTTTAGAGTCAGACTTTTTCAGGACGCTCCCCAGAGTTAGGTGTTATCATCCCAGTTCACAGGTGAGGCACAGACAGGTTAAGCACACGGGCCGAAGCTCGCAGTCCTGGTCAACGGTGCAGCCGGGCCGCGGTCTCGGGCACGCCCAGCTCTGGTGGCTGGAGACATTCTCCTCGCATCGGTGTCTCCAGGAGACACCCACCGTTGACTGTGACCTCTGCAGCCTGGGGCCCCACTAACTGATGGGTTGTGGGCATCGACGCAGCCTGAGAAAAGCAATTCACAGCCTTCACCCTGAGGCAACCTGCACCTACAGGCACACAGCCGGCCAGGGCCCAGTGGGCTCTGGGAAGACTGGGGAGTCCTGCTTGGTGGCCAGAGGCTGTGACTGCTTTCATCCAAGACCGGGTTGGTGCTAAACGGGAACCAGAGTGATCGGAAACATTTTTCATAGAAAAAGGGAACTAGTTCAGACTTCTGGGTTTTTTTCTAATGAAAAAAACTATCCAGGAAACATGTCGGGGAGTGAACGCTGCCATCTCCCCCTGCCCCGGGGGGACGCGGTCCAGCAGCGGGACACGAGGTGTCTTAGCAGCGTCTCCCACAACCCTGCCCCTCGCTTGGGCGTAAGTCATTCTCCAGTTGCAGGTCAGGCATAAATCGTTCCGAACCCACGGCGCTCACTAAATGTTATTGTGTTATTGAGACATAAATCCTATGTCAGCTCGATGAAATGTCTGCGGCCATCAGGTTAAACAAGTCAAGGCAGCTACTTAACGATTTCCAAACATTCCATTGTTAAAGCTCAGACAGAGGTTTGGGAGGCGCGCCACGTTCAAATGGACTTTAAAAAGCCGTTTCTCACACCGGGTCGGTAAGCGATAGCCACGATGGCTCTCCCGGCTCCGAGCTCCACTGGGGAGAAGGCCTGGCATGCACCGCACAGCCCCCGATGGAGAAGAGGCCCCGAACTGTGGCAGCCTCCTTCGACCTTCAGAAACTGTCATTAGATGAAGCGCAGGCTTGCTCCCGCTCCGACACCTCTCTCTAAACCTGGCCGTGGGATATCTCCTACCATGCGGACAAAGACTCGTTCGGTCTGATAATGGGATCCCAGTCAGCTGATCACAGCCCCGCTGCATGTACTCGGAACAGTACCTTGTGTACGGATAGCTCCTCAGAGCTTTGGAGAACTTTCCCCTAGGTGTTTTATCTATACCCTCCTCCCCTCTCTCTCTGTCACTTCACAGAAACATCGGAATGAACAAAAAGGGACTTTCCTAACATCGCGCCTCCACGCCGCAGACATACCTGCATCTCCTTCTCCAGCCCTGACGTCAGGACGGGAGTCTTTGTAGGTGGTCTTCCTGCTATTTGCCACAGTGTGGCCAAGAGCTATGGTATATTTTTAACAAAAATCACTCAGCCAAGAAAAAGGAGAGTGATGATCTCGACTTAAATGGGACAAGGCGCAGGAAAAGGCAGCAATAGCACATGATCATCACGGCGACTTGGACCAGTCTCACCCTTGGCTAGAGGAGCTAGCATGGTCTCCTCCCGTACTTTCTACCCCAGCCCCGAGCAGCAGAGCTAGGGGGAGACAGAAATCAGGCCTGGCCCTGGCTCTGCAGCTTTTGACGAGGACTTGAAATTTGAATGAATTGCCCCGACATGAAAGAAAAGGGTCACTGTCTCTGAACAAGAATGCATCTCTGTGAAGACTAGAACTAGCTCAGGCTTCGGAGCTGTGGCAGTGAGCTCTCCCCAGCCATGACCTGTCAGAGGAGAGGAAACAGGAACCTTATCACTTGAGGCACTTAAACTTGAGCAAAGGAAAAAAATCACAAGGAGCACTTTTGTTGCTCAGAGGCGTGGAGTTGACAGGCCCAAAGGAGCGTGAAGAGGTCAAGTGGCTTGTCAGAGGTCATGAACTAATCAGATGCAGAACTGGGCCGCCAGCCTCTAGGTCCAGGCTCCACCCGCCTTTCAGATCGGTGGCTTAGAATCCCACTTATAATTTGTGGGTCGAAGTGTAATTTTTATTCTTGCTTCCTCCCTCGAATCACGCTAAAAATAATGAAAAAGTCTCATTAATCTTCTTATGTCAAAGAAGAGCCACACCCCCAAGTCACAATCCTAAACCTCCAATTCTATATGATTTAAAGCAAAATGAGACAGCTTCTTAGCCTTTGTTGGGGGGAAAGAGATTCTTCTAAGAGAGTGGTTCTCAAACTTTAGTGTGCATCGGATCCAATCGGTGAGTTTCCTAGGACACAGGGTGGAGTTCTGCCCCTAGAATTTCTCATTCAACAGGTGAGAGGCTCGACAATCTGCTCTTCTAACGAGCTCACCGGTCATGCTGGTGTTATTGGTTTGACACCATCATTTGGGAACTTGAAAGCCCCATATAGAATTTTAAGTAGAGCAAGGAACTCTAGAAGTTGGCAATGGCCTTTGGAAAATCAAGGATTGTCTCTTTAGATGACTGTTTAAATATCAAAATGACACAAGGAAAGTAGATACTGTCTACATTCTGATCTTCTGGCCAAGATTGGCTGCCAGAGGTTAAAAAAAAAAAAAGAAAAAAAAAAAGAGGTAAAAAAAGGAGGAGAAATAGAAACCATGAGAGAGCAACGCAGATGATGATATAAATGGCTTTGCTGTGAGCTGCATAACCCATTTGAATGTTGAAACTGAGCTAAGATGGTCCCCCAAGGAAAAAGAAAGAACAGATATCCTAAAATACAGACCGCATCCCACGTTCGCACCGCCCTCCTCCCGACGCTTGTCCAGCAAATTATAGGCACGTTAAAAAACTGTATCTATGCTGAAAGAAACTAGCAGGATGGCTATGCGTAGAGAAAACAATGAGTTTTTCTTTTTTAAGAAACGAAAGAACATAGGCAAAAAGCGTGTGAAGTACATACATCATGCAATTAATTACCCTTCTATACATTGTGATCTCTCAAAAGTTAAAAAAATATATACAAAAAGGAGAAACGAGAATTCAAAGAAGAAAAGACAAGCTACCCAAAGCCATACGGGCCACCATTTATTTACAAAATATACTTCCAGAACTTTTCATTTTTTTTTAAGTATACACAGTTAAGTCTTTTTCCTTTCTTTCTTTCTTTTGGCAAAGGCCATCTCTCTCAAATCCAGATAATTGCCCTGAAACTGGTGACTCAGGTCCTCTGGCTATTGACAAGGATCAACGGTCCATTGTAAGCAGAAATGGCTTTAGGCCAGGCAAGGCCCTTAGAGTCTGAGGGGACCTTTAACCCAAAGGCTTTATTTTTTTTTCTCTTAAGAAATATATTAACCAAGCCTGTTTTCCTTTACTCGCTTAATAGGCAAATCAATAATGAAAACACAACTAGATATATGATTTAAATAACAAGTTTGCATCTTCGTTTTTCCCTTATCAAGGGACAGGGGTGGCATTTGGGTGGGATACCCAAGACCCTGTCCTGACTAAGGCAGAGAAGGAAAGGGCTCCATGAAACCCCAATAAGGCAGGAACTATGACCATCCTCAGCAG
>NW_006432945.1:15729005-15754049 GCF_000325575.1 Pteropus alecto | reverse complement strand
TCCCTTCTAATAAGAAGGGGTTCATGGCTCTTAGAAAAGGGTTCGTCTGGAAAGTCAGATAAGGGGTTTCAGGTCTGAGGTCATCCTATTCTAGAAAGGTCCACCCCAGTCCTCCCACAATTAAGAAAGCCAAAAGGCATTTTTGGGCTACAAGTAACTCGTACAAGGAAACAAGTAAGCAGAAAATTGGATACTAGTTTAAGCCAGTCACTGGCACCTCCGCCATAAACGTCGTACCCAACGGACGACCTTCAATTCACCAGAGCCTTATTATATTATCATTATAATACGATGCATATTCCAGGAAGTTCATTAACATCGTTACAACAGACTGAATTCTGAGAATGAATATGCGCAGAAAGCAAACGATGAGTCCCTGAGTCCTGTCCATCTTAGCTATCCATCGAGGAAACCCACGCCTCTCAGAAAAGTAACCGCCCCCAGCAAATAGGGATAAAAGCCCCAAAGGCTCTGTTACTGAGCCCTCGAGCCCTTGTGCCCTTGAGAACTTGAGCCTTTGAGCCACCCTTCCCTTCTCCTGCTCCAGCCCCCTTCCACGTCCGGAAGGGTCCTGTTGCTCTCCTTCCAAGAAAGCTATTCTTTTCTGCTGTACTTCGGTGCCTTGTGGGATTCTTTGTTCGAGACATCAAGAGCCTGGACAATGCGTCAAGAGGAGAACCTCACTCTTCAGTAACAGAAGGAGAGGAGCTCCAGAAAGAAGGAAAAAAAGAGAAAAATTATATTATTGCAGAAAAAAAAAAACGAATCTATTTTGGACTGAGAAAATCTATTTGAAAACTCAGAGCGATCTTGAGGAAATCTCAATAAATAACATGGAAAAAAAATAGTAAAGCTAAGAAAACATATACAAGGGAGAAAAATTGAAAAAAATACAGGAATAAACGAAAAGTTGCCACCTATAAAATAAAGGTATTTTAAAGGAATAAATTTTCCTCCAGAAAGCGGAGCCTGAGACAGGTATTATGTGTAGGTAGTTTTACTTTGGGAAGAATCCTAGGTAACAAGAGAGGGCTGGGGGAGACTGAAGTGGGGAAGGGAGAAAGCCAGTGGGGGTGGGAGTGAAACTGTTCAAATGTGTCTGATGGAATGAAGCAGATCAGTGTTTCATGGAGCATCACGTCTTCCAGGTATTTCCCTGAATAAGTTTGAGAATCACCACTCCCCTACCAACTCCCTCGCCCCCTACTTAAGAATCTAACAGATAGCTGGCTTTTAGTTTGCATCACATCTCCCTCTTCCACCGTCAGAGAGGGGGTGCTAAGCCCGTACCCAAGAAAGCTACAAAACAAAGCCAAGGACACCTTGAGGCCCCATTATGCTAATGAAATCTCATACCCAGGATGTCCGCCCCGGCAGTAAGCTAGCTTCACCTAACAGCTTGAGGCGGCACCACAGTTCCATGTGAACACTGACTCACCATCTAGCTCTACGGTTATCTAATACAGAGACCATCCTTTGCCTTTCGCTAGTCTTAGCCATCCTTTTTTCATTTGAGAAGTTATTTAATTTCTGACAGTGTCTGAGTTTGAATTTATAGCAATGAACTGAGTACTTAATAAAAGTCTCTTTTTTGTTGTTGTCCTGGATGAATTAGAGGCTTATTGCCCTGTGTAGACATTCTGAATAATTGCAGCGGTTATAAAAACATAAAATCTTCAAAACTGAAAATTAAAAGTCCTTTAGCTTAATGGGTGTTGAGCTTGACGCATTCTTGCTTTGCTACTTAAGTTGAAGGCTAATTTGAGAAATGGCCTAACTTTGAGACATGCGTATACAGTGAAGTATAAGAAGTTTCATAGCCTAAGGTCTGGGAGGCAAGGGGGCCGCGTAGTCAGAGCAGGCGGGGAACACACTCCCGTCTCGGCTTGATGAATCCCCTGTGCCCAAGAAAACAGCTGACAGTCCCAAAAACCTGAGTTATATATGAGGCCACCTGGCCTCGGCCCATGGAAAGGCAAGGTGGTGGAGTACAATGGAAAATCGACTAGGTCCCCAGAGGCCGAAGTTCTGGCCCTAGGAGGTACGACCAGCTGCGGGACCTTTGACAAGTCACGTGATCCCTCTGTGCCTCACACTCTTTAACTGTACAATAAGGAATTTCAGCCAGACAACTTCGAGAGTTCCTTCTAGCCCTGAAGCTCTGCGATACTCTTTTGTGATTTTTAATAGGATGTCTTTCGTTTCCTGTATAAACCTAATTCCATGAGGATTAAAAATAGAATTTGCTACCAATTAAGTTAAAGTGAAAATGTTTACAGAGAAGAGAAAATGAACTTTCTCTCATGGGAAATTCTCCTACTCTTGTTCAAAACACAGGCCAAAAAAATGAAAGAAAGTAGGAATTGGCCATAGAACATTGATTTTCTTAGATCCTTTACGTGTTTTTATGAGAAATGGATTATGGACGAAGACCATTTTGAGTGCTACTTCCATGTCCTAAACAGGTCCAACCTCCAGGCCCCTGCAGTTTCACCTTCCGGCAAGTATCTTTCTTCTGACTCTTGGGACAGGTGACCCAAAACCCTCATTGCATGTTATCAATTTAATTGTGCACCACTGACTTCCAAAGACCTGGGGCGAATGTCCACAAGTCCCTTTCTCATATGAATCATAATCTGTAAAAATTTTCAAATGCTATCTCATTACGCCCCATTAACAAGAGCATTAATAAACAGAGCTGTGGTTTATCTACACAACGAAATATTACTCAGCAAGAAAAAGGAACAAACGATTTCAACATGTACAACTGGATGCATCTCTACAGCACGTTGAGCAAAAGAGGACAGATGCAGGAGAGTGTACCGTATCGTTGTAAGAAACTCTAGAAAAGACAAATCCAATCTTTGTAGGATGAAATCCGCAGAGGGGTTGCTTGACATGGGGTGGGCAGAGAGCAGCTGGTGAGGAGCAGAGGGAATTCTCTGGGGTGATGCAAATGCTCTGTATCTTGTTAGGGGTGCTGGTTACATTCATACTAACTCACTGAGCTGTGAATTTCACTGGATGTAAATTAGAACTCATTAAAGTTTTTCATACAGTCGCAGGCATTCTACTGGTGAGAGTATGATTTGGAATAAATGTTTGGAGAAGTATTTTTATAAAAGTATTAAAAACCTTGAATTACAGATATTTTTGACTCAGGAATTCCAATTTAAAAAGAATTCATCCAAAAAAAAGGGGGGCGTGGTTAGGGACAAATATTTTTCTATAATTACGGTCACAACAATAATATGTTTTCTCTAATATTTTGTTATAAAATTTATTAACATACGGAAAAGTTGAAAGAATTTTAACAGTGAATATATTCATCCCTTTGATTCTACCACTAACATTTAACTTTTTTTTTTTTTTTTGCTTTATCATATATCTATCTATCCCACTACTTTTTAAATTTACAAATAAATATGTGGAAATTTGATGTATTTTACAATATCGAGTCCAGCTATCCAGGACTAGGAAAAACAAAAACTCAAAACACACTAACAGATTTTTTTCTTTTGTGTTTATAAATCCTATCACGGGTGACCAAAATATCGTAAGCGTCTTCTTGGAAGTAGAGTTAAATTTACCCAGAGACAGATCAAGTGACTAAGGGGTTGAGAAAGATCTGATCCGCCCTGGTTCCTCAGAGTTCCACGAGTAGTCATTGTTTTGAGTGAATGCATTGATTCCAGAATTACAAATATGACTACTTCTAGGAGGAAGAACACCTACAGCCACTCTTGCTGTCTACACACCCAATGAGCAGCTGGCAAGCAGAAGGTACCAGAAGGTTTGAATTGGGAGGACACAGGGAAGAAGGCTGAGGCTAGTGCCGGTGGTTCCGAGTGAGAACTGGGCAGTGGGATCGAACCTGGCTTTGGGGGGTGGTCAGGGAAACAGGGCATCAACATGCACTCGAGAGCTGGGGACATTACGGAGTGGAGCCGGTGCTGCGTTGTGGAAGGGCCATGGCAAGGATGAAAGCTGGACACTTAAACCTGTAGCAAAGGGTTTGCGGACAGTCAAACAAAGCTTTTATTTCCTGTAATTATTTAAAATGCTGGGCTCTCCCCAAATGTGAAATTATGGTTTGTCTTGGACATTTGGGGGTGCCCAGGGGTTGCAGTCCATTTGGCTGAGTATTTCCTGGCCTGTTACGTTGTTGCGTCATTTTGATTTTCTGTCGAAGGGCTGTGGGACCTGGAAAGGGTGTCCTCGGGGGTTCCAAGGGACTTTCTGCCAACCCGATCAACTACAGCTCTGGCTTAGCTAGGTTGTTTTCAAACTCTTAGGTACAGTTGTTCCAAAATTAATATTTTTGAATACTCAAAACGCCCCCGAGGGAGAGCCGAAGGCCTCTCCACCTTTGTTCCCTCTGCAAAACAAGTCAAGATGAAGTCTTTGCTGATGAAACCCTTGGCTTCCTCTTGCTCAGCTGTGCCTCATCCCCATGGCTTAGCCTCTTGAAAAGCCCAAAATAGTCACAGAGGTTGGCCTCTAAGGCTAGACTGACCTGGCCTGTCTGGCTTCCAAAAGGGATTTTTATGAAAATATTACTTTTTTCTTTCTTCTCAACAGAAACTTCTTTTATTGTAAGAACCCATGCAACGCTGTGTCCTTCCTCCCTTATGAAATAGTAACCTGTCTCACTGGCTTATATCACAGAGCTAGTAAGTGGTAAGGATGAGACTTGAATCCAGGATAGAGCCAAGGCACAGGTTCGTAACCATAAGTAAAACCATCCGATGTCATGCAAACGTCGATGATGGATGTGGAGTGGAGGGATAGAGAGGAACAGTATTATGTTAAAAAGGAAAAACAAACAAACAAACATTTTTTTCTATGCTATAGCTATAGATAGCTACATGAAATTATGTACACATACGGGGAAAGACTAGAAGGAAATACAACATTAAGTCTTCATAAGAGACTATTGGGATTTCCAGTTAGGAATTTATTATTAGTGGTTTTGCCGGATGAATTTCCTTTGACAGGTAGAGGCAAAATCCAGGTCGGGGAAGCCTGAGGAGTGGGGGGGGAGGGCCGGAAAGGCAGCAGGAAGAAATGGCACGTGTGAGGGCACGCTCACCTCCCAGAGGCCGGGGTGCACGGGAGAGAACTGCCATTTGAAGAGAGGCAGGATCGAGGGGCTTGGAACAAGCGGAGGGGAAGAAACCGGAGGAGAAGAAGGAAGGAAAGATGGGTATAGAAAGGGGATGAGAGAAAAGGAGAGAGGGGAGAGGGAGGGGAAGGGAGGAGAAGGAGGCAGAATGGTGAAGCCGGAATCAGGCGTTTGGGTCTTGTGCATAATAGTTACTCAAAAATGTGTAGTAAATTAAGAATTAATGCTATCGGTTGGACAGTTAGGTAAGCAGGGCGTGGCTATTATCTCCAGGAGCTGGTTTTGTTTCATTTTGTTTTGCTCTGTGTGTGTGTGTGTGTGTAAAATGAAAATAGCCTTATTTTACAATTCTGAGTATATTTAAACACACACACATATGTACATTTACTTATGTATATTCTGTAAGCACAATAAGAAAAAATAAAATAATCGGTAATCTTATCTAAACAAAACTATCAGAATTTTAGTAGGTAGACTTCTTGATTATTTATTTATCCATGCACACACATAAAATTCACAGTTCATTCTTACGAAAGCATCAACGTTTGTAATGTTTCTGTCACTTAATATGCCATGAACATTCTCCACGTTAATAAATATCTTCTTTTTTAACCGTTATATAGTATTCTATTTTATGGACGAATATGACTTATTTAATTGATCCCCTATTGATGGACACTGGGTTATCTGGAATTGTTAGTCACCATAAGCAGCTTTGTGTTGAACATCCTCGTACATACATTCCCGTACGAGAGTCCATGACAGTATGAGAACACCCACCTGCATCCCCCGCACCTTGCTACCTCGGGGTTTCAGCCGTCTGTCTACTTTTTCAGAAGGCCACTGCTGACATGCGCACTCAAAATCTCCCCTTTCTCCTGATGCATTGCCTCGTGAATATATAAATTTATCTTAGGAAATATCTAGAAACTCTCCTGGAGGATACTCCTAGTGGTAGGAAATAACACTTGATTCGGTTTTACAGTTTTCCAGACAACAGAGGAAGTCGAACACCATCAAGGCACTGTTTTATATGTTTCATGCCCTGATAACTAGTCCCCTCTGATTGAAAAATAAAGTAATTAAGCCTATGAAGATTCTTAACAAATGTGCAAAAATAGATCCTAAACAATCTAGGCAGCCAAGGATTTTCCCCCGTGTGAGTCTAAAATTATATCCAAGGTTTTTCTTTTTTTTAAAAAGAAGAATAAGTATAAAAGCACTGTCACTCAACCCTCTGAAAAGAAGCATGGAATCACAAGGAAAGTTTCACTCTTTGAACTTTGATTTGAAATTTGGGCAAACGTTTAGGTATTAATCTAATTTCAGCATATTAAACTACAGAATTCTAGCAATTTATTATCGGTCTAATTTGCAATAAGGGATACCAGTGATATTTCTACCAGTATTTTCGTAGGAATTTAAAGTGTATATTTATAACACTTAGTCACTTCCCTTTAAAAATAATATCTTTTCAGCCTGCATGTAAAGGGGCCAGATGCCTAATTAGTAACCCTGAAACTCAGCTGCAGTGAGTTAATAAGCATCCGTGGCAGGTATTAACCAGAATATTAGATTAACTAGAATATCCCATTTCCTTAATGAGAAAAAAAATACAAGTTCAGAAAACGAGCTAAGTGGTTTGGTAAATTCCTAAATAAGTTCATTATATTTACTCATTCTTGCTAACTAACCTACCTGTGATTAGACATCAAACCATGCCCAAAGTTATTTTCTTTATTTTTTTGCTGTTTTGGACTGAAAGAAAGATTATTGATTGTTGAAGTTTATGTGGGTTTTTGTTGTTGTTTCCTGAAGGATAAGAAAACATTAGCTATTTTCAAGATATATCTCTAAAGGTTTTGTAGTATATTAGGAAATGAAAATGGATGAAATTTCAGTGATTCTCATTAGTCATTTAGCCACTCTTCCTACAGCTAAAAGCAGGTTTTGTTTTATTTCGTTTTGTTTTTCTGAAGAGGAAGCAATAAAGACTTACAAATATATATTTTTAATTCCTACTTAAATGCTGAATAAAATGTGACTGATGTACCTTATGAGAAGATGCAAACTGTCATGGTATTTAGTAAATTACTAGCATTCTGGAGCTCAGTCACGTTTGAAGTTAAATTAGTAAATCCACGTTTGTAAAAATCTCTGTGCTTATTTTCAAGGAGTCAAGAGGTAAATGCATTTACATTTTGTTAAGAAAGGCAATGGAAATTCAACCCCTAGGAAATCAGAGTGACATAAAGATCATGGTTAATACTGAGTTCAAATTGTTAGCATGAATATGCAAAGGGCACACTTACGGGCACATGGCACGGACTCAGCGTCGGCTGTTCTTGTAAGCGGAATCGGTTGACTGCCACGCCCTGGCTACTTAAATCCTCCCGGTCTCAGTTTCCTTATCAATAAAATGGGGGATAATGATAGTACTTATGCCATAGGATTGCTAGGAGGACCAAATAAATGCTTACGACAATGTCTAGCATGCAGTAAATTCTAGCCAAATATTAGTTTTCCCTTTTAACCGTCAGTACCTAACATAAATCATCTTGCCTGGATTATTACCGGTGGTATCTGTATATTTTTTATTCTATTAATTAAATTGCAAACATCTTGGACTCTAAACATAGGGTCTCATTTTTCTCTTGTGGCACCCTCCTTTTCTAGCTTTGTATAAGGAGTGCGAACCCCACACTCTGGAAGTGCCACAGTTTCGGGTGCGTTTGAGTGAATTCATGTGTAAATGTGAGTGGTAAGGGTGACGGTCCCATTGGTCACTAACAGAAATAAAGAGAGACAACGAAGAAGTCCTCAGCGCATCCGGAGAGATCAAAGGGAGAAAGTTCAATATTTCTTATCTTTTAGTAACGTTATAACTGAAATGACTCCTCAGTTGTATGTCTTCTCAAACACAAGGTGCTTCCGAAGAGACGAACACCGGTGCCTCTCAGGACTGACTGGCCCCTATTCTCGGAACAGTGGGATAAAAACAAAAACCAAAACAGCTCCAGCAGATGGTGGTGGTTGTTTGGCCCCTGGGCCGCTTATCGCGCCATCCGTAAGACGACAGTGCCACCTGTTGGCTAGAAGGAGAAAGCCGGGTATAATGTTTGCTTCTTCATTGAACAAGCGTTCGTTTCTGCCTCCTCCCAGGCAAGGAACACTGTGTGTGCAAGGAAGAAAAATGAAAGGCAACGGATCATGGACGAGCCTCTCGTTTAAAACCTGACCTTTTCCCTCCCACGTCCTCCTGAGGATGTCGTGCTACCGCTCCTCACTCGCGCCTTGCGTGCTCACGCTCCTTTTATGGGACGGAAAAAATAGCACTCTCTGACGCCTGTCCCTCGACCGAGGACATTACTTTTTATAGATCAGATCATTGTTCATTGGAGGCATTACTTTTTATAGATCAGATCATTGTTCATCGAGGCAACGAAGATGGTTCCGTGTGTGGGGCTTCGGTCACAAATCTCCGAGACACCAAGAAAGGAGAGTCAGAGTTTGGCACCCTGTGAGATGACAGGTGGAGCTTAGTCTCTAACCTGGAAAATCGAGACGGTTTCTTTGGGACAATCTGAGACGCTTCAGAGTTGGAAGTCTCTCACTATTGCTGATATGGCACCGTGCCACTCACTGAGGCATTAGCCTAACAGTGACACGCACGGTACTATTGCTGTTCCATGACGAGTGAGCGCATGATGAAGTTAACTTTCGTTTGGGCTTCGGGCAGCACAGAAAATCTGGGATGGCTTGCTGCCATTGCCACATCTTTGAAAACCCAAGTGGGCACAGCGGGTGGGAAATAAGTCATATTATCAAAAAATAGAAGGGGTCTGAAGGAAACGAGCATCTCTGTTTTCTATCTTTGGGTGAGATATTTTCCCTGGCACCTCTCTGCATCGATTTCCTGGCTACAGAGACCAACCTAGTAGGGTCAAGAAAGAGATCGGTGTGTGTTTAGGACAGCAGATATCAGCTGTGTGCATGTATAAGAATAACTATCGTAAAAGGCAACGTGCAATGTCATCTGAGTGACTTGGGAGTTCATAGGTCATAAATATTCCAATTAAGATAAACAGGAAAGATCCGCGAGAGAAAGCTTAAATTAGAAAGGCGAAAGCAAGGAAAATCTGGGATTCTGTCAGAATTAGAGAGCCAGGCTGTGGGAATCATTAGAATTATTCATTTCTTTTTCCCAGCTCGTATTCTTCCTGGTACATGGTATACTACATTTTCCTGCCTCGTCGGAGTTAGGCATGGCTATGTCACTCACACCTGTGAAATGTGAGGGAAAACAGTGTTTGTTACTTGTGAGCTTTAAAAGCCACTACAGAATTTTCCATGCATCCTTTTTCTGCCTCAGTCACTGTGGATCCAAATATTGAGGTGAAGTCCCTGCCAGGTTGGTCCCTGGAAAAACAAGACCATCAGAGTCTGCCCGCTAATCCAGGTCGACTCTATACTTTCACGGTATTTAATCATCAAGATTTTGAGGTCGGTTTGTTACTGCAGAATAACCTAGTCTGCCTTGACAAATACACGGGGTTCGGATGGAATACATAAACTAATTAGCTAATAAAAGTGAAAATGAGAAGGAAAGTCTTAAAGAACCTAAAATTGGAAAGCATTAGTTTTGGGGAAACTAAAGTACTACTGAGAAATGTTTCAGGTGTAATACACAAAGTAAGTCGATACATATCGTATATTATATAATCTGTATAATATACATCACCTCCCCTAGATGGATAACTTGGAAACATATATCTAAACCATACATGCTGGTTTAGATACACGTTTCCAAATCTCCGCCTTCCTCCCACTGAGTGACACGTTGTTTCCTTAGTTCTTCGTTCCCCCAAAAGCCACCGCAGCAACAAAAGCAACATGGGAGGGCGTCTTCTTTTATCTCCTTTCTCCATCGAACATCCTTTTTCATTCCCCAGACTGGAAATCACAGCGTCACCTGAATTCTCTGCTTCTACCTGTGTCCACATAGAGTCTCTTCATACAGTAGCAGAGCAGTTTTATTAGAACATAGGCAGACTATGTCGCTCTTTTGCACAATGCCCTCTAAGAGTTCACCATGCACCTGAGGAAAAGTCAGTCCTCGCTTGCCAGGTCCTGTGTGTTCCGGTTCTCCACCACCTCGACTTCCTCCTCCCCCCTCTCCCTGCCTCTGTGCATACCTGTTCCTCACCTAGGCCAAGCACGTTCATAGCTGCTATTCTCTGGTGCCAAAATGTTCTTTTTTTAGGTGTCTACCTGGCTCACCACCCCCGCCCCTTTCCTTCTAGACTGCTCGGAGAGGCCTCCGATCACTGTTCACATCTGAGTGACCCTCCCTACTATACTGGCCATGCTTCGTTTTTCTCGATAACATTTAAGACCACGTGATCTATTCGGTATTCGCGTTGTCTTCGTCAGTAACCCGGTTCCCCGGTAGAGCATCATTTCCATGAAGGCGGCACTTACGTCTGCTTTGTTCCCTGTGGAACCGCATCGCCAAGGAGAGCACCTGGCACGGAGCAGCTGCTCAATAGTGATCATTTTCTTAGCCTTGAACGCCTCTGCTCTACAGCGTGGCTTCTACTTCCCCTTCCGAATGTGAATTTGACATTCGGTGTCCGTCGTGTTGCCTGGGGTCGGGCTGAGGGTCACAGCATGCCAACGTCATAGCACCAGGAAGAGAAGGAAGAGGACTTGCCGCCGAGGGTCCCGAACGCCGTCCTCGGCAAAATTCGCACTCGCCCGCGGAGGAGGGAGACAAACAAGGGTGAATTTTAAGAGTTTTTACGTCAAGCTAACGATTGAAATGTGAGATTGCCTCCTTACACTTCCGGTGGTGGCGCGACCTTTCCTCTGTAAGATGATGATGGAGTTTTATGACAGCTTCTTGTTTTGCTGCTTGCTTGCTTTTTCCTTTCCGTTGTCCTCACTCGGCAAGGTTAAAAAGTTGACAATCCTCAATAATTCTCCATTTTTAAATAGTCTAGAATTCGCTATTTTATAAGGTAGGAAACCGAAGGCAAGAGAGATGCTGTGACGCCTGCAGGCAAGTTCAAGTTCAAGGGTTTGGTTTTTAGCAGAACCCGAACTGAAGCTCCTGCCTCGTGACCCCTGACCCCCTGGCCAGGTCTGCTTTCTCCACACAAAACCCCTTCCCGGGAGACCTCCTTTGACTGGGAGTGTCCTTTATCCCCAACCCTCCCCCTATATTTGCTCTTGAGATCATTACGCACCTCACCTCGGGCTCTAGGAGAAACTTAAGGCCCCTCTTTCTGGTCTTTCTTTCCTTAGTCCTCCCCGGGGAAGAAAGGTGAGGATCAAGATCGAAGACTTTCATTTCTTGCCATGCCCCCAGGGATGAAAACGACCGCCGTGAGTCAGACTGAAAGAGCAAGTACTTTTTATTGGAAACCACACAGGGAGCAGAGTCTTTCTTTTCTCTTTTTAGAATTTTTACTAATTTACCTAAATACTTCTTTGTTGCTTTAAATGACAACAACGTAGAGGTACACAGAATAAAAGTTCCAACACCCTTCCCCAGAGGAAACCACAGTTAACGATTTTGCATATGTATCTCTCCAGCTCTTCTTCTGTGTATTTACATATATAAATAAGTAGTGTTCTAGGAATAGCATATGAAAACCCTGTAGCTTTGTGAAAGGAAAGAACACAAATAGAAAAAACAGAGTGGGAACATACCCCATCATGCCAACGGTGGTTATATCTGAGTGGTAGGATTAGGATTAAGTTTATGATAGATAAATTTTATACTGATAAAAATGATGTTAAAAATATGACTTAGACAGCAAGCCAAGGTCACATGCAATATTTAGGGGAGTCCAAGAATTTAAGAAAGTCAGTCCTTCTAGGGCAGAGAGAGCGTAAGTGCTGGAGCATGGGTGGAACGGAGGGCCGTGTGGAGCGGGACACTCCAGGACGCACGGTTGTTTGGTTTCTCCACCCTCCCCCCCGCCACCCCCCTCCCCGGCTGTCATGGATGTTGTTTTGTACATTTCTCAAGTACTGTGTGTGTGTGTGTGTGTATGCGTGTGCATGTGTGTGTGCACGTGTGCGTGTGCGTGTGTTTGCGCGTTTTGCAAATATCCAGCTAAACTCAACTCTACTGCAGGCCAGAACTTGTCCCCCGCAACCAGAGGGCCTGCACTGCACTCCGCAGCAGGTAAACATTGAACGCCTGCCACGTGGGCTTCTGCTTTTGTTTTCTCTCTCTCTTAAAAATCATTGGAGCTGCAGATCACTCAAGTTTTTAAGAAAACCCCTTCCATCCCGGGCGTTAGATGGGCTCGTGAGTTTCCTTTGGTTATGTTTCTTGCTGTCTTGGCATCTGGCCTACAAGCAGGCAGAGAATACCAAGTCTGCACAGATTGCAGTCATCAAGGACTGGTCATCGCAGCTGGTGTGGAGAATGGACTGTGCTCCTTTTATAGAGATCATGGCCCTGGGAGGAAGGTTCCGATGTTCACGAGCCAAACAGTTGACTCTAGCTTCTTGCCACCACCCGGAATGTCCCGACTTCTATATGGAAGCCATTTGGGCCACCACATGGAGCATACGCTGTGATCGCCAACAGTAAACTCAGAAAATCACAGAGTTCCAAGATCAAAGGGAGCTTAAAGGTATCATTGCCCAATACCTATCTTCTTCATATAAAGTTAGCTTACTGGTGACTGTCACTCAGATAAGACATTTATTGTTGGAAAGCTTTCTTTTCACACATTTGAGGATTTCAAATGTCTCTTCCTAAAACTTCTATCCATTGTTTACTCATTAACTAATATTTGAAAATTGAGCTCCTTATTCCATGTCGGGTTCCGTGCTATCTTTTGAGGCTGGAAAGATGGCTGAGACACAGCTCCTGCTTTCAACAGCTTCATGGTTCGTTTGGAAGATAATTCTACAAATAATTAATAGGCTGTATGTGTATGAAATGAGGCACATTATTGTATAAAAGCCCAATCTGGGCTGGCCGGGTAAATGGAGGGAAGATTCTGGGACCGTGTGATATGTCACCTCTCTTTCTAGTTTGTTAACCATGCAACTATTTAAGCAGCTCTAATCAACCCAACTATATCCTCTAAACCACACTTGTACATAATAATCTTTGCCGGAGACGTGGTAACTGAATCCCCATCACGCTTCCCCCACTCACTCCCACCCCCATGCAGAAGGGATGAGGCTCGAGGAGCCGTGACCCTAACTCCAGTCGCGAGACCACAGCTCTTGCCAGGACCCCTGAGCTCAGGCTATCAGTGCGCCGCATTCCATCCCTGACAGTGACTATTTAAGGAGTGGAAACATTATGAAGAAAAAATCATGTTCAGTGCTTGGGAATGGCATGCTCTCTTTCATTTGTCCTCTTCCTAGAAATTAAGAGGATCATGCCATGTGTTTTCTACTAGTGAACAACTGACATCCACGATGAAGCCAATACTGTCATCAGAACATAGCGACAGAAAGAACTGGGGCCCTCAATCACAATACTGAACTGCTAGATCGACGAATTCTGATATGCACTTTTAGGCATGAAAGCCAACACTACGTGTCCTTACTCTTAAAGTCAATTTGGTTCGGGTTTTCTGTTACTTGCATCTTAAGTGTTGAACTTGCCTAAAGCCTTATTAAAATGAAGAGATATGACGTCTCTGGTTTTTTTCCAAAGCAACCAGTCTAACAGTATAAAGAAAGGAGAGAGAATTTCTTTGGTATTCCTTGTTTGGGGGAATTAATTATGGTTCTCTGTGTCCAAAGTCACATTTTCCTGGAGAACGGTTCTTGATTCACTTGGAGGATGGTTAACAGCTGGAAGAGATCCGGCTCCACACGTGTTGATTACACACACTCTCGGCCCCGCGTAGGCCGGGCACCGATGTATCTGCAAACTGGTTCTCAGTAAGACATGGCTCCTTTCTTCAAGGAGCTTAAAATCCTGTGGAAATCAAACGTAATATAAGGAGCCTGAGCTTTGGCGTCATATATTCAGTTTCGAATCTTACCCTGCCTATTATATGTCTGGCACTATATATACGCCGTCTCGTTTAATCTTCACATCAACCATTAAGGTCATTATTTATGAATGAGGAAATTAAGTTCAAAGAGGTAACTAACTTCCCTAAAGTGACTTGTCAGACATGATGGCGCTGGGAAACGGATACAGGACCGAGTCCAAAACCAGAGGTATAACCGCTGTTGAGGTGAGATCAGAATGCGCCCTCAGTCGCAAGCTCCCGACAGCCAATTTATGTCCAGTGTAGTTCCTCTGTCTTCGAGATGTGCTCTGAAGTCAAAGGTGGCGCTTGGTTGGTTTTTTAGGAGGGGAAAAATCCTCTCAAATCAGGCAAAATCTCCATCTGATGGCAATTAGTGCAAAAGGCAAGAGCACTGAACGAGCTGTTTTTGGTTGTCCATCCATTCGATGAAGATTTATTACACCTAGTATGGGGCAGGCATTGTGCGAAATACAATGAAGAATACAGAGATTCACGAGCTTCGGATTCTGCTCGGAAGGAGCTGCGGCCTTTTAAGTGACAATAGCTGTCGCGTATCACGTGTCTACTAACTGCGAGGCCTTGTTGCATACATCGTCTGTAATCCTTAAATGCCATTGCGAGCAAGTATTTTTGATCCCATTCTACGGATGGGGAATCTGAGGGTTAGATTCAAGCAAAGCCAAGACTGGAAAAGGAAGTCCGACCCCAAAGCTCGCGCTCTGTTCATGGTGTCACTCAGCCACATAGGTCCGATTCCTAAACTTGATCGAGAGACGTGTTGTCCAATAGGCGTCCTTTTTAATTCTCTGCTCCTCCCACTCCACTCCCACTCCCCTGGGCATGGAGGGCCTGCCAACGTTCTGTGTTTACTTAGGTACTCAGTGAATTTGCTTCATGTGTTTTCAGCTCCGTGACGGACCTCTGCCTTCTTTTCCTGACGCTTGCCAAGTGATGGATCTTGAGGAATCGAAGGCCCGAGCATCATGTTTCGAGTTCTGTTAGCCATGATAGATGCTCTTGCCTCTAGCGAAGAACTGCTTATATGATGTGGGTTCAGCACATACATTTTCAACACTCGCTCTGTATGCTGGGCCCTTCCACGTGTGCTGTTTTGCGACTTTCATTTTGCAAAATAATGGATTCGAAGCTGCAGTAAATTGCTCAAGTCATCACATTTAGTGTCCGTCCAAGATTCAAATTCCAGTTCTCTTTGTCTTGCATAGTTGTAAGTCTACATCCTAGTTCTCAGAGTATTTTCAAGGGTAGGTCCAAGTCTGGTGTATTTTCTGCTACACCAGATATAAATGCTGTTGAATTTTGTATGGTGGGAACTACTTTTATCTGAAGCATTTGCCTGCTTTCTTCCTCTCGTTCCACTTCCGTGATGGCTTTTGGAATCTTTTACGTCTATGCAACCTCTGCTTTTTTCCTTGGTGTCTCATAATTACTGGTCCTGGCTCCAAGCTCTCTCCCATGACTATTCCCAGAGGCCATCTCTCATCATGTGACGGCCTCTCAGTTAAGTTTTCATGAGAAACGTCTCCTTTGTGGCATTTACCAAAGGAGGAAAAATAAAAAACTCCCAAACTTCTCTAAATAGAATAAACTGTGTGCTTTTCTCATAGTCTTAAAAAGGTTTTGTTTTTTTTTCTTTTTCTTTTCTTTTTTTAACTTGCATGACTCGTTGCATTAGTAGGACTTAGTTGGCCACATGAAAACTGTTCAGGTAACTTTTCTTCAAACCTTTGGTATGACTAAGACTGATTTACTCTCCTTAGCCCTGGGTGATCTCTTCAGAATACATTATTATTTTCAGAAAGAAGAAAATATAAAGTTAAACATGCGAGATTTATTTGTAAAATGAATGTTTCTGATAAAACTCAGTAGAGGTAAGGACCTCATTTGGGTAAGGCCACAATAGTTATGCCTGTCACCTTATGAAGCGCTCAGCAACAAATAAGATTTTTGGGGAGCGGGGGAATTCTTGCATAAACCCATGCTGCTCGAAGCCTTCAGTATGGTGACCCTTGAACTGAAAAAAGAGAGAGTGTGTAAACAGGGAGAGAGCAGGGGTCACCCACTGCTACCAGCAGAAGCTGTTAGGTGGTTTTGGAGTTCTATCAAGGGGAAGTTGGAATAAAGTAAGACTAAGAGCACCTTTACTTATAAATAAATGGAAAAGATGTCCTCGCCTTTATAGAGTGCATCCAAAACAACGCTTTCAACCAACACTTCTGTGCAAAGTCGTGAAACACCAGGAGCAAGGCAGCTGAAAGACCAGAGTTCAAATCCCACATCGGCTACTTAATTGCAAGCATCTTAACATCTCCGGGGTAATAACAGTTACTGCCTCATAGGATTGTGTGCTTTCAACGAGATCAGGCCAGTGAAGCACTCGGCATGGTGCCTGCTGATGCTAAGTTCCACAAATATTCTACTGTTGTTATTATTAATTGTTATTACTCGATTCTCTGGATGTGAATCTCCAGTGAAGTCCAAGTTGTGTAACAGGACATTCCCACGTGGGTACCACATGGGTCATGACCTTATAATCCTGTACAGCAGAAGTGGGTTTTTCTGAGGTCAAGGTGAAAGGACAGATGGGTCAAATGATATTGATCTAGGAAAGAGATTTAAACGGCTCGTTGACACCGATCAATCATATATTGTCAATGCATGCTTGCTGAGGCAATTAGCCTCCAGTCCCTATGACAGGCCGTTAGATTTCCCACGTGAGGTACCGACGCAGAGACTATGTCAGCCAAAATCCCAGCATTCACACCCTCGGCATCCATCTTTAGAAAGCATGTGACATAAGTCCGATATTTTGAGAGGAAGAAAGTTTGGCGACAAGAAATTCAGGGGCTACTAGGTAATATCGGGAGACGATTGCTACAAACCGGACATTTGGCTAATTATCTAGATTCAGAAGCCACGTCCTTTTGCGGCCCAGAGACCATTAATATTTAGTCCCCAAATAGGGTCTATTAAAGTCCTGTATTTGCCTAGCACTAAACTAGGCAAAATTGCACTTCACAATCCAGCAGCTTGGCTGATATTTTAGAATATAAGAAACACCGACAACCTTAAATTAATCTATGATCCCGGACCATCATTAGCTTAGTTAGTATCAGGTTTTAAAGACTTTTGAACCAAAAATAAAACCGTGTGAACTTGCTCTGAATTTTGAAAAGCAGAGCTTCTGGTCAAGCAAGCAGGAAATGAGTTTCGCCAAGTCAAGGGAGGCGGCCAGCCGCTGGGCAGAACCACCATCTGCCTGACAGCTGCCACCACAGAGCTGACAGGGAACAAGGAAGGACAGCCGGAAGGAAGGCTGTCTCCAGCTCCACTCTCTTCCGCCCTCAAGACACTGCCATTTTGTTCACAATGTATTAATTAGTTTTGACACAATATTTCTGAAGAACAAGTGACCCCAAAACTCAGTGGCTTAAAGGCACGATCGTGATTTTCAAGGGCCCGTGGGTTGGCTGAGCTGGGACTGGGGCTGGGCTCAACTGGGTGGACTCACCTTAGGACGACTGGGCCTGGTCCCCACAGGCTTTACTCCACGTGTCGCTCACCGTGCTGGGATAGAGAGCTGGCCAAGACGTGCACCGCGCACCTCTCACGGACAGAGCAGGGGCGAAGGGAGCATGGGGAGCATGTGAGACCTCTCAAAACGCAGGCGTGGAACTGGCTCCGGCCACTCCTGCCCACGTGGTCAAAGCAAGTCACACGGCTAAGCCCAAAGTCTAAGAAGCAGAGACATTCTCGCCACCAACCATGAGGCTGTGGCAACGGAGTGGATGCAGAGAGGGGTTGAGAGCTGGGGTCGGTCACGCTGTCTGCCGACCCGAATCACCCCGACTCTAAAAGCCCCCCACTTGAAGAGTTTGAAGTGTCTCTATTAAAAGGATTTTTTCCTCCTTCTCTTTTTATATCGTCAGCTAAGATTCTAAACCCTTTCCCTTCTCCCTTAGCCAGATTCCAGAATTCTCTCTTTTGTCGTCCATTCTCTGCCTCAAATCAGAAAATTTCTCCTCACCCTTTTGCCTCTGCCCTCTCTGTGGGTCACTTTTTGGGCCATATTTTTTTTTTAATACTTTGAGAACTAATCTATATAGTGTTTTCTTGAACAAATGGCGTTGACATTTGTGGCACCATCTAACTTCACTCCCCATAAATAATACAGGATCTAGGCGCACACACACACAAACACACACGAGAATATCCAAAATGAGGAAAAGGTAATTATTAGGTAGGGTTAATCTGAATATCTTTACAGAGAATTTGAATATTGAGGATAAACTTGAAGAAAATTATTAAGTTTTTTAAAGGCTTAATTTATCCAAAATAAATAAATAAATAAATAAATAAATAAAACGTAGTCTAGAAGTCCAGTTGCGACATTCCACTCACTACGCATATGATGAGGCAACAGGTGTGTGGACTGATTAGTATTTCGCTCTTTTCCTTGTTATTCGCCACGGTCGTTTGCCCGGCCATCTTGGGAGTGCCGAGCGTTAGTGTAAAGGCAGGTGAGTGAGCACAGGCATAGCTCACACCTAACCCCACACCGCAACTGGACACAGCTCAAAGTGCACGCAACTTCTGTGGGTCGAAAGGAGTATGGCTCAGGTGTGTTTTCTGCCTCTCTCCCCCGACGTGCACACACGTGTGTGTGCATACGGTCAAAATTTATGCTGTGCTTATTGATCATCAATGACCATCAGTGATCAATACATCGTACTACAGCTTCGATTGCTACTATCATCATCAGGAGCTATTAGCCCATCAAGAAGCACATACGAGTGTTTGAGTTACTAAGGTGGTATGTCGTGTAGTCGCTTTACTCTTGTTTCTAAATCAAGTCCAAGGGAATAAGGGAGAAGCCACCTCCTGGGTCATGTACCCTTATTCAGTGTTCCTATGCCACCTGACTACCACTCACCATAGCATTTACCGTCCTGGGCATAATTGTTTCCTTGTCTCTCTCCATTCCATCATAAACTCTAGGGGGCAAGTTAGCAGCTGAATTTGTTCATCATTTCACCTCTTGGCACAGTGTCTGCCATGTCTTAGATGCTCGATAAATAAATGAGTACTCACGGAGAGAAATAAACATCACTGCAATATGTTGCATAAGACGACACGAGTGAAGCATTTTGTAACTCGTCAGTGTTAAGCAACTACCTTCAATCATTAAAAGCTCCATTAAAATCATCTAATGAGAAAAAGTACAATAAGTCAACCGCCGATTACAAACGCGCCAGCCCCGGCAATGCGCCAACTGTGCACATTTTCTGACTTGGGGGGTTTATGTGTGGATCCCCACCTGTGGGTGGATGGTGTGTGGCTGGCAATGCGGGCTGTGGGGCATCCGAGCATGCTTCCCAGTGGGGGGCGGGCCTGAACCCACCGCCTACACACAGATGGCCACGCTGGCTGACGACCTTGGACTTAACACTGAAATGGTTTCACTGTGAAAGCTCCTCAAGGTTGTGAAATCTAACTGAAATTTAAGTGTGAAATAAAAGTCTTACTAGAAGGAAAATGCATTTTTTTTCTCTGCATTAAAAAATATATATATGAGACGATTCCCCCTCCCCCACCCTCACCCCGAACGATAGGACCATAATGATCCAATTTCTCTTGCGCCAGTCGGCATCGGCCTGTGAGATCCAGACCTGGCACATGGAAATTTCAGCCTTAAGTCAAATATTATTTCAAAGTTAATGACAAAATCTATTTTTGCAGTGGTCTTGTTTAAAATATTTCCCCTTAATACTCTTGAAATGCTGTAATTGAAAGCAGTTATTTGAGATGCCAGTGCATACTTCTTTAATTATGTCTGTACATCTGTTTCCAATGAAAGGGCAGTATCTGTTTGCAGTTACCAATCTTATGAAAAACAGGCTTGTCCCGAAATAGATTGGAACTAAAACCAGAAAGCATTTCTTTCAGAGGCATCCTTTCAAGCCAATTAACTTTAATCATTATAGAAATGTTTATTTCCCATCTTAGTCTCTCTTCACATGTAAATTCCTTCAGGGGAAAAGATCTCTTTTTGTGACTGTTTGAATAGTTCCAGTTTGGATTAATCAGAACCTGCTGGCCTGTTTGTGTTCCAATTGTGAATGCTGGCAGCTTTCTCGATGGAGGAGGCACATGGTCCCCCAGGAGGGCAGATCTAGAAACTCAGCACATACACACCTACTGGTCGGAGCAAGTCGGCTTAACCTCCGGGGTCCCATGCCCGCTCCCGTGCTGCCTTCTGGGGTGGGGACTGATGAAGCCATTCGGTGGGAGGAGACCGGGGACCCTAAGCGGCATCACTACAGAACCCCTCTCCTCCAAGGAGCCAGACATTCTTTTGGACCACGTGCTCACATGTCACTCTTAGAAAAGCTATAAGAAGGCTTGGTGGCCTAGCAAAATGCAGCATCTGTGCTGGTGGCTTATGAGTGATGTCACACTACCTAGGGGAAAGCTGTTCCTGAATTTCCTCTGTTCTTCAGTGAAATTTTCTATATACAGGTCAAAAAAAAATAGCTTATGGCAAATTTTTAGCTATTGTTATTAAGTAGCTTCATTCCTCCAAAATGCACCTTTTTCAAGGACAGAGAAAGTTCTGGGTGATTTGTACAGTGACATATGCCAAGTTCCTAGAACAGTACATGGCATAAATAGATCCCCAGTGAATATTCGTGGACTTTACTCACTCTTCTAGACCATAAAATATACAAAGTCTCTGCTCTTACGGCATCTTAGAGATGAGAACAAAATGATCAAAAGACAAGACATGCTAACCATAAGCATCTTGGGGACAGAAAAACAAGTTTATCTCTGTGCCTAGATGGTATCTGACGCACAGTGTCTGGGGCAGAGTTGGTGTTTCATAAATATTTGATGAATTCAGCTCAGCAAGCACACGCGTCTTGGCCACCACCTAAGAAAGCTACCATTTGCCGAGCCTTTAATAAGTTCCATTTGCTGTGATCAACGTTTTTCACACGCAAGCTCCTCTAATCCTCCAAACAAACAAACAAACAAACAACAAACGGACATCCTGTGAAGTGGGTATCGGACACCTCCAATGTTTAAATGAGGAGCTGGAACTTGCAGATGGAAACAGAACGCACTGGGGTGAATCAGATAGTAAAGGCCAGTGGGGGTGCAGATTCAGGTTCGTCTTGGCTGGAAATCGGTATTCACATGCCCTGTCTCCCGTCTCTTGCACGCTGCTCCTTCAGGAAGCTGTGCCTCTAATACACCGAAGCTCGGGGGTTCATGGTCACGTATGTTTAAAAATATGAAGCCACATGATCGTCATTTGGGAAATAACAGCTTTATTTCCATGTCTCCCTTGAAGTTCCTGGGGTTTTACACTGACTGGGGCTCCTAAGAACAACGTCCCCCGTCCACTTTAGCTTCCGGAAGCTGGAGCATCTGTGGCTTTGGGACCATCCAAGCAGATAGTCTCTTCGTGTCCCTACAATCATGAGGGTAAGTGATATATTTTTTCCCTTTTGGAGTTGAAATGTGATCCTGTCCGGTTGGATGGACTTGTAGGCTTGAATTCAAGGAAACGACCCATCACTCCCACGCTCTCATCTCTGATGTTTTGCATGAAGTGTAACAAAATCCCTTAAACCTTCATAATTTTGTCCCATCCTCAACTTTCCAGAAATCAGTCAGGAATTCCTGTGGGAATGTCAGGCGAGAGGCAGTACGGGTGACACGGCAATGGGACCCTGGAAAGGAAGCGACGGAAAGCTGGGAAAGAAGTCTGAGACACGCTGATTATCTAGTGGCCGAGCATCTCAACACACTCGCACTAATGAGTGGCTTCTGAAATTATGTGGTCAAGGGGGAAGCTGATCTC
Organism: Pteropus alecto; assembly: GCF_000325575.1. Lineage (NCBI taxonomy): Eukaryota > Metazoa > Chordata > Mammalia > Chiroptera > Pteropodidae > Pteropus > Pteropus alecto. The sequence continues at coordinate 15,732,016 of NW_006432945.1, read as the reverse complement.
CACGTCCTGGAGCCTGGCACTCAGGACCCATGACTCATATGCTGGGTCTAGAGCAAACAAATGAGTTATGAACAAACTACAAGCACTAATTCTGCATTAGGGTGGCTATGATCTGTGTGTCAACTGTTCATTTGTCACTTCATAATATCAATCACCACTTCTCGGTCTTGTCCTGAAATAGACTGGGACAGTCTTCACGCACACTGTACTGAGTGCTACCCTAGTAGCAAGTGAGATGGATCTCCACCCAGGGAACGTTCCTAAATTCTTAAGTACACACATATGCGAATCTGAGATAAAGATAAGCGCTCCCTCAAAGAAAACAGGAATGCTAGGGTAGGCAAAAGTCGGTGTGTTAAAGTAAGAAATGCCGGTTAACAGTAACAACAGCAAAAAATAATAATAGCATTTATTTAGATTCTACTATGGGCCAGGCACAGTGCTAGGAGCTTCACGGTGACTTTATAAGGGCCCTTTGAAATGAATGTTCTTATCTCTATGTTACAGACGAGAAAACTGAAGCTCGGAGAGAGAAGCATGTTTTTAGGTTCCAGAGCTAGAAATGAGAGAAGCAGAATTCAAACCCAGCTCTTTCTGACTCCCAAACCTCTGCTCTATCTTAATGCGATGTGTCTTAAGGAACATATTAGTAGAAAATGTGGTACAGAGAATTCTGTTCTTTCACGTAAGCACATTAAGAAAACAGAAGTTAAAAACTTTAAATAGAGGATCTTGGAAATACTCCTGAATGTTCCTACATCATGAATAAATCTAGAAATTAGATTTACGTTCTATCTTCCGCTACTTCACTAATTAACTTTATAACTTGAAGAAGTCACTTTACCTCTCTAGGCTTTAGCCATGTCATCTGTTCTATTAAATTAAGAAGACTGATTTAATGCTGGTCAGGGTTTCAGTGGGAGGTTTTGGTGTCCAAACCCCACCCTATGCTTACACCTCAGGGTTCTATGTTGAAGGAGATATTTAAGCAAATATATATAGCCAAGTGGGAAATGACATGCCAGCATCTGAGGTACAGGGCTCCTTGGGCAGGTCCCATTAAAGTATCTTGGGCTCCGAGGCTGGATTGGACCTTCTTTTCTCTGCTCCCATCTAGCATGATTGTCTCTGTGTGGCATATGCCAAATGTACTTACATTTCTAGCCTCATGGACAAGAACAGTCTGCCTGCCTCAGCCGCCCAAGTACAAAGAAACATAGGGTCAAAAATGTGGGTGAACTCTTCCGTCTGCACGGACCAAGACAGAAACAGGGAAGTGCTAAGGGAAAACCATCGTCAACCTAGAATTTTTTACACAGCTAAACTACTATGTAAGAGGCAGGGGAAAATACACACAGTCAACCATGCACGGTTTCTCACTGAAAAAATTATCAAAGAATGTGCTTTGCGACATGATCACTTCGAGAACCGGGCAGCTCTCCTGAGCCCCAGGCGACCGCTCTCCTCTCTGGCCCTGCTTTTGCTGTGCCTCTGCCCACAAGGCAGAATCTGCTGGGCTAGAGGGGTGTACTCACCTGGAAGCCAAGATCAAGCCAAGTCTTGATCTCCAGAACGCCAGAATATCCTGCCCAAACAGCACTGAGCCTACGTACAGGTCCTGTATCAGTCTCTTTCCCCACCCAGTCAGTTGTCCTCAGAGGGGGAGACACCACCAGGGGTCATACCCCAAACCCAAGAGGTGGCTAAGAGGTAGCCATGAATGTCGTTTGGATGTATGGTGGGGGGAGAACTATAAACACGTACGTAGGTCCTTTAACCGTGTGAGATGAAGCCAGAGTGGAATAGAACGGTGCAAGCTGCAGAGTAAAGGCCAGGGGCCCATTCTTCCCAAGCTGTGATTTTTCTGGCTTAGATATCCAAGAAGTTCAAGAAATCTCAATTTGAACCTGGCCTTCCAGGTCATTAGGAAGATGTACTTGTCAAGAAGAAGGATAGAAGAACATTTACTTAATAATTTGTAGGCTTCACTTACGACTGTTAAATATTTAGGCATGGGGTATGTAGACCTACTTTTATATTCTTGCCATAAGCCAGGGGTTCCCAATTCCTGGGCCAGTACTGGTCCGTGGCCTGTTAGAAACCAGGCTGCATGGCAGGAAGTGAGCGGCAGGCAAGTGAGCGAAGCTTCATCTGTATTTGCAGCCGCTCCTCAGCGCTAGCGTCACCTCCTCAGCCTCACCTGGGATCATCAGGCATTAGATGCTCATAGGGGCACCGGTCCCTAGTGCCAAAAAGGTTAGGGACTGCTGCTTCTAAGCCCTTCAAATATTGGGGGAAGCCAAGAAGAAAAGAGAACCTGTGGGAAATGAACAGGATATGAGAAAAACAGTAGGTATGGAAGTTAACAAACCACACTGATCAATTAATAAGTCAGCGACCATAAGAAAACGAAAGACGAATTTTTATAGGTTTAGAGAGGGCTAGAATGTTATTATTCAAGAGGAAGATGCAAATAATGAATAATTCCATATGCCATTAAAAATTCTGGAGCTCATTATGCATGATAAAATAATAGAAAGTTCAGGGTAACTACTAAAGGAATAAAAATACCATTTAGTTTCTGACCTTAGAAAGGAAAAGAAGAGAAATACATTGAATTCTATCTAAAAAGATAAAAAAAAATGGAGCAAAGAAATGATACAGAAAAGCTCAAAATAAGACAGGAGGAATAAATCCACATTTCGATCTCCATTTTAATATTAAAATAAATGTAAATATAATAAAAGCACCTATTGAAAGACAGAAACTAGCAGTTTGGATAAAATAAAAGATAAAATCCAGCTACCTGCTACTCCTAAGACACACGATCGAAATGAAACCACACAGGTTGAAAAAGAGGTTATGAAAAAAAGATACAGCATATAAAATCTAACCAAAGAATGCCTATTTTATAATGTTAATACAAGATAACAGAATTTAGAACAAGAGAATTAATATAAAGTTTGACATAAGATTACAATATAAGGAGTAATCGACCGAGAAGAAATAAT
>NW_006432945.1:15722362-15728947 GCF_000325575.1 Pteropus alecto | reverse complement strand
ACCCATAATAAGTATGTCATTCATCAAAGCAGATCAAAAATTGGCAAGGATACCGAAGATTTGAACCAAATATTACCAAGCTCAATCTACTGTGCATATTTCTGTCTTTATACCTATAGAGATCATCCTTCTCCTTTTAGTTAGCAAACGTATATTGCTTTCGAGAATATAAAATGTATTTAATCACACAGCATAAAATAAAATAAAAAATAAATAACAGAAACATAACGAAAATATGCCATGGATATGACATTTTTAAAAGTTTGAGAAAACATGCCTAACAGAAGAAATCATAAGGAAAACAGAACTATATTTACAACTAAATAATGATAAAAATACTAAATTTTGGAATTTGTTGGGATACAGCTACTGTGATACTTATGTGGAAGCAAGTAAAAGAAAAATTAACCCTAGAAAAAGAATAGAAATTAACAAAATTTAAATATGACAAGACAATAGAGAGTATCAGATAGGAGGACAGATAAAAAATTAATTTATAAGAATGAGATAAGAATCTCAACGCTATTTTAAATAAAATATTAAACATTTAATTTTACTTTTAAAAGGAACAGAAATAAATTGTTAAATGAGAAATTAAAATGTTTTGTGTTTCAGGGTTGCATTTTTTAAATCTCTCTAACTTTTAAAGAAATATATGAAGAAAATTATTGGTGTCATTGTCATTTAAAAAAAAAAAAAAAACACACATTTCCAATGAAGCAACTGGCATTGCTATACTTCCTTTAGTCCTCTCACCTTCCTATTTTTGTTTCTTATGTTAGTTTTACTTGTTTTAGGGTTACAACACTTATGTTTTACAACCGTAATTCCTGCAATTGTTACATTTTGTTTTATTTTTAAATGGATTCAATACTCACCAGTGTTAGTTTTTGTTTTATTTTAGCACAATTTTCCAATCTGATGGTTCCTAATTTTTTAAAATCACTTAATTGGCTATTTTTTTTTATTATTGCTTTGGTCAAGAAATCTTTATTGAGTCCTCTACTGTTTTTTTTCACATGTGGTACCTGCCTTTTCTCTTAGTTTTTCTGAATGGCAATTTAGCTACATTAAATATTCTAGGGTTGACATTTGTTACTGCTGGACTTTGTAGATATTGCTTCATTACCTTCTGGAATGTTCCTTTCCTTTGGTGACTCGTTTTTATCATCTAAATACCTACAGCAATTCCTTTTATAAAACATTTTTTTAGTTCAGTAATTTAACCAGGATTCTAGATAGCACGAATTGTGTATCATTAGTTCTCATGTACGTAAAGTGCTCTCTCAAGCCGTAAATTCAATTACACCGTGTGAAGGTGGGAGAGAGAAGCAGAGATTCAGGTTTTCCCTCCCATGACACCTAAACATGAACAAAAATTATTTTTAAAAGGCGAAAACTCTGCCTAACACATAGTTCGTGCGTGTGTTTAATGAAGATGAATTGCTACATCGTCGAGATGGTTGAACTGTGGTAAAAACTTTTAATGTCCATCCCAAGCCTGCGTACTTAAAAATGAATTTAGACAAAGCACTGTATTATCAGAATTTTATAGTCGCGTGCATGTATGTCTATATATAAAATCATCTGTCTAAAAGGCAATTCTGCAATCCAAAATAATGTCTTCGAATCCGGTTCAATCGGTTCATATCAATTCAGTTCAGGCCACATCAGCTCAGGTCCATCTAACTGAATACTCCCATTGCTCCAGTCTTGGCCCTCTGTCTTATGAGACAGCAAGAATCCAGCCCCAGGTAACGGCTCTCTGTTGCCAGTGTTTGCTCCTACTTCCCCACTTACTCACTTGACAGGAATTTTTCTAGCCCTCCCTCCTGAACCTTTGATCTTTTGGCCTTGTGGCCCACCTCCTACTATGTACTTTAGATCTCTCTTTGTTTGGACAACTTATTTGGACTAGTTTCTATGTCCTACCAATTTTAGTTGATTTTACAAATCTGTTGACTTCTTATAATCTATTCAATTTGGATGACTCTGAAACTCAAAATAAAAAAGACACTTCAGCTAAAGACTAGTTCTAAAAAAAACTCATGAGACTAAGAGACTATACTGGACCTCCCTAGCAGTGTAAATGATGCACTAAGTTGCAGTGACACACAAAATAGCAGAGAAAGACCATGTACACTGTGGACTAAAACGACAATGAGGCCTCAACTTATTTGCCACTGTGCTCCTTTGTCCTTGATTATTTAGGCCCATAGCTTCCCCTAACTGGATAGAGCCCGACAGGCTAGCCCAATCTAGAATTCCTTATATGTGTGCCAATGTAATTCCTGAAGAATGCATTGGGAAAGGCAAGCATATAACTGAGCATCAGTCCAAAGTTCTCAAAATAAATTACTTTCCAAATAGTTCAAAGAGATAAAGGAGGCAGACAGACTCTATGTGGCTGGTAAAGAGTTGGCATCAAAGGCAGATGATGGATTTAAACTGCTCTTTGCTGTATTTTTATGCTTTGAGTGACAGCATAAGTGTCTTCCTATTATTCTTGGCAAGGCAGGCAACTCAAATTTTCCCTTTGGTGTTTTTTTTCTTTGTTTTTTTTGTTTTTTTTTAACTGTGGTAATGTAGAATTCTCCAAAACTGAGAAAAAGCATTATGTCATCTTCTCTATAGTTCTGGCCAAAGAATTATTCTCTATGATGTGTATTCTAAGACTTCTATGAATGAAGTTAACCTTGAATTATGGTGATGTTCTCACTGCTCTCCCTGGGACATAGCTCTCACATCTAGTGATGGTTATTAGGTATTTCTTTCTGGCTTTCCTTTCTCAATTTATAAAACCTCTACTCATATTTCTCTGCACTGCATCAGTCTACATCATGTTATAATCCTGATGTGGGGTTATGACCTTCATATTTCCCTCAGTTACAGTACTTAGAGTGGGGACAGGTATGTATAAGGATGTGGGATGTTACAGAATCTGAGAGAAGACTTCCCAAGCCCCAAGATGCGACAGCTGTTTAATCATGTTTAATAACAGATGGCATCTTGAAAGGAAAATAAAACATCAAAAGGCAGCATAGTAGATGAGTATATTAGGATAGTTCCAACTCTTCATTATGGTGGGAAGAGTAGGTCGCCATCTAATTAGCTCAGCATTTATTGGATTCTCAGGCTGTTCTGGAAGGTCTTCCCATGCATTCTGTCAAACTTTGAATGTTTTGCACCCCTGCGTGAGCTCTGGTAATTATTTAGCTCACGGCTTCTTCGTAATTGCTCTGCCCGCCATAGTTGTTCTTTGCCTGACCTGGTAGAATCTTGTGCTGAGCATGTGCAGCTTAGGAGTTGGCCAAAATTTCAATACAGATTTCTGGCGCTGACGAAGAAAGATATCCACTCCACCACTCCTAATCAACATTTTACTGAAGATCCCAGCCAATTGAATAAGGCAAGGAAAATAAATGAAAGATACACCCATTAGAAAGGAAGATATAAAACAGTCATGTTTATAGATTAAAAGATTCAATATGGGTATGGTGTCAATCCTCTTGAAATGAATCTATGAATTCAAAGCAATATCAACCAAAATCACCAGGCTTCTTAAAAAAAAATGGGCAAGCTATTTATAAAATCATTTCAGAACCTCAAATTGGCAGCTTTCACTTGGACAGTCAGTGAACTTACACAGTTCAGTGTGTAAGACCAGTGTTGTTCAATTGCTTCTCATTTCCTTGCATAAAATGCTTAAAAGACCTATCAATCCCTGTGATTCAATTACCTTTGCACTTTTCACTGTTACCTGTAATACTTCAATCAACATCGAGTGACTCTTCAGTGAAGCAAACCTACTGAAAGGCAACCTAAGGAATGGGAGAAGCTATTCATCAGTGATACATTTGATACAGGGTTAACATCCAAAATATGTAAGGAACTCATATAACTTAACAGCAAACAAACAAACAAACAATCCAATTAAAAAATGGGCAGAGGACCTGAGTAGACATTTCCCCAAAGAAGACACACAGATGGCCAACAGATATATGAAAAGATGCTCAACATCACTAATTATCACAGAAGTGCAAATTAAAACCACAATGAGATCTAACCTCACACCTGTCAGAATGGCCATTATCAATAAATCAACAAACTAGTGTTGGTGAGGACATGGAGGAAAGAGAATGCTCGTGGGCTCTTGGTGGCATTGTCCAGCTGGAGCGGCCACTATGGAACACAGCATGGAGGTTCCTCAAAAACATTAAAAATAGAACTATCATATAACCCAACAATTCCACTTCTGGATATTTATACCAAAAAATCCAGTGAACCTCGATGTTCATTGCAGCATTGTTTACAATGACCAAGATATGGAAGCCACCCAAATGTCCATCAATAGATGAATAGATAAAGAAAAAGGGATATATGTATATCCCTGGAATATTACTCAGCCATAAAAAAGAGTGAAGTCCTGTCATTTGTAACAACATGGGTATATATATATATATATCCCTGGAATATTACTCAGCCATAAAAAAAGAGTGAAGTCTTGTCATTTGTAACAACATAGGTAGATCTAGAGGGTATTATGCTAAGTGAAATAAGTCAGAGAGAGAAAGACAAATACCTTATGATTTCACTTATATGTGGAATCTAAAAAACAAAACAAAATAACTGGACAAATAAAGAAAAGAGAAAAACAGAAACAAACTCACAGCGAAAAAATTGATGGTTGCCAGAGAGGAAGGGGTTGGAAGATGAGTAAAACAGTTAAAGGCATTAAGAAGTACAAACTGCCAGTAATAAAAACAGTCATAGAAATGTAAAGTACAGTGCAGGGAATATAATCAATAATATTGTGATAACTTATTAACTATTATCACCAAATGTGAGCACAGCAAAAGATAACTGGGCTTAGGTCTGCAAAGGTGGGAAAGTAGGTATGTGTGGAGATAATTATAAACTTTCTTCTGTGGAGCCCAAGAACCAATGATAGGGCAGTTTTTGTAAAACTACAGAACTTTGGAACTGAAATCATTTACTTTACCCCTTTCTTTTACTGAGAAAACTGGGTCAAGTAATTTGCTCAGAATCACATAGCAATTGAACAGTCCCTAGAAGACAGATCTCAGGATTTCAGTAATATGATTGATGTGTTTCTTACATCTCAGCATTGTATCTGCGGGGAAAGTCCATTCACCCATCAAACCAATTCTGACTAGAGTTGTAAGGTATCTTGAGATTTCCCTGAAAATGAGGAAATGGGGCAAGGAATTGAGGAAGGCTGAGCGGACGACTAGAGCGTCACTCACTCCTTGGTTAGCAGGAAACTCCATCATTCCCCAACATTCATCTCTTTGTTTCTCAGGGTCACGTTTCCAAAAGATTTTACAGGGGAAACCTTAGGTGGCGGTGCCTGTAGACATTCACATCTTTGGTTTCCTTCCTTATTTGAAACCTCATGGCTAACGATTCTCTGAATAGTCCCTCCAAGAACTCAATGACAGCGGCATGGGGTCTGTTTGGAAGCATCTGAAAATATCATTTATTTGCTTTTAAGTAAAGAAAACATTTTATTTGAGAGCGACCTAACTGTTCACAGGGAACATCCAAAGTAAGCATTTTCTTTCCCAAAAACAGTTTCCAAAAAGGGCTTATGGGCACTGCCAAGAACAAAGCTTTAACCTGTGAGGCACTTGAGAGCCAAAGTGGATTTCAAAAGCATATTAAACGTATCTTTTAATAGGTCAGTTGTTCTTGGGAAACTTCGTGGCTGCAGTGAAAAAAATGTCCACAAGGAAATTAAGGATTGAAGGCATTATTCAAAACATTTTCTTTAAAATGTACTGTTAATCGAAATGGGCCTTTACAAAAGTGAATCAACCCTTTTATGTGTCCTCAGCACGTAAATTGTTGACTGGAAAGAAAACTCGGAAGCGGTTACTATTCAGAGAGAAGCAATTCGTAAACCAAGCAGTAATTTCAACAGAGTAGTTGAGTGTCTTAAAAATATTTCTTAATAACAAACACTCCTGCAAAAGAACCGTTGTTCTAGTAGTTACTGAACTACTTGTAGACCCCTCGTCATCATGCCTTTCCACGGGCCTTTTCACATTCTGGTGGCCATGCTTTGCTACCATGCTGAAATTTGATAAGCAGCGATTAAAGATGGGTTGCATGTGGAACCTGAACCCATATCAACAAACTGTTCAGACTCCATGGCGTTGAAATCCACTTGTCGGTCTTGCCCAGAGAGGAGCTCTTTCATCGTGCCTGATTTCGTGACATCATACATTGGTCATTTGGAACATATCGGTTTACTGACTTGTGCGGGTCTTCCGAATGCTGACACAAAAGCACATTTATTAGTATCACTGCCGATTTCGTCAGAAAAGTCTTTTAAGTATTGGGAAGCTGTCTAAGTCATGGTGGTGGATAAAACTTTCCAAGATTCTAATTTTCTCTTTGAAACTGATTTTATCATTAGCAACAGAGAAGTGACAAACTTACTTCATTCATTTTTGAGAAAATGTCCACCAGTAACCCAAGTCTGAATAACCACAGTGTGTCATTCTCTCTTGCAAGTAAAAAAATATGTTTCATGAATAAAGTGCTGAGTTTCTAACTAAT
>NW_006432945.1:15718279-15722283 GCF_000325575.1 Pteropus alecto | reverse complement strand
ACCGCATATATTACACGCAATGGAATATTATGCAGCAATAAAAATGAAAGAAATCTTGCCACTTGCAAAAACATGGACGGACCTAGAGACTATTATGTTAAGTGAAATCAGTCAGACAGAGAAAGACAAATACCATGTGTCATTTCCTCTGTGTGTGTGTGCTCTGGGATAGGCAATATTCAGGCAAAACTCATTCTCCCAGTAAATGAAATCATGTTTTAAAGTCCCACTGGGAATTGTTCTTGAAAAATAACATGATGAGTTAAGTATAAATGAATCAGAAGTGGAAGGATTGGGTTTCACTGGAAATCTACGTGGGCTAAAAAATGAAGGGAGGGAAAATTTTCCACCCAATGTCCTTAAGAAAGAATTGGAATGCGTTGCCAAGAAATGACAACCTGTTTTCCACTGCTCAGTTGAGTTCCCTGCTTTTCCTTTTCAGGCACCTGACAAAAAGTATTTGATACTCAGATGCTTTCCTCCACCCTGAAGTATGACTTTATTAGTTCAGCTAAGCAAGCTCCAGGCTTTCGTCCCATCACACTAACTAAAGGGGCATCTACACTCTAGCAAGAACGGCTCACGAAGCAGTGGGAGGCAGACAGCACTCAGGAGGCACTGAGGCTCTAGTGAGCTTTGATGACCGGCTTCTTACCGGGGCCATATGAGGTTACACTACCACTCAAAATTAACAAGAAGTTTTCATCCACGATAAAGTCTGCCTTTCTGGAGATCAACGTGTGGGTGACGAGTGGTGGGAGTGGGGACACAAGATGTGCCCTTTGCCTGCTGGTTCACTTGTACCATTTCTCTCATGGAAAGTCTGACTCTTCCTTTCCCAAATATTATAATGATGGAGAGAAGAACAGTTGCTCCCTGGGTTTCGGTAACTGTTATCAATTAGCTTCTGTGATGCAACAAATCACAACGACATTTAGTAGCTTAAAACACAGTCGCTTATTATTTCTCAATATCTTTGGGTTCTTTGGGTCTTGGCCGACTTAGCTGGGGCTTGATGGTCTAGGGCGGCCTCATATCTCTGAGGTTGTGGGTTATATCTGTTGTCTTACGCTTCCATTCCTATATGTTCCAAAATGTATATTAAGTATCCATTAATATTTTTGTATATAGGGAGCTATTTTTGTCTCATATATTTTTTCTTTAATGTTTATGCAATGAGATTCACGATGTACATAGTTTCACACCCTGATTTTATTTAGTAAAAATCACGTTGTTCGAGTTTCTCCATCTTTGAAGATTCTCTAACACAGTTTTAATAGCTGCATAATATTATTTAATTTGGGGTATGCCTCACAAATGAAGTAATTATTCTTCTTTTGCTGATCCTTGCATTATTTCTGTGATTCACAGTATAAGTAATTCTGTGATGAATGTCTTCGCAAACGGAATTTTGAATGAACCTCTTTTACAAGGCCTCTTGCAGTGCATTGCTGTGCCATAGGACGTGAACTCTTTCAAAGCTCTTGACGGTCCGGAATTAGGTGGCAGACAGGCAGGGCCCAAACACACGTTCCCAGGGGCACTGAAGACACAGGGAGGACCGCCCCACGTGTGTGCTCCCGCGATGCACATTTTGATCAGCAAAAGAGGACAGAAGGGTGCTGCCTCGGAAGACAGAGAAGCAGCGGCACGCAATGTCGGAGAAGAAATCAGCCCCGGGGTGCACAGGGAGGAGGAGAAGGGGGCGAGAGTGACCTCTTGTGTGCATCCCCTCCCTGATGTCACCTTGTACCCTCCACTCCCTCCCAAAGCTCATACAGTGGCATAGATGCGAGGTGATAAAAATCACTTTGCAAGAATAAAGGCTCTTTTTCCAATCTCGGCTTTGTTTATTAGCAAAAGCTTTCCTAAAATGAAAGCTCATTTAGTTCTGTATTTTTATCCGGTGAGGATTTGGTTTGTCTGCAAATGATAAAACCTGAAAACAGTACGTTACAAAGTTTTTGATCATTGTTTCTGAACAAAGCCTGGGAGTAGCTGCGCAAGGCTGCCCAGTGAGTCCCACCATCATCAACACCCTCGGACAGGGCTTCCGCCTCATCGCCTGGTCTGCAATGATCATGTTCTTGTTGCAGCCAATAGAAAAGAGAAAAGGGAAAACAAATCAAGCCTCTCTCTCCATTTAAGGATACTTCCCAGAATCTACACATGGACCGTGATGAGGAATTCTGGGAAATGTAGTCCTTTTTTCCAAGCAGCTATGTAAATTGGGAGTTCTATTCTTACAGAAGGAGAACACTCCACGGTATTTAATAAATGAAAGTATATGAAAGAAAAATGATAAACTACATTAAAGAAAATAAAAGCATATAAAAATTTTGAGGGAGCATGGGCAGCCAGAAGAAAATGCTTAGCTTCCATCTTGGGAAGTATGATCAAATACTTCTAGTAGAGACTCCTAGATATCTCAAAGGCACTATTCAAAGAAAGAAACCTGACTGCTCACCTCACCCCTTCAGTTAGAGAGTAAGCGATGGGTTGAGTAATAAAAAGCAAAGAAACAACATACTTTACCCTTTTCCGGAGGCCGCCGAATCGCTAACAGCCCTGGCTTGGGGGAGAAGAAATTGTGATTTTGAGTGAAAGGGATTATATGATTGCATAAAATTTTAGTAACTTTTAATGACTTAATTGTGATAGTTCTACTTAAAGTGATGATAGGACTATTTAGCAGTGACAAGAGCTCAGAAATGTTATAGGTGTGTCTGAGACATTTACCCAGGAACAGCTTTCCTACTGAACAAAGTTAAAAGAGATAATGAGAAATGAAAGCAAAGATCACTTGTGATGATATCCCATGAGTACTGCTTGTGCCAAACCATGGGTACAATAACTACTTCGCAGGGTTTTTTTTTTGTTTTTTGGTTTTTTTTTGCTGAAGATTATGTTTTAAAAAAGGAATGTAAGAGAGCAGTGGAGATCAAGGCGTAAAGGTAAATATTGGTGTCCTCCTCTTGAGCCATACAATTCATCTAACAAATATGTATTGAACTCATACTATTTTCCAGGTATGGTTTTCAGAATGGAGATATAGAAGGGAAAATTAATCACAGCAAACAGTAGAAAGGGATTGGAAACCAAAAATCTCATCGACTCTCCTTGTCTAAAGAGAATTCACTTTATCTGACTCACTCCCACCTGGGGACAGCTGTTGAAATTTGAGACGCAATTCCTGGGGCTTTAGTGCTTGAGGGCTTAGAATCTGAACCCCATTTTACTAACAGAATGATCCTGTAACATATGTCTTGAGTTTTGTGAGCTCGTTTAATTATTTTTCTGCTAAAAGATGATGCCGACCCAATGGGTCTACACACAGATATGACGGACAGGGTATGAAAGCACTTCCTGGAGAGGAGCCACTTTCCACTGCATCATCTAGAGGTGGAAATTTCTGTTTTGTCCATTAGTATGGTGAATTTCACTTGCCTTTTCTGCTTTCCTAGTTATAACCGCTAATGGCTACAAGTTTTATCTTTAGTGACACCTAGTGGCTCCATGTTGCAATGAGAACACTGTGTGGCTTTGAAGCTTTCTCTGGCTGGGTACCAGGCCAAGAGGGGCTAGGCGTGGGTTTCTTTTTCATTTCTACCCTTGTCGCTTTGTATCGTGGCAATTCAGAGTCTCCCGCTCCCTCCTTGTAAAACAGAATTGATATTTGTGCTCCCTCGTCACTGATGGGATGCCATAAATCTCTGGAAGAGAGACGCTATGTCCTTTCAAGTGGTTATAACTGTAAAGCAGCCCCCTTCTCCTCCTCTGAAAGCTATGGAGGTGATACCAACCAACACTGTGCAGACAAGAAGAGAAACAATGTCAAAGGTTTCCTTTCTTTGGCTGGAGCAGAGACATCCGATGGAGATTTTTAGAGAGGAAGAAACCAATGGTTCACATTTCTCTGTCTGGTTTGAACTTGTGATTGTTTAAAAGCAAAATTAAAGCCAGAATTTGACATTCCGGATTTGAAAGCCATATAGATATTATAT
>NW_006432945.1:15679124-15718237 GCF_000325575.1 Pteropus alecto | reverse complement strand
CTTTTGTTTTCTCTCCAGCCATAGATTATAAAAAATTGGATAGAGTTAAGTAGATTCACAGAGAATAGAAGAATTCAATCCAATATGACCTCCTTCTCTCTCCTAAGTTTTAAGTAGAGAAAAGCACGAAAAGAATATAGCACTCATGTATCTATATTTTCTTTAATAAAATAAAGAAAATATTATAGAAAAAGTTGGTCTTTTTTCCCCCTTTGTTCCAATCCTGTTCTTCTATCACTATGATGCATGTGATATTTATCCACCCAGGCCATGTTTTATGAAAATAATTTGCTATATATATGCACTAATCAAAAATATTATTCAGTGTGTGTTTTAATAATATAAATATTATTGTACTATAGATATCATTCTATAATTTGTTTTATTGCTATTCATGGGAACATATATAATCTTAGTCAATTATTTTAACTGCTGAGTTCCATTATATGAAAAGATCACAATTTATTTGTCCATTCTCTTAATGTCAGAATTTTTTTCTAACATTTTTCTTATTAAAACAATGCTGTGCGAGTACTTTTGTAATGGTGGGGTAAGAACTTCTAAAAACTTATTCCTCCATAAACGTAATTAGAACACAGGCAACATTGTCAAGATCAGCTTTGTCAGAACTTGGGGAATTAATCAAAGACTTGTAATCATCCATGGAGTGTTTGTTTTTCAAAAAAAAAAAAAGAAGAAGAAGAAGAAGAAAGACTGAAAATCAATGGTAGCTGTGAAAATCAGCAGCCTAGCCACTACTAGAGAGAACAGAATAGATTTAGAGCTCCCCTCAAATCTTCCAGGAAACTGTCACTATTTGACTTATTATCTCCCTGAAAAAAAGTGCCATTCACAGGACTCGTTTTTATTTTACCCGACTCGAACCTCTTCCAGTGCAAACAGCCCTATTCACAGAGCATTTGTCAAAACCGACCAGTGGCAACTGTTTAACACTGCAGCTGCCTGAGGTGGCAATACCAGTTGGGGCAAACAGGAAGCCAACCAAAAAACTCAAAAGGAAAATGGGGAATGAGATGCCCATAGCAGGCTTTGAAAACTCCGACAAATTTCAGGATATCTAGAAGTCATGTCCATGTGCAAGGATCTGCACACGCCAAGAGAAGACCTGAAAAGGTTGGAATCTCTCACCTCTGGGCGACTTCGAGATACTTTGCAATTATGAAGGAAAGGCCCAAGGCAGTGCTGTAAATTGCCGGATGTGTGGGAAGCATTCCACAACACACGCACAGATCCCCTTAGCAAAGGCTGGAAGGTTTTCTGGTTCAAAGCCTTTAAGGAAATCCCTGCCCTATCAATAGCTAACTGACCAAAGAATTCAGTGGCCACATGTGACAAAGTATACAGACTTTACAGAATTAGTCCAGTAAAATCACTACGTTCACAAAAGAAAGCCATCAACAACAATTACAAGCATAGCAATGAACTCTGAAGAGGGGGACAATATGATTCCAGAGCTGCCATATTATATTATTTTACATAACTAGATTTTAATGACAATTATGACACATGCAAAGAAAAACCAGAGTATAGTCTGTATACAAGAAGAAAAAGCAATAACAGAAACTGTCCACGAGGAAACCAGATGTTCTACTTACCAGAAAAGACTTTTAGTAAACTATTATAAATATGGCGAAAGAAATTAAGGAAACTATGTCTCTAAAAAAACTAAAGAAAAGTATAAAAACAATGTCTCTCTTACCAAATAGAGAATATCAAAAAGATATAGAAATTCTACAACATAACCAAATAGAAATTCCAGAGTGAAAAGTACAACAGAAATAAAAAATTCACTGGAAGGGCTCCCAGAAGATTTAAGTAGCAGAAGGAAAAATCAAAAAACTTGACAATAGGTCAGTTGATGTCATCCAATCTAAAGAACAGGAGTAAAAAAGAATGAGTAAAAAATGAATAAGTAAAAAATAAACAGAGCCTCAGGGATTCATGGGATATCATCAAGTATACCAAAATATGCCTAGTGAGTCATAGAAGGAGAGAAGAGAAAAAAATAGAAAAAAAGCTTTGTAAAAATAATGGCCAAAATCTTTTTGATTTAAAAAATATATATACAAAAATATACAAAAATAAATTCAAAGTGGATTAAAGACTTAAATTTAAGACCTGAAACCACAAAACTCCTAGAATAAACCACAGGCTGCAAACTCTTTAGCATTAGGCTTAGCAGCATCTTTCTGGATACGTCTCTATGGGCAAAGGCAACAAAAGAAACAAATGGGACCCCATCAAACTAAAAAGCTCTACACAGTGAAGAAACCATCAACAAAATGAAAGACAACCTGCCAACTGGGAGAAGATAATCACAAATGACACATCTAATAAAGGGTTAATACCCAAAATACATAAAGAACACATACCATTTAACAGCAGAGAATCAAACAAGTTTAAAAAGGGGCAGAGGACCTGAACAGACATTTCTCCAAAGAGGACATACAGATGGCCAACAGACATATGAAAAGATGCTCAATGTCACCAATGAGACAAATGGAAATTAAAACCACAACGAAATATCATCTCACACCTGTCAGAATGGCTATCATCTACAAATTTTCACTTATTTTTAGTTATTACTTTATTTTTACTTATTTGTTGTGAAATGGTACTTCATTGGTCTGCATTTCCATGACTCCAAGGGAGATTAAGCATCTTTTCATCTTTATTGACCATTCGGTTTCCCTCTTTGGTGAATTTTCTATTCATATCTCATGCCCACCTTCTATCTGGCTGTTGGTTTGCAGAACTTCCTTTCAGTGCTGATAAAATACAAACCAGAAGCTTCTCTTCTCAGTAGTAGCAGCCTCCTGGGCATGTCAGTACAATCTAGGCAGGAACCACACCCATTCTAGAACGGAATCTTTGAAATATATAGTTGCCACGGCAACTGACAACATCTCAAAGGATTCCTTTGGTTGATAGAGTATTTTACCTTTGACTAAGAGGTAAAACTACTTGAGATCCTCCTCATTACCCGGCACCAACAATTACAGAATAGCTACACTCAAGTAAGTGACTTTTCTCCTATTAACCCTTCAGTCCGTCAAAAGCCTGTCTTCTTTCTAGCCTTGACTACTTTTCTTAGGTTTTTTTATTCTGTTCTGTTAAAAGAAAAAAGGATGGATATATAGAATTTACTTCACCATGGCCCTCTTCTATAGTTCTTACCAGATTTGCCAATTGGAAGAGTTTATTTTTGTTAATTAATCTCCTAACTGCATGTCTATTTTCCTTTCCACCGCCTTACTACGTCCCTCCTGACTTGCAGGCATCTCGAGCTCTCGTGTTAACTTCTGGCAGTCTAAACCACCCATAAGTCGATACGCACGTACGTTGGGTCGCACACCAAGCACTCAAGCTCTAAAACTGAGCTCCCCTCCTGAAGACATTTCATTTTCCTCAGTGAAGCTGGATTTCAAGGAGTCAGGGAAAAGAGAAATTCATCAGGCGGTGAAATGTTCACGAGACTAAAGAGTCTAAACATCAACCGAAAATGTTGGTCACGATTTATTTATTAAAATAAATCATACACGTGTAAGAACACAGAATAGCAAAAACTGCATCATGGGGAAAATTCTAGATGTGTCCTAAAATGTCTTCATTTATGTATTTACTCCTGTGAGATTTTCAACTGAATTTTGCCAACAATCTAAATGTCCTAAATGAAAGACGATGCTGAGCCTTAAGTGAGAGAGCAGTCGATGCCAACGAGTTGATTCCAGCCAGGTGAATGCATACTGAATCTTGTTTATTTAAAATCCTAAACAGAGCCTGACCTTCTGACCTACAGAAACTGTCAAACAATAAATGGGTGGTTTTCTGATCGTTAAGTTTGTAGTAATCTGTCACAGCAATAGAAAATTAATACAACCTACATGCCAGGTAACATAATAGCATCGAAATTGATAAAGCAAAGCAAAAAATATAGGAAAGTTACTGGTTTATGTACCAATACAAAAAATTCTTTTGTAGCATTAGTGGTAGAAGATTTTAACTCGCCTCTGTCAGCATGAAATCAGGGAGTCATAAAAGGGAGAATTCAGGAAACAGAAGTAAGTAGATGTAAGTAGATGTGTGTGTGTGTGTGTGTGAGAGAGAGAGAGAGAGAAAGAGAGAGAGAGAGAGAGAGAGAGAGAGCGCGCGAGCGAGCGGCACGGAGAGAGGGAGAGAGCCATATATCAATCTCTATCCACGGAAACAAAGAACATATCTTTTTTTTCTAATGCCCACAAAAAGGTATATTCATAAAGGATAACCATATGTTAGGCTAGAATTTTCAGTATGAATCTCAAAATGTAGAAATAGAGGCATTCTTTGATCACAATGCAAAAGAAAATTAGAAAGTAATAATGAACATATGAAACAAACACACAAACACAAAAAAGTACCTTACTATTTGCCATCTAAACTGTTCTATTTTAAAGAATCCTTGGGTCAAAGAGGAAATCAATATCGAAATTACACAATATTGATAACACTACACCTGAGAACCTACGGTATACAGCCAAAACGGGGCACAGAGAAAAATGCATAACCTTCAATACTTAGAATAATAAACCAGAAAGAATGACAATAATCGAATCAAATATCCAAAATAAGAAGTGACAAAAAAGGACAAAATAAATCCAAGGAAGGTCGAAAGAAAGAAGGCGTGCCCTCAAGACAAAGCTGAACTCTCGAATTCGATAAGAGAAAAATCGCGGGACTAACGAAGAAATTCTAAATCTGGTACTTTCTCATGATGAAATGAACACTTTGTTTCTGTGACATTCTTTTTAAAAGCAGGAAAAAAAAATACCAGATAAATATAAACTGAAGGCTACTCTAGAAAAATCTCTGGCCAATCCTCTTCAAAAATAAGGAGAGATTGTAAAACAGCTCCAGATCAGAGGAAATGAAGGAGACGTGATGATCACATGCAACGTGGGATGCTGGATTGGATCCCAGAACAGGAAAAGGACATCAGTGGAAAAATGAATGAAATCCAAACAAAGCCTATAGTGAAGTTAATGACATTGCACCAATAGTAACTTCCTAGTTTTGCACCAATAGTAACATTGCACCAATAGTAACTTCCATCTTCTGCACCATGGTTTCAGAAGATGCGAACGCTGGGGGAAACTGGGGTGGGCTGTCTGAGCACTCCATTCTCTGCACAACTTTTCTGTAAATCTAAAATCATTCCCAAAAATTATTTTTTAAAAAGGGATTAGACAGAAGACCTAGAAAATCTAAACAGAGTAATTAAAACAGAAGAAATAAAAATGACCGTCAAAGGGCTGGTCGGACAAACGAACAAACAAAAACATAGCAGGTGCTAAAGATTTTATAAGGGAATTTTACGAAACACATCAGTCATTGATGACTCCAATTCTAATTAAATCATTTTGATAACAGAGAAATTTAAAAGACGTTCCTATTCTTTTTGAAGTAAGTGATTCGAATTATTGAAGTAAACAATTCAAAATTAATGTAGCCTTTTCCTTTCTGATCTTAATATATTTCATTTCTTTCCATTTTCTAATGATAGTGGATGGGCTGCCCAGAACCGGTAAAGGGCAGCAGCAGCCGTGGTCACCTTCGTCGTGTTCTTTTAGGAGAATGCTTCTGCGTCTTTCTTTACTACCTCTGGACCTGGCTTTTGTATTTCTACATCACATTTAGAAATTAACCCCATATCTGTCCTATTAAGAATTATTATCAAGAAAATAGATTCAAAACTGTCAGATTTTTTTTGCCTCGATAAAAATTATGTGAATGTTTTTGTTAAGCAATTAATGTTAAGAATTTTATTGTAAGTTTCCTTTCATTGAACTATCCTTGTGTGTTTGGAGTAAAGACCATTTGGTTATAGTTCATTACTCTTTTAGGGTGGTTCTGAATCCTGTTTGCTAATCTTTTTGTTAAGTGCTGTTCAGTAATATTCACAACGAATTTGAAGTTTTAGTGTGTGTGTGTGTGTGTGTGTGTGTGTGTGTGTGTGTGTGTGTGTGACTTTGCCATCAAGGTCATACTAGCTTCAGATTTCAGCATACGTCCCGCTCGGTGATAAGAGAGATTAAGTGTCTTCCCTTTTAACTAGTCTCCTCCTTCTCTCTGACCAGCTAAGAGTCTCCATCGCCTGCGGTCCAGTGTGCAATGATACCACATGGTAAGTCATATTCTTTAAGGACATTAATGTAACTGAAATCTCTTGGGGGTGGGGGGGAGGCCCAATTTGTTCATTCTCTCCATTACGAGGCTATCGTAATTAATGTTTAAATACATATGCGTAGGTGAAAGTAAAATAAATAAATGAATAAATAAATGGCAGTTTGGTTGAAAACCGTTTTTAGCTTTCCCCCTGCAGAGTCATGTTCTCGCTCACCCTCGCGTGCCCCGGGGAACGAACTTCAGCGCAACCTGAGAAGGATGAAGGTTTTGACGCGTCCCGCTCACAGGGGTACAGGGGTTGGCCCACCCAGCCCCTGACTGGACTGCTATGCAGCCGCATACCCTTCCCAGCAAACTTTGTCAGAAGTGATAGCCTGCAGAAAGATGACGTACCATGCTGTGGGCAGACCAAAAACATATATATATATATACACACATATACATATACACACACACACACACACACACATACATATATGTATATATATATATTGCATTGTGTTTACCACCCAAACACTGTATTTTTCATATATATATTTTCCCAGTATACAGCCATAACCCCAGAGAAATAAAAATGGGGGAACTGTGAGAGGGGAAACCCCTTTCCCCTTCCAATAACACTAAAAGTAGCTCAAGCTCACAGAGCATTAATAACGTGTTAGGCATGCTCCAAGCAGTTTAAATGGATAACTCATTTAATCCTCACAGCAGCCCTATAGGGTAAGGACTACTATTATCCCCACTTGACAAAACAGGAAACTGAGACAGGAGGTGACCTTCCCAAGGTCACACAGAACTACCAAGTGGCAGAGATAGGATACACACTTCTAAAGTCTGGTTCCAGCGTCACCAATCTAAGCACCAAGCTCTACTATGCCAACCCTTAAACCAAGAATCTTGCATGTCCTGGCGATGGAGGAAGACCTATAAATAAATTAGGAGGTTGAAGATTTTTAAAGAACAGGATTCGATATGAATAATAATGGTGAAGCTGTTATAATAACCAAAAGAGATGAAAAATTCATGGAATCAGAACCAAGACGGGAGACGAGTATCTAGGAGGGAATCTAGGCTGGGAGGCCGGCAAAGAAAGGAGGGACAGAGCAGAGTGGCAGCAGTTACAGGAAAACGCAGCACCATTTTCCAGGCTCCTCGACACTGCTGTGTCTGGAGGTTGTATCTCTGGCAGATGCGCAGGAAACCAGCCACCGTCGCAGACTCTGGGGCGGGAAGGAGCATACGGGGCAGGAGACAGTGGGGAGACGAGACTTTGTCCACTGTGCACCGTTTTTACTGTGCTGCGCATGTGCGTGCACCACTTTTTAAAATGTTTAAGTAAATAGGGTGGAATGCTTTAAGAGTTCGTTCTAAGTTTCATCGCTGGGTCAAGTTAGGGACTAGGACCCAAATGTGCAATATGAGAAAAGTGAAAACTAGAAGAACCACAAGAAAAAGAGTGCGCAGTTCCAGGGGCTTCTGCAGGGTGGCAAGTAAGTTAACTAGCTTTGGGAGTGGTGGGTGAATTTATTCGGGGAGTAGACCTCGGCTCTCTCAACGTCTGGCCTTGGCAAGGCTGGGAGGGGCATGAGAGCCTCAGAACAGCGAAGCCGGCCTCAGTGAGACGCCGGCACAGACAGGAGGCCCAAGAACTGAGGGCGCTGGATGTGCAGGCCCCCGATCCAGATGGCCCGTGTCTCTGCACTTTTTGATGTTTTGCTGTTGTCAGAGCAAGGAGATAGTCTGCAGGTGGAGGAAAAGGGGCAGACTCACGTCACACCCTAGAGGACCAAGGTCAAGGCTCCCTTTGAGCTTTCCCAGAATTGTCTGGGAATTAACTACAAAAGAGTTCAGATCCCTTCAGAATACTGGGTATTATGATAATCCCTCTCCCCTGCCACCCTGCTAAGGTGGCCTCAGAAGCACACATTGTATGTATGTGATTTGAAACATCTGAAATTTAAAGAGCTAGTCAAATTGGCATGACTCCAATTTTTCTGGCCCCAAATGACAACAGATATTGAACAAAAATGTCAACGATGTAAGATGTATGTATATATAGCAGATGGTCAGCTTAGAGAAGAAAGCCTAAAAATAACCACAGAAGCTTAAGGCCCACCTGACTGGTCCTGGAGCCCAGGTTATGAAACATGTCACCAAGTAAGAGTTCCAGGATTATGACCATTTTATCATTTCCCGTGGGTTTCAAAGGCAGGTCCATCATGATTAGGAGTAATTGATTCATGAGATAAAAGGGAACTTAGCCACAGAGCAGAAGTTAAAGCCAGAGTGACAATCACAGCCCCACCAGAGGAGGCACTGGAGAATTTCTGGGAACACTGGTGAACATGTTACCCATTCAGAACAATAATAAAAAGCCTAACTGGGGAAAGCAGGTGAAATTTCTGGCTAATTCTTATAACTTCCTAGAATGACGCCCCTGGCAGCTGCTCAATCCTTATTGCTCCTCAACGTGGCTTTTTGCCTTAAACATCAGCGGTGACATGGCACAGGGAAAAAGCACACCATGACATGGACGGGATATGCTGTTAATCAGGGAACCGCCACGAGATGTGACGTCACAGTAACACGGGCAGAACAACCTGGTGATGGAGCCGCAGCGACGATCTGGCTAAGGGATGGGAGGCAGAGGGCCATGTGACCACAGAGCAAGGAAATGACAATTTACCGCCATGCCAGCGAACTCTGGGACTGAATGAAAATAGTTCACCTAAAAAGTGCTTCTCACCGGCTGCATGTCAGAATCACCGGGGCGGGGGGGGGGGGGCGTTTTGTTTATTAACGCTGATGTCTGGTCGTGAACACAAACCTGTTAAATTCAAATCGCTGGAGGGGTGCCCGGGGATCCAAGCCAGCATTTTCCAGCCCCTAGACGTACTGCCCACGTCGAGCCTGTGATTAGATTCTAAGTGTCGTGCACTGACCTCCGAGGACGCGAGGCCCAGTCAGGACCTGCCCCGTGAGGAAAGCTCCAGCCGAGGCCACAGTCCCAGGGAAGTTGCTTGTGTAGACAGACTGTGCAGTTAGTCACTGCCAGAGAACTGAACGAAAACGGTCATGAGGACAAACATGTCTTATTTCAAAACAGACAAAGCACCATTACAGTGAGAGTCGCCTGTCACAGCAGGTTTTATGTCCTATAAGCAATAACAACGTGCCTTATACTAACAAGCAACACAGCAAAGACTTATTCTCTCACGATTAGAATCATGTTTGACGTCGCTCAGAACCAATGGTGGGCACAAATACAAACATCCGAGAGAAGCGAGCGAGTGCTCTGCACTCAGTCTGAGCACTGCCCAGGGAGGGGACACTAGATGACACTCGACATGCTGTGTCCTGGGAAGGCCATGGCAGGGTGCTTACGCCTAGCGAGAAAACACCGTCTTTGAGTTCGGACCTCCAGTCAGGAAGCTTATCTGACTACCTTAGTCAGTTCGAGCTGGTTTAACGAGACGCCCCAGACCAGGTGGCTTAAACGACGGAGAATCATTTCCCATAGTCCTGAGCGGCCCAGGGCCAGAGCACAGGAGATGCACGTCCGGTGAGAGGCCGCCCACTCCTGCTTTTCAGACAGTCTTCTCCTTGCATCTGCATATGGCAGAGGGAGACTGAAAGCAAGCTCTCTGGGGTCTCCTCTTATAAAGGCGCTAATCCCATTAAGGGGGTCCCACCCCCATGACCTCATCTAACTCGAACCACCTCCAAAGGCCCCACCTCCTCACGCCATCACGCCAGGCATTAGCGTTTCAACATGTAAATTTCGAGAGGACATAACCACGCAGCCCATAACAGGGATCCGATGGACAGGCGTCTGGCCCTAGCCCATCGGGGGTGGCCGCCACATCCCACAGAGGCAGCGCAAAGAGGCCACAGGGCATGCAAGGCTGGAGTCAGAGGACCGGCACGGAGCAAACAGAGGAGGGCCTTTCAGGGTGACGAGTCATCAGGGGCGGGCTCCGCCTACGCAGTAGAGGACATAAGTCCCCTCAGACATATCGTCATCATGCAGCAGCACCTAGAAGAGGACTTTGAGCTACTTCAGAAGTATAGAGCGAGAATGTCCATAAACAGCGCTCACGGCCGTGATACAAGAAAACGACTTTGCAACAGGCTCGCGTGAGCAAAGCGGGGTGCACGGGAGAAGGGAGCTGCTGTCCCATCGGGCTTTCTCGCGGTCTCCTGTCTCTCCAGTGGAGCACCGGGAGCTCTCCGTGGAATCTCACCGACCCTCACGGACGAGTTTCAACCGTTTCGTTCCACAGCTGTGCATTGACCTGCACGTGGTTCTCCTTCTGTCGCCCATGGCTTAGACTTCCGTCCCCCTGCCAGCATCGTCAGAGGCAGACGCCACCCTGAGCAGATCGCACCTAACGGTTCTGCGGTGGAAAGCGTGCCTCACGAAACCGGGTCTGCAAATGCGAATTCGATAAGCACACTGGTTGCCTGTAAAAGGCCCGCATTCGGTATCGTGGGTGTCATTACAGTTTGGTCTCAAAACTTCTATGAACTCTTGGGCTTATGTTCCAGCCCAGGATGGGAGACCTACACATGACGTGATGAGTCCGTTATCACTGATTTTTCTCTTTTTCCTGGTACTTCCAGGAGCCTGTGGCCACCAGGCTTTGGGATGCCTACGCGAGCCTCTTAAGTAATCAAGCCATGATCCTGGCCATGAATTCCAGGTACCGTAAACTGCAATTCTCTCTTATTTCACTGATTGAACATCTTTAAAATGTAACAGAGGAAAATCACAACGGCGAAAAATTAAAAATGACTCAGAATTCCACCATCCTAACTCAGCAACTGTTCTTTCTCTCTTTCTCATGTTCTTTCCCAGTCTTTCTGTGTTCCATGGATAGGCAGATCATGAGTGCAGAATCATAAGCAGACCGTGCACTCAATTTTCTGTAATACTTTTCATTTGGGCATTTTGTCTTAGGTTTTTGTTCTTCCATACAGTCATACTTCCATTTCAATATAGTATAATATTCTCACATTAAAAATTTTCTGCATTATATTTTCCAATATTACGACAATCATCTTTGTACGTAAAAGACTGTATCTTCTCTACCATACGCCTTTGAAATATCTGAGAGTGAGGCCATCGATGTAGATGATGGGCCACCGTGTACAGGGCCTGCTCCTGCGAATTCTGATTGGTCGACAGTGTATGTCCACCGGGACCGTCGCTGAGGCCTCGCTTCTGCAGGCTGCCCCCGCCGATGACCCAGCATGGCGGGACGAGCACTCCAGTGGGCGACTGGGCTTAAGGAGCCTCCATCGGCCTGGCGAAACCCTCCTTGGCCCTTCCGGCCACTCCAGGCCCTTCCTCCCTTCGCGTCTTCTCTGGTTTCTCTGCATCCCGTTCTGAGAGCTGCTTCCCCGGAACCCGAACTAGTAAAAATAGGATGAACCTTCTTAGAGCTTTTAGCATGTACTGTCAGTTTGTGGTCCAGAAGACCTGCACCGAGGAGTGATAAGCTTAGTGCATTATTTTTCTGCCATTTTAAGTGAGAAAAACTCTTGATAGCATTCAAGTATTTCTGAGTCCTTTGAATCTTATAAATTTAAAAATAGATTTCTCATTGCGATGATAGAATGAAACATACATCCTTTCATATTTAGAACTTTCTATGGTGAAGCATATGATAAATATGTGTCAGCATTCCATGATTATCTGAAAATATAATCCTCGTGATCTCAGTTAATACAATTTATTATATATATAAGAATACTTCCTTATTAGTTATATTAAAGGTCTCTTCTTTTGCAGAATTTTTATTTTTACCTACCACATGCAGAAAACCAAATGCTTAATCTTTCTACTGTTTCTATTTCTTGTATCTTTAATAATTTCTATTTTCCTCGTATCTTTAATAATTGAATAACATATATTTTAAAAATTATACCTAACAATTTATAAATTTTATTTCTATGTGATTCTGGATATTTCACATTATAAATTATGTCTTTTATTATTTTATAAGAATTGTATACATCTCTCTTAATACTCTTTGATTTGAATTAAACATAGTGTCATATTAATATGGCCCCCTGATTTGTTTCTGATCATATTTAATATAATTTCCCATGCTCTCATTAGGAGGCATCTACTTTCTTTTATTCAATTGTGATTCTTGAAATTATGCTTGTAAAAATATATACTGCCTTTTTTTATTGATCTTATCTAAAACTTGCTGTTTCATAAAAAAAAAATTCCCAAGTAATATTTTTAGTATATCTGTTCTACTTCTCGCTTCAATCTTTGAAGCAAACATGTAGCTCAAAAATTTAACAAAAGCAAACTCGTACAGTAATTTAATGAGGAATGTTTTTCTTCTCAAACTCCTTTCTATACCACCTGGTTGCACATTCTAGAATAAAAGGAAATGCTTACACTAAAACATCACTTGTTGTAACACACGTTAGTAACTTAACAACGTCTCATTTGAAAACCAATTACACGTAGACCAAAAAAATGTGTACTTGCCGACAGTTGCCCACGCTCACACATAGATGTGCACGTGGCTTTCTTCTTTAGTGTTATCAGTGTCTGACTCTCAGCCTTCTTCACATTTAACATTTGAGACACTATTTTCTATTTCATCAAAATCTTAATTTTGCATTTTCCTAAACCAGATCATATATCCCTAGAAGTTAAACACCTTCTTCTAAAAAACTCTACTAGAAACTTTTGATAGATACTTGTTCAGAGTCTGATAATCTAGTAGAGCCCATGAATAAGTCCAACCCATCTTCACAAGATCTGGAAACTACCTAATGTGACCCAAGAGATTCTCTTTTAAACAGTGGCTCCTCAGACATTTAGAGTGTCTTGTTCAGTAGAGAAAAGAGATTCTGAGTCCAGCAGTGGATTTCCTACCTTACCATCTATATCACCATCTCTTCAAAAAGTAAAGAATTATTTTCACCTCAAAAAAATCAGGAAGGACTGGTATTCAGATCACACACGTACCAAATGAAAAACAACCGTGTCACAACTTACTTTTCTAGCTGCTCGCCGATGGGCACATTTCTGTTGCCATCAGTTGGAAGATGCATTGCAATTCGGATATATTAAAACGTGAGAAACATCATATCATGGATTAGAGAAAACTGTGGCAGTAATATATTTCAACCACCTAAAGCTCAGCATAGCTTCATGGCCTTGGCTGAGAACATAACCACTCTTTACATTACTATGTCTATGGAGGAAAAAAAGTCCGATTTCCAAATAACTAATTACGAGTGATTTGTTTGCCAATAAAAAAAAATCATTCCTTTACATTGAAAGCTTCATTGTCAGTTTTATGAGACTATTTAAAACCCACGCATTATATAAAGCCAAAAGCTGGGCTTCCTTTTCTAGTACGATCTCTCTTAGCACTAAGAAAAAGCCACTAAAGTGAGGTTAGGTTTGTTCTCTCCTCAATGTAATAACTGCACATTTTTCTTGCCAGCTTTGTGGATCCCTTGCTGCAGTTTGAAGCTCAGTTGACCATGATAGAGTCGTCCTTTAAAAAGACATTTTCTATACCGAGTTTTGACAAATTGAGAGAAATAAGCAGCCGCAACAACAACAAGGACCTGGAGGTAGGATTTTGCTTCCCGCCATCACGGCGGGACATCAGGATGCACCACAGTCGTCCTCAGAAACGTCTCTCCAGGCAGGTCGCAAACTCTGTGGTGTTCTCCTCGCTCTCTTGGGAGTTAAGGTGGACGCACAGTACTTCCCAGCGCTCATCTCTACCCTTGGGCTCTGTATGAATGCAACGACCCATGGGATTTAATGGACTGTACTGGTTTTATAGGAACAAATAAAGGGGTGAATGGATTTTTGCTTAATTGGTTTAGCGAGGACGAGGAGTTTACTGGCAGGAGCTGCAAAGAGGGAATGTGAGCAGGGAGAGGTGGACGCAGGGAGAGTCCCAGAGTGACACCGGCAGCATGCGTGGTCCCTGACTCCTCTGCACAGCTCCGCAGAGCATGGGCCCCGTAAGGTGCAGGAGCGACGTGTGGCCAGGGGCACCGGGCGAGGTCTCTGCACAGCTACAGCTCGTCCTTCCTACCTTCGGTTTATGGGTGAGAACTTAAGATGCCAGGATGCAAAACGATAGACATTGGATAAAATTTGATGTAAGGCTGGCTGGCTGACTGGTTATGTGGCTCCTTGTTTTTCAGAATTTACACCAAAATATTTTAAACGTGTATGAGGACACTCTTCTGATCTTGGTGTCTAAAGACCTGTACAAACTGCAAATCTTAAAGGTAAAGGGAAAATGAGAAATATCGTTTTCTTGCCATACCTCTAAAAAGCTGACCGTGTTTCACGGATTATTTCCCCTTTGCCATGCTTGTTTCTCCTTCCAATATCTCAGGGCTGAAGAAAATGTTTTCTTGTCAAGGAGTGTGATTATCCCCCAAAGGAAATCACTTCCCTTTATTTGAATTAGAGAGATAGACTTTTAAGAAGTTAATTTTGGGAGGATGACATCAACACACATTTGAGAAGCCGAGTATTAGGTGGCAATGTAAGAGCGAACCCATCATGGGCAGCAGAGAAGCGGGGGACTGGCCTACATGGCCTTCGGGCCCACGTAAAATGAACCGCACTGGGACGGTGTCTATACGCATGTCCTTCCCTGACAACTCCGGGGCTAGGGAATCCCCTGAGCATCCCATCTCCATGGATACCCCGGGGTCAGAGGAAGGCCAAACAGCCATCCCAAACCTCAGTTTCTCATCCAAGCCCTCACTGTGTTTTCAATGGCCCAGCCAGGGACAGAAGACTGCTCTGGATGTCTCGAGATCTTTAATTTTGCATTCATAATGTGATGGCATCGGGTGACAGCTGTCTGGCAATTCTGGAAAACCAGACTGACTTACTCTACCAGGAGCATCCATGTGGGTTGTCCAAATCATAAAATACATCCAAGTAAAGAAGCCAAATTGGTATCTACGAGGACAAGAAGGAATGTGAAGGAAAATGAAACATCGTGAGCTCGTTTGTGCCTAATTCGAGTCAAGTGTTTTCTGTGCACTTAAAAAATTTTAATTTTACAACCTTTTAAAGTAGTTAACATCGCCTCATGGATACGAGCCACTCCCCACGCATGCTTTGAGCGGTTGGTCTACGTCAGGCACTTAATACCTGGGTTATCGCACTTACCCCATAAGATAACCCTATGAGGAAGCAACTGTCATCGCTCCCATTTTGCAGATGAGGAAATGGTGGCAGAGAGAGTGACAGTCACATGTTTCGTGCTAGGGAGTGGAGAAGCTGCTCTGATTCGGGAGTCTGTTACTTAACCGTCTTGCCATGTCTAGAAACGCTCCTGATTCTCAAAAAGAGCTGAACCTCCCTCCTGGAAAAGGCAGAAGCTGACCGCCCTGAGATTTATGGACTCCTCAGCCCAAGGATGTGGGCTTCAGAACAGTTTCACACAATGGCAGCACTTGAAGGAAAAGGGGTTCGGCCGACCACTGGCCTAAGTACTGTGCCTGAAGAAGTCTGTTAACGGCGGTTGGCACGTGGGAATCACACAGTTTTCTTCCCTTCCCAAGGTCGTATCTGAGGATCTAGGACAGACAGACAGACGTTACAGCAAGGCAGACCGGAATCAAAAGCAGCAAGAATTTTCTAACCAAGCTGCCTACAGGAATGCACTCTGCAACCATGAGCCAGAACACGTCTGGGTGGTGAATCTGGAAAGAAAATTCTGGGATAAGATGACATTTCAGGATCGGATAACATTTTAACGTGGTTTTTTTTTTTAGCTGAAAATCAGATCCTGTGATTTTTAAAAGAAGAAAGAATATGTATTTTGAAAGACAAAAAGGAGGAGAAGCAGCCGGTGATGCCCTCCTAGTCACATGTTAAACTCTCTACGCTGCCTGGCAACATGACTGTCACAGTGGATATTAATAAACACCTGTTGGAGCAATGAAATAA
Source organism: Pteropus alecto (assembly GCF_000325575.1). Lineage (NCBI taxonomy): Eukaryota > Metazoa > Chordata > Mammalia > Chiroptera > Pteropodidae > Pteropus > Pteropus alecto. The sequence continues at coordinate 15,702,081 of NW_006432945.1, read as the reverse complement.
AACCCAGGGCTACCAACCACAGCAGATGAAGGAGTATACTATACTAGTAGACAGGTGTACTAGCTGGTTAGTGTGTGTTTTTCAAATAAATGTAAGTTGGGTGTGAAATAATCAGAAGACAGTGGTGCCCCTCGACTTGGGGACGTTTCCGCTGTCTGTGGAAATGAAAACACTATAACTCTTGTGTTTTCAACAGGAAATGGCCGTGTGGATGAGTGAAGATACTTTCTATCTGCAGGAGAGAGTCCTGGTGATCATCACCAGGGTACTAAGCTTTGCATCCAGGAAAGCCAAAGGATTCGTAAGTCACAGAATGCTATTAGGCCACCTGCTTCCGAAAACTACATTTCTGTATTTCTTTACTAAAGCCACATCCTATTTACATCTGGTCCTGCAAGTTGCTTTTTGCACTGAACAGTATGTCCAAAGATATTTTCATAGATTTATTTCATTCTTTTAACCACAGTATATACTCCATAATTTTAATATAGTCTACTTACTGTTCTTCAGCTGATGGGCATTTCAAATGAATATTTTGGTATATTTTGGGGTTTTTTTCTACTTCCAGCAATCCAAAAATGATCATGTTTGTACAAGTATGTGAGTATGTGCTTAGAAATGTTCAGAAAGATAATAGATGAAAACATATGAACGACGGAAGTTTAGTAATGCACTATCGTCTTCTAGTTTGCCTTCCTGCAATTATTAGCGTGGCCATTGCCTTACGCCTTCACAAACACTGAGCTATTATTGGACCTTTTCGTTGTTTCCTTTCAGATGGAGAAGAAACATTTATTTAATAACTGCCAATATTTACGGAGGTTTTCTATATTTTGAATGACATCGTCGCTTGCCTTTTAGATATTTATGAACATGTCTCATTCTACGAATCCTTGTATACTCAGCCTCTTTCAGTCACAGTCGTAAGGTTCATTGACCCCTGCACACAGCGCACGCCTCGACTGTGAAAGCATTAATGTGTAAATTCACATGTGCAGCAGAAGGCTCTCATACTTTGTCAAGGGTTCCTGGCTATCACTGAGATTTTTTTTGACAAGCCAAGCCGGGGATGATCTATCTCTCTGTTCTGCAATGTTTGCTAACAGCCAGCAGGGGGAAGCACACCAGCATTTTCCAGACTAGGGAAACCAAGAGCTTATCACAGTCATGGAAGCATAAAACAATGCCAAGTTAACTTTCTCTTTAAATTATGTCTTCTAAAGATGGTCAAGTCAGTGAAATTAATGGGGGTGGGGAGATATATACATTTTAAAAATCAAAAGTATTATTGATCACTTAAAAGCGAAGCTTCCCACAGGCCAGGTCTGTAAATCTCTATGACCCATAATTAATGAAGATGTGTCCTGCCTTGTGACTCCATTCTCACTGGATAAAGACTTTTCTTCATTAATCTCCCTAGCCTAGGTCTTTCAGTCTCAGGGGCTCTGTCCTATGGAACAATCTTGACTATCATTCATATTACATTGGAAAAAAAATTTCGTAGTGATATTTCTCTCACGTGACCCACATGTCCATCAGGCTGAAGAAACCGCTTCACTCGAAGAATGTCTGTCCCTTCCGTTAAACGATTCTAGAGGTCTGAAGCAGACGTTTAATGTCGACTCCGCGTAGCAACGAATCTTCTCTTTTGTTTTCCGTTAGACAAGGGTGGACACTCCATGTCTGGGGGCCCTGGCAGCCGAACTCTCTCTTTTATGTTCCCATACTGACCCGTCAATCACACAGCAAGCATCCTTCGGAATGTATCACCTCCTCTGCATTGCAAAGTGTCAGCATGGTAAGAGTCGCCTTCCTCTCTAAATGTTACTAAGGGTCTGTAACTAAGATCAGAACAAAACCCAGTAAAAACAGAAAGCAGAAGAACGATAAGAGAATAGCAAGGGAGCCAAAAGTAGGTTCTTTGAGAAAATTAATGTGGGTGGGATTAGAGAGAAGATACCAATCACCAATATCAGGAATGAGAGAGAGGAGATCGCGAGAAATTTTACGGGTATTAAAAGAATAATAAGGGATATATGCAGATGATGTATTACAGGATTGTACATTTGAAACTTATAGAATGTTATTAACCAATGTCACCCCAATAATTTAAAAATTAATAATTGATAATAATTTTAATTAATAATTTAAAAATATTGATTATCTAGATGCAAAAAAAGAACTTTGATCTATATCTCATACATATACATAAGCTAATTCAAAACAGACCATAGGGCTAAATGTAAGACCTAAAACTATGAAGCTAGAAAAAAACCTTTGTACCTTGGATTAGGCAAAGAGTTCTCAAATACAACACCAAAAGCATGACTCACAAATGAAAAAAAAAAAATGATACAGTAAGTATTTCTACTCTTTGAAAGACACTGCTAAAAGAATAAATAACTCACAGACTGGGAGGAAATATTTGCAAGCTACATATCTGATAAAAAGACTTGTACCCGGAATTTAAAAAGAATACCCAAAACCCAGCAAGAAAACAGACAACCGTGTTAGAACATGATAGTAGTTCTGAAGAGTCGCTTCACCAAAGAGGCACAGACGGCAAAGAAGCACATCAAAAGATGTTCAACATATAGTCGTAAAAGACATGTAAATTACAACTGCAACGACGCATCACTACTCACCCATCAGAATGTCTAAAATTGAAAAGACTGACCATCCCACGTGCTATGAGAGATTCGAAGGAACTAGCAGTCTCACATATTGCTAGAAGAACAGAGAAATGGTTCGAAGACTTGGGAAAATCATTTGGCGGTACCCTAAAAAGTTCAACACACATCTACCATATGATCCAGTTATTCTACAATTTAGTATTTGCCTAAGAGAAATTAAGACGAATACTGATAAAAAGACTTGCACATGCACGTGGAGAGCACCTTAATTTGTAACAGCCCAAACCGGAAGCAAACTAAATGTCCATCAGCAGGAGAGGGGATAGACAGATGACGGTGCACGCGTACGACAGAATAGTATTCATCCATAAAGAAGAGAGAACTGCTCATACATGCAACGGCATGGATGCGTCACAAATCATTTTGCAGAGCAAAATATGCCAAACAACAGAAGAGTACGTCCTATAAGACTTCACTTACATAAAATCAGAAAATGCAAGCTTAACAGAAAGCACGTCAGCGGCTGCCTTGAGATCAAGGGGTGGGGACAGGGAGCAGGTGTGAGGGGTTACGAAGGGACGTGAGGAAACTTTTGGAGACGATGAAACGTCTTGTTTTACTGTGGTGATGTTTTCACGAATGTATGCATAGATGAAAACTTAGCAAATTTAGACTTTCAATATGTTGTCTGTCATTTACACCTCTCTAAAGCTGTCGACAAACAAACAACTCATTTAAAACCTCCCTTCTCTGGAACTAAAGATACCTGCCCCTGAAGCTTTCGTCAAGCGTGCCTGGCCCACCTGCCACACCGCAACCCTGGCCCTCAGCAAAACGCCTGCCAGCCTGCCCCTCCGCCAACACAGTCCCACGCAGCAGCAGCTTTTCTAGTGCCCTGACCAATGCATTTGATGCTTGAATGTGTTTGACATCTGGTCAACCTGTTAAAATGATCTATATTCGTCATTCATACTTCACGGAGGCCTCTTAGCCACTTACTGAACTCTGGGTCAGTGCTCTCGTAATAGTTTATGTCACTGAACTACCACAGAGCATTAAATATTTAGAAATCTTCAGCTCTCCAGAATTGGTCAGGAAGAGGAAATTAGAAATAGTAATGTCATAGAAGGAACTGGTGATCACATAAAAAATTTTACCTCTTTTCTTTAATACAGCGGAACTTATGAAAAATGAAACTACAAGGCATGATAAGTCTGGTGATTCCTACCTCCTGTATCCTTTCTCCAAAGTCGAATTCCTACCCAACCTCTTGAAACAAGACAAAGTCAACATTGCGCAGGTAACTTAGCCTCTGCTTTACCGTGTGGCTTTCGTTTCATGGGTATTATTACTCTGAGTGACAACTTCTTTCAACGAAATTTATGTTTTAATAATTTTTCTATTTTTTTAATTCCATGAACAAAGAACAAATGATACGTAGAGCATTGGCTTTCTGCTTTTTATCTCTAATAATAAGAATTGTGCCTATTATTCCTGAATATAGCGATTTATATTATTTTATTTAATTCTTACAGAATACAAACGAGGGGGGTGTTTCTTAAGTTAAGCTTTTTGTTTGGCTAATGAGTCGTTAGAGACGAGGAACTTCTGATTTTTTTAGCAAAATTCATGGAGTCACCAATTAACAAACTTTCAGTACTAACGTGATTTAAGTTTTGTTTTCATATAAAAAAAAACTATTAAAATTTTTTAAACTTTAAGTGATAAACCTCAGTATCGAGTAGTTTTTACTTTGACCCAACTCTCTCTATAGCTCTGTATACTCTCTCACCTTCTTCAAAGCACATGGGCTTATCCGGATGCGTGAGAGGTCACTCGGCACTGAAACCCAGGTCAGGGTGTCCCACAGATGGCCTTCTAGCTACACCCACTGAAAAGATCGCTCAGCAAACACCTTCGGGCCAGCTCGTTTCTCGAGTCGAGAGGGCCTTATGGTTCCTCCTAAAACTACAAATGTAAAGCAATGCCCTTCTCTCCAGCGGCTGAGGTAGACAGAACTGTGGGAGGCTGAGGGGCTGCAGAACTGAACCATCTCACATAATATGGTCAAAACTCCAATAGCAGAGCTATCTCCGACATGCACCTGCATGAGGGTGCGTCTTTCAAAATCAAGCGTTATTCTTAATCCGCCTCCTCTCAGAAATCACAAGGCTGGCTGGCTATCGAGTTATCCATTCACATGAAGAAACCAGGCCTCTGTATAGGTTTGCCAGAAAATCCTTCTACATCCTTCCTTCCTCCACTCCAGTATCCTGGAAGTGAAATCCTGAGTGCCACAGGTGGGCTCGCGGGCCTGGGACGGGGGCCTTCTCCGAGTGGTTCGTGAGGCTCGCTGTTGCCACTTGCAGGCTGGGGTCCTCTCTTATCTGAATTTAATGTCCGTCAGACTTAGAATTCTCTGGATTTGGGAAGAGGGCAGGCGCCTGGGTCCCTGTGTTCATGACCTGTTATTTAGTTCCTAGCTGTGAGACCAACGCAGGCCCAGTGCTGGCAGGTGTGCAGGCACAGGAGCCGGAAAACTCTGAGGCGGGGACTTTCAGAGGCAGACTGGAACCAAGGGGTGAGACAACCTCAGGTTGTCGTAAGAGACCAAGGAAGTCAAAACCTGAAGGATGCAAATGGGAGGAGAAGCAGCGAGAGTTTTAGCCAAGAGAGCTGGAAGCAAAACGCCATTAAATGGGTGGATTAGACTGGAGCGGGGGTGACAGTTCACACACTAAGGGACTCTTCTTCTGTACAGTGACCAGTTATGAGGAGACATTGTCTTCTAAAGGAGCCACAAAGGGCCATGAAAGTGTCACAGACTAACCCTCCCCCGCCCCGACCAAAACAAAAAATTCGCACCAAATAAATTAGTAATCTCACTCATGGGAATTTATAAAAAGGAAATAACTCAAAATAAGATGGCCATAAGAAGAGGTTCTGCACAGATGTAGGATGTTTTAAGAAAAACTGAAAAATAAATGTCAACTTGTGGAATATCAAGTTAACAGTATATTGTGCAGCCGTCACAATGAGTAGCATCAAGAACACGTAACCTCATGTTATACTAGCAAGAGACAGGAGGAGTTCAAGGTGCCCTCCAGAGAACCCAGCCTATGTGGCTGGTATGTTTCTGAAGAGTTACGTGTAGGTCACGTGTTACAAAGCGAGGCCTGCCGTTCGCTTACTCTGCCGTCATGCCTGTACCTTCGCGTGACAGAACTTCAAACACTAAGCTCTCCGCTTCACTAGGAGCTGCTTTCCTACGACGTTGACACAGACGCTGAAATAAAACATCTTGTCGAATAAACAAACACTCGAAAGAGAACGTCCTCTTTCTGATGGTTTTTAAAGTTCAGCATCTTATATAATTAAATCTGGCTTTCTTAAAATAAGGCAAACTATGGCATTCAGTTCATGTCACCACGCCTTAGTGACCCCCCCTAACTTTCATCCATAGCCACCTAAGGATACCATCTCTCACCCCTCTGCCCAGGCTTGGGGAGCCTGGCGGCTGCCCACCTCCACTCAGACCTTAGTCTGCCCAGAAAGGGTCCGGCTCCCTCTCTTTAAAGGGCTGCAGGAGAAGGGGTTGTTTGAACTTAGCTCTGACTGTTTGAGCTGAGTCCCGGATACGTGGGCCTTCTTTCTCTCCCTGCTGCTTGATCCCTCCCTGGGAAAGAGAAAAGTCCATGCCCTAGAATCACCCCCTTGCTCCTCCGAGTCTTCTCCAGATCATGCTTGCTTCTGATCTGAGCAAGATCATTTCCAAAGCTGAAGACGTTTACGATACTCCCTACTATCTGAAGGGCAGAGTTGGAGTAAAGTCCATATTTGACAGTTCCTCTTAATTTGAGTAGCACGGTTTTCCACTTTGCCCCCAGAGCTGACTTACTCAGATGGAAAGGTTTTAATTGCTTTAAAAATCAGATGAAACGCACACACAGGATTTCGTTTGAATTACAGTCATCTTAATACCAACACATTCGTAAATTATAATGTTTAACATTTTTAAACAGAGGAGGAGGCCCACAACAGCAAAAGCGCTTAGAGTCCATGACAATCACATGGTCCTGCCCGGCCCTGGAGTGTCCCCGAGATGTCTCGAGTCAGCCGTCTTTCCTAGGCTGATGTGGGTGAGGCCCAAGGTCATGGTTCTCTCTTCTGGTTTCAGAGCGTAGGACAAAGCTTACTGCCGTCCTTGCTGACTGACTTTGTGTGGCGTCTCTTGACGAAACTCTCCGCACCGGACAGTACAATTGCATTTGAGGCGGCCATCCTACTGAAGCTGACTCTGGAGTACCACGCCCCCAAGGTCACCATGGTAAGAGGCGTGACAACAAGCAGGGGTGCCCGGAGCTGCTTTTCTACAGCGCTGTTCTTGCCTTTGCTCTCTGCCTACTTCAATCATATTTATTCCTTGACATTGCACCATTACGCCGCTTTAATCGAATGAGGCTTTTTTGGGGGGGTGAAATATTTCAAGCGCGCAGACGAGTTCAGAAAATAGTATAGCGAACACTACCCACCGATCATGCCAAATCCTATTTTGCCATATTTCCTTCAAATTTGTGAAAGAAATACAGCAACAAGAGAACAGTTCAGCAATGATTGAAATCACCCCTGTGACCGGTAAGACAGTTCGCCAGGCCCCTCAGCTCGCTGGAGCGCTGGCTGCCTAGTTCATGGGGCCCATGCTAAATGAAGTGGAGGGCTTCGTCTTCAAAACATAGGGGGAAAGTTCCACGAAAGGTACAAACATATGAAATTTTTTTTGTTTCCGCTACAGTTTCCCTCTCTCTCTCTCTCTCTCTCTCTCTCCCTACCCCCCTTTTTTTATGATGCTTTTATTTCCTATTTAATGTCTAAGTAAAAAAAACATGAAAATTTTAAATAATTAACGTGAATTTTACCATCCATCTTTATATTGTATAATATCAGTTATAGATATAAATCTAGAAGCACTTAAGAAAATAATGCAATTCACGCTCGCCCAGGGACATGCTTTTCACTTTTTTTAGAGCAGGAACACTCCATGGAACTGACCCCGCTGATCTTATTTCTCGTCTCGTCATTGACACATTCTAGCGACACTCTCTACCCTCAGCTTCTCAACGAGTAGGCAAAAGACTGAAAGGAAAAGGGTTATGGGTCCCCCATCTTTCTCTTCCCCTCTGTGTCATCCTTTTCACCTTAGGCGATTGTCCTAGACTTGCTGTGATTTCCCACTAGATCCCTTCCTACATGTCATGGGTCCTCGAGAATTCTGTGGCCTTAGGGTGTCACACGCATGCTCCCTTGTGCCACGGGACTTCGCTTACAAAACACAAGCTCGAAGATAAGATGACTGAAACTATCAAGATGGCAACGGCAGACCTTTGAGCAAAGCGAGGGGCCCTCTGAGTGTGGGAGGCGGGTCACGTGCGCGTGAACCAGCCCTGACGGTGCTGAGCGGGTGGAAGCTCAGCTCCCCCTCCTGATGTGGCAGTGTTAAGAGACAGAAGGCCAATCGAGAGCTCGTTACTCGGGAGGGACACTTCTAGAATTCCCGATGCTGCCGCAGACACGAGGGAGCATCCCAAAGGGAACCGAGGGGGCCGCGGGAGGGTGACAGTCCTCTTCTTGACAAAATAAAGTTCTCATGCACTGAGAAACGGAGGTGACATAGAGCCATCCCTTGTCCCTGGAGAGGAAGAGAAGCCAAACAGAAAAGCAGATGTGTAGAACTAACCGACGCTGCAGTAAAATCGTTAAACGCAGAAGAAAAAACTCACCAAAAATGGGATTCAGCAACGTAGCGCCACCCCCAGCCGCCACGGGCAATTGAACTACCAAATACAGTGGACCCTGCCTTTAGTGAGATTCTAAAATCAGTTATAATGAGAAATTCTGTAGGACTAAAATTATCCCTGGAAATGGCCCAAATGTCACCGATAGTGCGTGGCCTGATTATCTCTAAAGAAAGCTAACATAGCAAGTCTTTCCTTGAGGGTGAAAGGAGATCTCCCTTTCCATCACTGAGCAGACGGCGGCGTAGCTGGCTTGTCTGGGGGGCAGGTTGCATTTAGAGGAGGAGCGGGAGGAGGAGGAGGAGAAAAGGTTCTAAACCCAATGGTTAAGAGGTTCGTGGAGAAGAATAACGGTCTGATGTCTTCCTCTTCACATTCACCTGGAAGCACAGGTGGCAGGGGGAACGTCCCGCACTGCTCGACACCTCGCTTTTTTCCTTGTGTTTGCAGTAGAGGGGTGTGCACGGATACCTGGACACTATATGACTCCATAACAACGGAACATAAATGTACGTCGACCAACTTTTCAGCGTATGGTTTCCGAGGAGTATTTTCAAAATAAGAAGTGGGGTGATCTGGGTAGATTAAATCTGATGTTGAATTCCTCAAAAAAAATAAAAATGGATATACCTTTTGACCCAGCAATTGCACTTCTGGGTATTTATCCGAAGAAAACCAAAACAATAATTTGTAAAGATCTATGCATGCCAATATTCATGGCAGCACAATTTACAATAGCCAAGATATAGAAGTGCCCATCAACAGATGACTGGATGAAAAAAATTATGGTTCCATATACAATGGAATATTACTCAGCCATTAAAAAAAATGCAATCCTACCATTTGCAATGAATGACATGGATGGACCTAAAGGTTATTATGCTGAATGAAACAAGACAGAGAAAGATAAACACCATAAGATTTCACTTATATGTGGTATCTAAGGAACAAAAAGAACAAACTAATCAAAAACAGACTCACAAATATAGTGGACAATTTGGTGATGGACAGAGGGGAGGGGAGTTGGGAGGCTGGGAGAATGGGGTGAAGGGTTAAAGAAGGACACATTAGTAGTTGACATTTGGTCACGGGGATGGGGGCCACGGCAGAGGGAACGCAGTCAGCATTAATGTGATGGCTAAGTGAAGGGCCGGGGAGAGAGGGAGCAATTGGGGGGATCGTTTGTGAACATTAAGATGTCTAACCAATGTACTGTATACATGAAACTAATTTAAATAAATAAATTTAGTTTTTAAAAATCTGATGCTGAATATACAACCATTGGTTTGAGACGAATTCCAGATCCACCTACAAGTCCCCTTGTTCAAAAATGAACAAAAAAAAAAAAGGGAAAAAGAAAACGAACATGGGGCCTATAACTATGAATTCATAAGATCGTGATTCAGCGTTCACTGCCCCGGGCCATTCCTCAACACTTAGTTCCTCGCCTCACCATGTAGACTCGAATCTTCTTTAGCTGTCCGATTTTCTGCATAGATAGCTCCATGTTATTTTGCTCCATTATTTTGACTTTCTCCTTAAAGCATTTGAATTATACATGTGATTTCTATATTGAGCTTGTGTATGTTACCTTATAAAGTCTATCTGCCCAAAATAAAAGTTTTTTTTAAAAAAAGGGGTATTTTCCACTATCAATAAATGCACAGGTTTATTCCTCATCCAAATACATATTCTGCATTGTGTAGATTATTCACACACATAAATAATCTTTCCGTTAGTACTTATTTGTGTGTTAACCACTGCCTTGGTCATTTTGATAAGGACTGAATTCTTAAGTCCAAGAAATGCCTTGGTGTAGAGGTGACCATGGAACAGGAGACTCTCGTGAACCTATGAATTTACTTTTCCAGGTGTCTAAGATTGTGGATGCCATTTATAAGCAGTTGTGCCAAAATTCTTCTCACATTATGAAGCATGCTATGTTGCACGTCATCACCCTGTTGACAAACGCATCACCTAAGAAGGTCATCTTTCAGCTAATGGACTACCCAGTCCCAGCCGACGAGTAAGGCCCAGTCCCCACCCCTTCTGCAAGGGTTTGCTCACAGAGTCCAGAGTCAGACAGGCCTGGATATGTCAGGTCTGATTTCTTTTTTTCTGAAAAATATCTATTTCTGGATGTAGGATGACTGCAAGGCTTAAATAAGATTGTATGTGTTACTCACTTCCTCGTACAATACCTGGCACACAGCAGACCATCAAGAAATGTCGCTATTATTTATCTGAGACTTTAAACTGTGTTCTGCATATATATATCCCATAGGAGCAAACCTCAAAGTGAAAATGAGTTTTTCCCCCGACAAGTGATACAATTCATAGTGGTTTTTTTTCTCGTTTATAAAAGATAGATGTAAGATAGTCCCACCCGCCAAAAAAATAATGAAACATTAGAAATTCCCAGATATAATTAGGAGTCTCCTATCCCTTGACCGTTTATGCAAAATTCATGACCCAAGATTACCAGAAATATTTAAGACGAACGCCAGTGTGAGCGTATGAGAGCGTGGCTCTAACAGGCACATTAGAAGAGATTAGTAAATGACGTCCACTCGTCACTATAGTTTGTATATTGGAAAGGAAGGTGTGACTTCTCTACTATTACTAGAGAAAAAGGCAGGAAGTGACATGGAATAGATCCAGGCTTCGGAAACAAATGACCCTGAACTCCATCCCAGTTATGCTAGTTTCATAAACTCCTTGGTCTTCGATCTTCTCTTCTGTGAAATTAGGGACGTTCTTTTTGGCTCTAAAGCTGTTCCATGGATTGAATGAGTGAGTGTCTGTGAAAGGGCATCAAAATCAACAAAATGCTCAGCCAAACTGTGACGGACTTCCTTTTTCCAACTGAAAGATCGTACTTATTTAGGAGGCTTCATTTCACAACGTGTTTCACGACTCAGAAAATCCCTGGAAACTAAAAAATGTTCATAAGACTCAGTGTTTTCTCATTCAGGAACTAAATGAGAAAACCATGTGTAAAATATTAACAGACTTCAAGCGTTCTGTTGAGGAGAGTATGCCCACGCGGATATAAGATGACAGTTCCAACGAATCTAGTATAAACTATACCGAGGAGGTACACAAAGCAAGCTCATTAAGTCGGGTGAGCTTCATTAAAATAGTCCCTGGTAGGTCTTGTGCATTAGTAGTAGATAAAGAATGAAGTAGGAAAGAGGACTTGGAGTTAAGCTAAATAAAAAAAAAAAAACAGAAAAGAGGACGCGATCGGCCGGAGGTATGAGCAAGAGATCAGGGAAGGAGCGGGGCACATGACGTTGGATGTGCGTGTGGTCTTCAGCCTGCTTCTAAGGGGCAGGAGCAGTTGAGTAAGGAGTAATGTCCATGTTTGGGGAGACCAGCCCCCCATATTAGGAACCTAAATATGGAGAGACTGAGCGATGGGGTTCGGAACCCAGCATGGATCGACAAGGTATCAGAGATACACCTGCACAGAGGTGCGTAGCGGTTAATGAGTGATGGCAAGAATAATCTCGAAGAGTGGCCAGGTGTGCACGGAAAGGGGCTGGGGGCCTGGACATCCTATCACATCTGGGTCACTCATTTGGCAAATGGCTCACTCCTCCGAGCCATGAATTTTAATTTTTTAACTTTAAATTTAATTGTCTAGTTTTTAAACTTGTGTAGTTTTTTTTTTTACCTATCCTTTTTTTTTTCAGTCAGCGTATTTATTTACATATTAATTTGTATTTCCATCCCAGCTTTTTAAATATTCTGCTACATCTGGGCAGACAAGGTCACGAAGAGGGAGGAACAGAGTATGGGATGCAGAAAGCCGATCAGTTCTTGATATTGAACTGAACAGACATTTAAACAGCAGTCAGAAATGAACGGGTGGACTTGCAGGCTGTATTTTTATTATTGAAATTCTTCCTCTGTTTTCAAGAGATGCGATGGGATCATTTGGGAACAGGAATATTAGCTTGTTTCGGACTTGTCTGCAGGGTCTTTTTGGCTATAGAGAGCTGTAAGACCAAGGCAGGTTCCCGATTCGAGTCACAGTATTAAGTCAGAGATGAAACACTTATGATTCTGACTTGGGGGGGGCGGGGGCGGGGTTTGCAGCACTTTGATAATGATGTGGCACGCGGCCGGCTCTGAGTCCAAAGTGGCCCCTCAAGTGCTGAAGACAATCCTGTTAATACTGAAAGGGAAGCCTGGGGAAATGGAGGACTACGTAATGGAGAGAAGACGCCTCTCTATCGATTCCACGAACATGATGCCCGTGGCGGTAAGTAACGCAAGCGTTCCTCTCCCCTGGTGGCGTCTTCCTGACCCGGAAACCTCTACCTACCTTCGCACCCAGTCCTGCTCCGGTTCATTCATTCACCCAGCACGTATTTATCGAATCCTACTCTGTGCCACTCCCTGTTCGTGACGCTTACGTGCTGGTGAGAGGTACAGACACCGAACTGAAAAATACGCCGTGTGTCAGATGACAGGGAGCTTCGAGGAGATGCAAAGTGCCATGGGGGACAGCCAGTGCTACCGGGAGGGTTCCGGTGAGCTGGTCGGGGCGGGCCTGTCTGCCGAGCTCATGTCTAATCAGAGACCCGAGTGAGCTGAGGAAGTGGCCCTTGTAGATATCCGACCAGCGGATCTAGACAGAGAGAAGGGACAAAAACGCTGTGGTGATGGGAGCTCACCCCGTATGCCACTGGGGAACAAAAGGAGGGCGAAAAATCTGGGGAGAATTGAGCAAGGGAGGCGGTGCAGGAGGTGGTATTGGAGACGCAGCCACCTGCTCGATCGTATGTTTATAGAACTGCGAAGGCCTAATCTCACTTGTATCCGTTGCTATACATCTCCCGAGGACCAAAACCACCACTCCGGGTAGTAAATTCGAGACTTACAGAGATGTCATAGAAAAAAGCGGACACTGCCCCGCCAGTGTGAGGTGGAGAGACGTGCTTCTCTGAGGTGGGCATTCCGGTGGTCAGCGGGCTGAGTGATGTATTAGTGGCCTGACCCACGTCCCCTTGACATCTCACTGCCCTGGGCTGTCCAAGCACAGGGAGTGTCTGGTTATCGCTAGGCCTGGTCTTCGCCGCCGCAGATGAAGGGGACCTTGGGAAGCAGCTCACTCCCCGCTGATTTGGCAGAAGGGGCTCTTCTCCGGGGGCTTGGGGAGCCCAGTACCATAGAATGCTTGGCACGTTCCTGAGTCAAAGCGGACTGGGTAGCTGTTACTGAAAGAATACGTGTTCATACCTCTGGCTCCTTCAAGGAGGTCGGGGCGGGGGACGGTGGCAGAGTCCCGCCCCTGCCCCCTCACAGAGGCTGACTGGGTTGAGAGGAAGAGCCTTCTGCCCCTGACGCCTTTTCTTCTCGCTTGCAGGCATCCCAAGCCCTGTGCACCTTGCTGCCCGTCGCTTCTTACAAGAAGGCGGTGGCCGAGCTCTTCCCTGAGCTCTTGATGGCTCTCATGCTTCAGCTCTTTTATAGCAGCCACATGAGTATGGTGGTAAACGACGGTCTTTTGTAAGCGAGTAGTGGTTATTTCAGATTGAATAAGAGATAAGCTCCTGGCTGTCAACTATTTCTACCCCTTGGGTTCTCGCAGAAGCCTTTACAATCTCTTGTGCAGGGTATTCGTTGATTAGCTTCACTCTGCTCTGGAGGGTAATATGCCTTCGGCAGAGCGACCATCCTGAGTGCCCAGAAGTTAGCGAGGACCGTCCTCGAGTGCATGTGCAGGATACGAGGAACCACGCCCGCAGAACGCGGTTGGTTCCCACGGTGGTGGCAAGCCAGCGGGTGGCGGGTGCAGGGAGCAGAGACCCAGAGCGGCCGCGCCCTAGCTTTGCCACGTGCTCACCTGCAGCGACCGCTCCGGGCAGGTGTACGAGCGAGATAAAGTAACGCGCACGATGTGCTTTGTGATTAGCGGGCTCATGATGCTCGCAGCCGCTCTGTCCACGTCGGGTGAGGCTCAGCTCTCCCGGGTGACCCGAGACAGCACGGTTAGCTTCGCTGTTCTCCAGGAAAACCTGGCCCCAGCCGTCTGCTATGTGCCGTCGTCTGGCATAGACTCCTAAGGCAGGCAGAACTCAGGAACCGTCAGTCCGGGTGATAGTTAATCCACTCTCTGGCTTTCAAGCGGGCATATGTTAAGCCATCCGAGTAAATGAGAACAGATCCTATTTATTTAAAGCATCCAAGGAAATCAATAGACACCTTGAGCGAGTTATCACATCGTTTACCAACTTTCGCTAATAAGCCGTTAAGCTAATAAACGAATACGCTGCTCTGGGATGCATCCTGGATGGCATATGCCACTATCTCACTTGAGGCCCACGGACTTCCCATGCACTGGCCGTCAGGGGAGGGGAGGAGCATTTAGCAAGCAGTCGGTCGCCTGTCAGACATTCCCTTTCCCCAGACCGCCATCCTGCCCAAGATTTCCCAAAGGAAGAGGCGGGTCCCCCCTGCACTTAGCTATGCGAAGGCCACCGTCGGGACCCGCGGTGACTCTGCTCTTCTCCGGGGCCTTAGCTACGCTCGGGATGCCCTGCAAGTGCTGCTGAATTGCTCTGGGCTGCAAGAGGTGGAGGTCGCCCTGAAGAAAAGGAATTGCTGGAACCAGTTTTCCCACGAGCTGTTTCACCACCATGGGATCTACCTTGTGGCCAAGTAAGAGCGGGGGCTGCAGGGGGCCCTGGCGCTGTCCCGCCTTCCCCGCCGTACATCGGCTGAGCCACGGGGGCGCCCAATCGATGTCCTCCAGCGTCTGAATCTCCCCTAGTGATCTCAATCGTCATTTGATTTCCACTCCCCTTATTGCGAGGAGCTTACACGTTGGGGTAGCTCTCTCTTTCCTTGCCCTCTTACCTGATGATCCAGACCCACGGTGGCCTCCCTCCGCGGGATGGGCTTCTCTCTCAGACACGACAGCTAGAGGTCATCTGCTTCTCCCTTCCTCTGTCGCTCATGGATGCCCACACTGCAAGCATCAGGCGGTTGTGCGTGTCCTCCCTCCCACCCTCCGCCACTCGAAGAAGGGTTCGATAAAACCTATGCTCGACGAGACAAATAAATTTAGGAACGTATAATGAAAGAGGACTTTTTTCTTGTACTAGAAAGCTATTTTTCCCTCTAGATAGCCTGTTAGTAAATAGCAAGCTTCTCATTACGGGGATCAGAGTTTGTGGTCGAAAATCAAGATACGTGCCCTTGACAACATAACGGACCGTCCGATGATGTGACTGACCCAGAAAAGACATTCCACATGGTCTCTGGGCGCCTGGTGCTTTTCAAGTAGATTCTCATCTGCACACAGATTTCGGGAATGCGGCGGGTTTTGTAAGAGTAGTGCGCCTGCAGAAGGTCACTACTTAAGAGTCCCTCGATCCTCGGTAACTCTGGGTCTTCGTACTCAAAGTGAGGGCGACAGACCAGCAGTGACAGCAACACCTGGCAGTGAAAACTACGGAATCTCATGGCCCACTCCAGACCTTCTGAATCAGAATCCGCATTTTAGCAGGATGGCCGGCTGAGCCGTACTCCCGTTAGAGTGTGAGAGGCACTCGTTTAGAATGCCAACCTCGAGTTTTCAAATGGTATCTCTGTCCCATCATCCTTCCCAACCCTGTCACTAGTGACTGGATCCAGGCCAGTGTGTCAGCACAACTGTGAGCCTGGCCACCACCCAAGTGGGTGACGGAAAACAGCTTAGTGAGTCGGGGCTCACTGCCTCTTCTCCAGGGCGGCCCCAAACTCTCTTCTTTATGTCATTCAAAGAGAGGACTGGACTCAAAAACCACAGAGGTGACCTGAGTGGCCATCTTGAACTGCCAAGATGCTGGTTTTACACGCTTTCTTTTCTCTGCCTTGGGCCTGGCATTGGTGGCAGCTTGTGGTAACCCAGGGCGTTCTCTTCTGTGGTGCAGGATGGGAGACGGGAAAGAGCACCGACGTCGACGAAAGAGATGCTCTCAGTGACCCAGTGAGCCGGGTATCTCTGCTTCCCCAGAGTCCGTGCAGAATTTTCCCTGGGCTGCCGTTTGCCTTGGATCAGGGAGCGTTAGAGAAATCTTTCTTATTGTCGGAGTGGGACAGAATATAAGGACAAGAACTGTCTCTTTCCTACCATGAGCCTTTGTTGATGCAGGAAGTGGCTTGATTCTGTTTGCTAATCTCTTCTCCTCTACAGAACCCTTGGCGACTATAACTTTCCACAGTTCCCTGAGACCTTGCACTATCTCTACAAGCTCTCGGTGGAAGGTCCGAAAAGGTCCGAGGACAGTGTCATCACCGTGATTTTCCTCACCGAAGTGAGTTTTATTGGAAGACTGTGAACGACTGAGTCCTCACTCCCTTTCTTCACCCAAATGCAAATCAAGACCTCTGTCTCCCTCTCCGAATACTGATTTTTCCACAAGTTCGGACAATAACAGATGTCTGCGTTTGAGGGGGTGGAGATAGATCTGGGTTTGGAGACGGTCATCCCTTCAGCCTACTCTAGGAGTTGGCTTTTATTATTTCCTTGGGGGTGTGAATTTGCACAAACATTAATTATTCTTGTAGTACCAGTTCACATATCTCTATATGCTCGTTAAAGTATATAGAGAGAGACAGATGCCAGCCAGGAAATGTAGAAAGAATGCCAGAAGTAGAAAATCACCATTTTGCAAGTCCCGATATAATAATGCATGAAGAAAAAAAATCATCAAGGAATTTTAAAATCATCATGCGAAAGGTTTTGGGAGCCAACAGAATACTCACGCGGCACCAAATCATCACCCCACATATCAATTACTAATTATAAAATGAAAATATGCCTGTCCCATTTGCTGTGTGGTGATGTGAGTACAGAAATCTAGTAGGAACGCAGGTATTTCAAGTCTTAGTGGGACTTGTGTCCCAGTTTTACTGAAAATGTCTCGATTTTTACAACCGAAGCAAAAATTGCGCGTTGGCCTTTACTCTGTTTACATATTCATCAGCTATTTTCTTTCAGCTTCTGAATAACTTCTTCAAGGACCCATTCCCAGAAGAATTTTTAGTTCTCTTCAGAAACTGGGTGAATGACTCCAATCCTACCGTTAGCAAACTGAGCCTTCAGAAAATCGCCAGCATGGCACCAGTGATCAACCAGGTACGTGTGTGGGTGGTTTGCATCTGCCCACACCATCGAGGTCACCATCTGAGCTTGAATATTGCTCAATGCCCTTGCTGGTGTTTTGTCGATAGGGAAGCTGGGTTGAATGGGAGGAATGTGTTAAGTCAATTTAGTGGCTTTATCACCTCGTTTACGTTTTTCCCAAAAAATCACGCATTGTACCCAGGATTTATCAGTACCTCCACACGGACACCCCTTCCAGCCTAACCCCCACACTCCCAGGTTAATTTCCCCTCCACCGTACGCACGTGCGTGCACACGAATTGCTATCTCAGAGCACTCGCTCAAGCTTTTCCTTCCACTTACGGCACGTTAATAACTGCGGTCAGAGAAGAGTAAAAGATAGCAAAACAAATAGGAAATGATAAGTTTTGAGTATGTATTACTATTGCTTTCTTCTAAATTTATAAAAATTAATGTCTATTTAATGATCAACTTACAAAATTTTGGACAATTGACTCTTGCGCGCAAACTCTAGCACTCACTGGACGCTGCCCAAACTCACGGGGGGCTGTACACCAAATGCTAGCTCAGGTTTCCTTCTGGTTCCAAATTCCCACCATTTTCCTCCTTTTACGTGTAGATAGATAATGTCTCCAGCTTTTTGCTAGCCATCCTGGATTCCTTCCTTTCCAAAGACAAGACTGTCGTAATTCGAGCTCTGCTCACCCTTCGAAGACTTCTGGGAAAACTGGACAAGGTGACCTACTCCTCTCTGTGCATCAGAATTGCTTCCAGCTACTGCCCCCTGATGGATCACGTGAGTTACACAGCTAGAGGTGTGAGATCATTAGGTTTTAGAGTTCAGCGGAAGCCCCAGCTGAGGCAATGACCTCACATCCTAGAATAAGTCAAGAGAAGATAGTCATTTTGTGCAGAGCCACCATTTACTCTCTCGAGCTAACAAGATTAGTCGGGTAATCGTTGTCTCTTTTGTTTTCTTAACTACACTATGAAAGCTTAGAAAAGTCTACCCATAAGAAAGAGAATGGAAGAATAGCCTCTGTCCTTGGATGAAAGAGGAATTGTAGCTTAGTGGCTGTGCACTGGTTAGCCCTGGATCTGGGTTTCATGATTCCAAAACCCTGTTCTGCCTCTTATGAGCTGTGAAATCTTGAGCAGGTGATTCAGGCTCTCAGTGCTACAGTCTCCTTCCTGTAAAACAGAGAGTGTGGCAGGTGTCTTGTGGGGATTAGAGATGGCATGTGTAATGCCCCGAAGGTGTTCATTGTCATACAAAACTTGAATATCTCATCAGAAAGTTGCATATTCTAAAAATTCTCATTTCGTATGGTAAATGTATTTTGGATGCTAGTAATAAGTTTTAATAAGCAAGAACACTGGTGTGCCATGGGGAATCTATTTTTAAAGACTTCTATAATGAGTTGTTTGTGAACCAGAGAATTATTTCATAGTAAATTATCTTACCAAAATTTATGTTATTAATTATTCAGATTTCACTGAAGAAGAGAGCAATATTTTAAATTACAGAAAGAAGGAATTTAGTGGCAAAATTATTTTTATAAGGACATAATGATAATAGTGGCTATATTTTTTGAGCATTTATTATGTACCAGGCACTATCCTGAGAGATTTACACACACTAACTTAGATAATTCTCTTAACAACTCGATCACTATCATCCGGGTTACATATAAGGAAACTGAAGAGAAGTGAATTTTCGGCCCATTTCACACAGCTAATAAGTATTTGGAATGTCTGTGTGAAAATCTCTATTATTTTAAAAATGAAATCATGGGGGGAAAAAGGTAAACTAAATAATCAAAACAAACCAGATGTAAAGAAACAAAATTAAAGAGAGCAGAAAGTTATCAAATAGCAATTTACCCTAAGTCTTTCCTCGGAAGTAGAGTATTTGAAAAATATTTGGGTATCAATGAACCTGTTAACTACATTTCTCCATATTAAAAGGGAAAGAAAATAATGTGCCCAAACTTATTCAACCTATGGAGAACTAAACTGGAATTTCGACAGGTACGGGGGCACAACAAAGTGCTTCCCACAGGTCTGTGCAGCCTTTTGGTGGTTAGCGTGTCATGTCTACCTGTAGCCTAAGGATACAAACAGGCAGCCCGCAGATGAATGCAATCTGCAGGTGTGCTAAGTTCAGCCCTCAAACAATAAAGTTTGACATTTTCAAACTGGGCGATTGTTCACAGAAATCTGAATTGGGAGTGAAACACCAGCAGGTCTGGGAATACGGGAGCCCACAAATGCGCTTGGCCATGGTCTGTGGGGGCTGGATGTCCTGCTCGAGAGAGGCCAGGGCTGTCCTCTGTCCCGCCTTCCATCACCTCCCTACTCTCTTCAGATGCCACCTGCTTTGTTCATTTACGTCGTGATTCAGCCCCTGCGACATCTAATTTAATTATCACTGCTTGAGGTTTGGGCTTTGATTTTTGTAATTACCTCTGGGAAGGAACATACGAAGCCATGTTAGCCATTTGTATTTTGTTGGGAATATATCTGACATATTCCTGAGAACAGAAAGGAAGAGGTTTAAAACAAATGAAATCATAAACATTTCTTAAAAAGTGGAAGTAATGTGATCTTTTCAAAAATTAAACCTCTTCCTCTGATTCGCAATTTTTCTCTTCTAGAATTTTTATAATCCAAGCACCTTCCCATTTGGCATAAGCAAGCCCTAGGGTATCAGGTTCTATGCCAGGACGCCAAGAGCTCCCACTGGTCTCACTGGCATCTCTGCAAAGGCCTCCAGCATTTGAATACAATGCTGTTACTTTGAGTATCTTTCTAGAAATCATCGCTGAGTTATACGGATGATTGCAGTTTCTATTTTTAAGACATTATTAAATACTGTCTTCCTAAATTTAAGAAACTTACTTTTCACGTTTTTTTTAATGTAATATGAATTTTGGTAACCAAAATTTATTTTAAAATCAAACAAAAAATTGACTATTTAGACCCAAAATGAATATAAATCATTCTGAAAATAAATTATAATAATTTCATATAGGTACATATATAGTATATATATTTATATGGCTTATGTACATAGACATGAATAAATATATATAAACATATACATGTACCACTGTTTAAAGGAAGAAGCCCTAGTAACGTCCTCAAAGGAGGCTTTTCTGTGCACATTCCCAGGGTAACGGAGGCATTCGGAGTATGGCCGTCCGACACTTTGGAGAATTACTCAAGGACATGAGTCACTACAGGTGGATGCTGAATCACGTGGTTCTCGGAGGCTTGGTGCCTCTGATCCTGTTTCTGGAGGACACGGAGACAAGAGTAGTTAGAGTAAGTCCCGTGACCTTGTTTTTCTTACTTTCGCAGAGAATCGCTGTGTTTTCTGTTCACAGCAGAAGGAGAGATCATTGTGGACCGTTCTCTCTTTCACAGGCGTGTAAATCTACATTAGCCATCTGTGCCTCAGAATTAAAATGGCCGATGTCGTGTTTGTTTGACGACCAAAATTACAGTTTTGAGCTGGTGGTACTCAACATCTGTAACAATCTCGTAAGTGGCCCTTCAGTGTTTACGGCCGTAAGTTATAGAAAGAGCATGAAAGGACATCCAGAGTGATGAAGAGTGGGGTGAGGACAAGGGTGGATCTTGGAGAAGGAAAACGAAGGAAAAATAATAGATGGGCGGGGACCGCTAGGGCTTGAGACCAGAGGAAATGAACATCTCCCACGTCCTCTTCCTCAACACTGGTCATCTACACACCTTCGTCCTCCACTCCGCCTGCACCGCGTGCGCTGTGGATGGGTACGCGGGCGGGCAGACGAAAAACTGGAATCATTTGCTCACCGCCTAGTGAGCTGCTCCTCTGAAAACCAGCACGAGCTACAGCAGTAGCCGAGCGGGGAGGGAAGAACACTAACCAAAGGTTGGAAACACGAGGTCGGGCTTGGGAACCCTATAATAAACTAAATAACGTCTGCGAGCAGGAGAGTAGAGCTCATACACGAACATCGCAGGGTTTAACCTGGCCCTCACGTGGTATAAGCAGCCAAGTTCTTTTCTCCGCAAGTCCCTCCGAAGGGAGCCAATGTGCTTTTTCAACCGTTGAGAGTGTTTTCTTCCCATTTTTTTCTCAGCTTATTTCCCATAAGGACTACATTACGGAGTTGATAGCTGACACCTTGGGGTTCCTCAGCAGCTCCAGAGCGTATCTGAGGAGAGCATCGGTTATTTTAATAGGTAAATAAAACTCAAAATTCTCACCGTCTAATTTGTCTTGAAAGGTAGAGCTGGAAGTCTTCCTAGAAATAAAAATACGAATCTCGTTTGTTTAGGATGGACAGCCATGTTCATGGTGATGTCTGCGATGAACAGAGGTTAATATGTGTGATGAGAATAGAGTTCTATTTTATAGTTCACGATGAGTATAGCCGTGGGCTTAAATTGTTACACAAAGTGTATTCGACATGGACGATTTCAAAATTTAAGACGGCATACCACTCACTGCTCATTATTCTCCTTCATTGCTTAAAAATCACCGCCCAAGGAGTAAGAAGAATATCTGAAAATACAAACTGTCTCCAATGAAACTTGGACATCTGTAACCAACCATAAACCACAACAGATGAGGAAGAGCTATCAAATCCAGTAAAGTCTTTTAAAAAATGGTAGGGTCAAGGGGACTGCTGGAACATTCCAAGAGATAAAGTTATTGATTTTGGTCAAACCCGACCAAACAGTATTTTCCCACTAGAGTCTCACCATGAGGATCAAAACTGACGATCTTTTATTTATAATGACGGGGAGCTCCCAACTCAGTAACAGGCTCTTCCCTTGACCCTATTTTGTACTCAGGAGAAGCAGGGACAATAAGGAATCAGAAAGTGCCAGTCACATCATTCTTGGAGAGAAGAGTCTGTCAGTTAGACAGGGTAGAAGACAAACTGAACTCTGATCAGCACTAGAGCTCACGATCTGTGTTGATCGGGGAAAAGTAAAGGAACATACACACACACACCTCTGTCACAAGAATTTCATTTCAAACCGGAAATAATCACCGCTACCCTGAACTCTACCCTCATACTTTCCACCAACTGCCCTCTGTATAAAACTGTTCCGAGATCCCAAAGTAAGTAATTGTAAAAAAGCAAAGGGCATTATCGCATTTCCAAGGGGGAAAGAGAGGAAAGAAGAAAAACACATTTTAGAAAATGACTCTATAGAGCAGATGAAAATCATAATTAGTATCTCCATGAATCCAAAACTTTTTAAAATAAAGATCTAAAGTATAGTTGCAAGCACACAGTCAGTGTGTGATGGGACAGCGAAAATACACAACCACCATCAAAATGAGCAGAAGAGAAAAAATATATATATATGTATATAAAAAATATATATAATATATTGATAACCCA
>NW_006432945.1:15668608-15678965 GCF_000325575.1 Pteropus alecto | reverse complement strand
TAAGGGACAAGGAATACAGGGCTGAGAAATGTTAGCAAAATGAAATGAAAACCAGCAAGAAACAGCTTGAAAAATTAAGGAGCAATGGTAGATACAAAGGTTAATGAAAGAAATGTAAATATGCATCAATGAAGAAAAGAAATAAACGAGGAGAACAGAAAAAGCATTCGAAGATATAATTTAATAAAAAAGACCTGATTAAAGATACTGAGATGGTAAATAATTTTTCAAGAAATATTTTATACAGAATGCAACATTACGATATTTCCTAATAAAGTTATGGAACTTCAGAGTTAAAGAATTGGCTGAGCATTTAGGCAAAAAAAAAAAAGTTAAAAAATAAATAAATCTGGCGTTAGATTTCTCAACTCCAGTATTCAACTCTAAAATATAGTAGAATAAAGCCTACAAAATCCTAAGTGGAAAAAAAATTGTGGCTGAAGAATGTCATAGTCAGCAAAATCATAACCAACTATGAAGACAACAGGAAAAATTTTTCAAAAACACGAGAACTCAAGAAGTCATTCAAGTATGAGATTCAGCCAACTAAAGAATGAATGGATAAACTATTGCAAAAGGACAAGCAGTATTTACTTAACTGTAAGGTTTCCATTTGCCGATCTGTTCTCCCCGATTTTTTGCTTTCCTCCAGGCCTCAAAGGCTGACCTCTACGGTCTGCACCTCCCATGCTCCCTTGCCAGTGTGCGTCCAGGTTGGTACAGCAGTCAACGCCCATTAATGCCTTCAATGGGTATGCTTAATATTCAGTAATAATCGTGACAGTGTAACTCACAAATTATCTCATCAAGAGTCCCCACTGAACACCTGTTGCGAAAGACAGATCAACAAGCTTTATAAAACTGAAAATAAAAATACCAACAGCTAATTTCATAGATCTTGATAAGTTGATTCTAAATGTATATGGAAGAGAAAAAAAAAAAAAAAAGCCGAGATAACTCCTGAAGAAAAAATGTGGGCTACTAGTCTCATCAGATATAACGATTTATTATAAAGTTACAGAATTTTAGATAGTCTGTTACTCAAGCAAAGCAAAACAGACCTGTGAAACAGAATAAAAAGCCTAGAAACAGATCCACACATATACGGTGAAGCCTGCAAAGCAGTAGGAGAGTTTTTTCTCTTAATGGTGCTGGCTTAATTACATGGGCAGAGAAAAAATATCTTGACCTATACTGTATGCCACATAGTTCCAGTTGGATCTATAATCCAAAAGTGTGAAAGGTAAAACAATAAAACTTCCAGAAGTAAATGTAGGAGAATAAAAAGATGATAAGTTGGACTACATTAAAATTAAAGACTTCTGTTCATCAAAAAAATATACACAAATGAAAAAATTTAGCCGTGGGAAAGGAGAAGTTATTTGTAAGGCATGTAAACACTGAAAAAGATTAGTATCCAGAGTGAAAAATGCATACAAACAAATAAGAAAAAGATAACTCAATTATAAAAATGGGACAGAGACTTAACTGAACAGGCATTCCTCAAAAGAAATATCCATATGGCCAAAAAATATACAAAACTCTATGAATCATCACAAAAAAGCGAATTAAAATCACGATGTGATGCTACCACCAAACCCGAACAGGCTAAAAATATTAAGGGTGGAGAGAATGCAGAGCGATGGGCATGTTCCGTCACTGCTAGGGGCTAAAACCTGGCACAACCACTTCATACTGTTAACTGAAGGTGAACATGAGCATATCCATCAGCCAGTAAGTCTACTGCTAGTTATCCACCCGACATCGGTTCCCACTAGCGCACACCGAAATCCATGCACGAGAATGCCCATGTGACATCACCTAGTCCCAAATCAGAAACGACACATGGTCCACCCTCGGCGGAACGGATGAACGATGCTGCGTCACTGGGAGGGACTGTCACATAGCAGGGGTCGGCAAACTCTTTCTGGAAAAGGCTCCACAGTGCATTTTTGACACTTTGAGTACCATACGGTCTGTGTCGCAACTACTCCACTCTGCTGCTGTGGGCGAAAGCGTCCGGACGTGCTACGTACACAACTGAGCCCGAGCGTGGGGCTGCGTTTTAGGAACACTTTGCTGGCCGACCTCTGCCAGGCAGCAGTGGAGATGAGTGGATTACTACTCCGTTGAAGAACACAGATGAATCTCAGGTAATGTTGGGCAGAAGAAGACAGACACCAAAGAATGGAGCGTGAAGAGCAGGTTGGGAAAGGGCATGAGAGAGGCTTCTGGGATGCCGCTACGGCTCTGTTTAGTGATGTGGGTGGCAGCCAGACATGTTTTCCTTGTGGCTATTCATCCAGCTATGCATTTACGACATGGCACATTCATTTACACACGCACGTACGTTTCAAAAAAAAAAGTTTTATTAATAAGTATTTGAGAGCACTAAAAGAGGACTCAAGGAGAATCTAGAGATGTTTTGCTTTGAAGAAAGCAATGAAGGTAGCCATGTTATGCCAGAGAAATGTCTTTTTTTCATAATGTATTTTGGGGTTTTACTTTGTGCACAGGCTACTTGGCAGCACTGGGTGGCCATTTACTGCTCAAAGATGAAATTGACGTCATGCTTGAAGGTAAGTGTTGAAGTTATAATGAAATTTTTATGCAGAGGTCTAAATAAACTCACTATTTGTGATTCTATTCACATGAGTTCTATAATGGGTGGGAACTGGGTGGTAGTTAGTGGGGAGAATCAATGGAAAAATGGGTTAAGGGGCATCTTTTTTTCCCTCTCTATTCTCTCTCCCTCCTTTCCTTCCTCCTTCCCTTCCTCCCTCTCTCTTTCTCTCCTCCTCCTCCTCCTCCTCCTCTCTCTCTCCCTCTCTCTCTCAGACTTTTCATCCTAGAGTCCATTAGGCAGTTGAGGACTCATTCACTCATTTATTCCACAAAAGTTTTTCCAGCATCTGCTGTGCAACAGCAGCACTATTCTAGCCACTGGGGATACCACAGAAAACAAAACGAAATCATTCTCCCTCTGTGTCTCTCAGAATCTTTGTCTTTGAATTTTAAACGAAATCATTGCATCTGCTGTGCAACAGCAGCACTATTCTAGCCACCGGGGATACCACAGAAAACAAAACGAAATCCCTTCCCTCCGAGGATTGACATTTTAGGAGATACAATGTATACCTGCACCAGAAGGAATTAAAGAAAGATACTGTTTTATCCTATCAAAATGTCTGGATGTTCGGCATCTCTCTCTCAGCCTCTATTTCCCCACAGGGGTCAGAATTACAAACAGGCAAGGCCGAACACAAGGTGGCCGCCTTTCTTCTTTTTTTTTTTTTAAATAAAGGGCTTTATTTTCTAGAACAGTTTTAGATTTACAGCACAATTAAGTGGAAGGTACAGAGATGTCCCACGCACTCGCCCCCACACATGCACAGCCCCCCATTATCTGTGTCCCCCACCGGACTGGTTCTTGATGAACCCACCCTGACACATCACTATCTTCTCTCCTTTTTCGTTCGTTCATTTATTCACGCGTTCATTCCACACGTATTTACTGACTGCCTGCTAAATGCTCAGCATTATCATTCCCCTCTGTGTCTCTCAGAATCTTTGTCTTTTTTCTGTCCCACTCTAGCTCCTTCTCCTCTCTCTCTTTTTAATAAATCTCTCTCTTTTTCTTCCCTAATTCCGCTGAAGAAAAAAAG
This sequence comes from Pteropus alecto, assembly GCF_000325575.1. Taxonomy (NCBI): domain Eukaryota; kingdom Metazoa; phylum Chordata; class Mammalia; order Chiroptera; family Pteropodidae; genus Pteropus; species Pteropus alecto. The sequence continues at coordinate 15,675,300 of NW_006432945.1, read as the reverse complement.
AAATAATTTCCCACAAACCCAGTATCTGGCATGTTGCGGGGATGTGTGTGTGTGTATGTATATGTGTATATATATGTAATCAAAGAATTTTAAAGAGTATAAGTTACTATGTAGTTATTTTTAAAACTATCATAACCATTTTATAACCTTTTTTACTTATTCCTCCATCATAAACATCTTCGTGAGAAATATGACTCTGTATCATCGTGTTAACTCGTGTGCGCTATTTCATGTTGGGATAGTCTTAACTGTTCGGTATTTCTCTACTGTTGAACATTTAGACTCAGTCTGACTTTTCTCATTATTATGAGCAATATTGAACCTCTTCATGAACACACATGTCTGCTGCCTAGCAGAACGCTCAGCACACGATAGCCGCTCCATAAATGCTCAGTGAATATTTCCATTTTTTTGTTTTAATGATGTCTGAATAAAACTCCCTGGAGGCTGGTAGTCGCAGTAATGACAATCGAGGGGTGGAGGAGGAGGGGACACAGCAGGGCTCTGAGGGGTGGTGGGGCTGTTTGTTACAGCGTCTCTGCCTCTAGATTGATGCCTTGAACTAAGGGCCCTTCTGCCATTACAGCTATTGAACGGGTGGTCCGGGATGAAGACCCTGTGATCAGGAAGTTGGCAGAAATAACCCAAATGCTCTTTAGGAGAGTAGCCCGAAATCTGACCCCCACCAATATGAAACAAAGTTTCCAAAAACTGTTTCGCTTCATCTATATCCCAAAAGTGAAGCCTCTTTATAATTATAACTGGCCCAGCAACCTGACAGGCAGCCCTACGGGCACTAAAGAAATCAAGAATGACAAGGAAGGCCTCACGTATGAGAATTACGAGGACTACCTGCAAGACTGAGACGTGCGCCGGTGCCTCGGAGCACGGTTCGGAGGAGGGTCTGCTCGTAGATGCCCTCCTGAAGGATGACAGAAGCCCCTTTCCTGTCCCTTCCTCGTTGCCTCCCAATGTAGAAATCCGTGGCCTCTCTAGGTGTGACAGTGACCAGAAGCCTTTCCTCCTTCGTCACACCCATTCTTTCAAATTTCTTTCAAATAAAATTGACAAATCATATAAACAGAGTGATGAGAAGCTCTTGGAACTTGACTCAATCGGTAATCGTCTACGGAGCGCCTTCTCAGTGCCAGACCCTGTGCCAGGCGGTGAGGACATTCTGGGAACATAGACAAGGTTCTCATCCTCAAGAAGGTCACAGTAGGGACACGCGGTTCGGTTACTTCCATCCTCCTGAGATGAATGGAGCCTGCGGGGGAAGAGGGAAGGGGCAGGGACACGTATTCTAGGTAGAGGCACGGGGGGCACGAAGTGGGAGGGGGAGCGGTGGCTGGAGACCCGAGGGCAACAGCACGCTGTGAAATGACAACCAGACAGCCCCTCGTAGGTGCTGGTCCCCCACTGCCATCAGGATCCAGCCGGACGCTCTGCCCGGGTGAGCAAGAAAGCCGACAGGTAAATGCTGACGTCCGGTGACCTCGCTCGACTTCAGGCTCCAGGCTCACTGTACCCTCCTCCCTGCCCTGCATGCCGCCTTCGGACAACCCACTTCCGCCTGGGGACGCCACGAGAGGTCAGGTGGGAGCCGCCGGCCCTCGGTCCTCGTGGGTGTCGTGGGTTCGTAACGTGTCAGCTGGGAGTTCACGCGCGTCCTCGCTTCTCTGCGGGCTCCCTCACTGGTGCGCGACAGCAGTCACGCCGCCTTCCCTCGGCTCCTCCACTGGCTTCTCCGACTCCTGAGACAGGTGGAACCAGTTCTGTTGACAAAGGATGCCGGCTTCTCCCCTTCACCCCCACGTCTTCGACGCCGTCCACACTGGAGGCAGCAGGAGACTGACACGGTCCCGGCGAGCGGGTTCCACCTGGTCCTCGGTCTCCCACTTGAATCCCACCCTCCCTCCCCGTCCCAATGACCTGCCCTGTGGACTTCAAGCTCCAGCATCAGATGTGAAGACAGCAGCCTTACAGGTACCACTTAGCTGCTCCCACGACGGCTGACGGTCAAACCCCCGGTGGTTCTGCTCTGGCTGAGCCCCGATGAGTATGTCTGAGATGTTCTCTCCAGGCTCCTTGGATCAAGGGGGTGGGTGTGGCTCCTGTGATGTTCCTTAACGCTCTGTGTACCTTTCATTGCATTTATCGGACTAATGAAATTACCCATTTCCTTCTCTTTCTGCCCCACGAAATTGAACTTTCTGGAAAGCAAATGTAACTTACACTTGGTTCTGTACCCTGGAACTTCACAGTGCCTGGCACCTAATATAGGCTCAATGAACCCTTGCCGAATAGATGACATTCTAACAAGATATATTGCCTTCATGCTTTAATAAAAATGTTTAAGTATTTATAAGTAGTACTATTAAAAATAATGAAAGAATAGATGATTTTTAATTTATCCCTTAATCCAGGGGTCCCCAACCCCTGGGCCACAGACCGGTACCAGTCCGTAGCCTATTAGGAACGAGGCCACACAGCAGGAGGTGAGCGGCGGGCGAGTGGACGAAGCTTCACCTGTATCTGCAGCCGCTCCCCAGCGCCAGCATCACCGCCTCAGCTCCTCCTCAGAGCATCAGATATCAGATTCTCATAGGAGCACCGGTCCCTGGGGCCAGAAAGGTTGCGAACTGCTGCCTTAAACCATATTATTTCATATTACCCTGATGTCTCAGGTTTCACTTCTCAAGATCAGGGCAAATTTCCTTTCCCACCTTCTAAACCAGGAGGGTGCCTAGTGTGGTAGACTGAATAATATAACCCCCTCAAAGATACCCAATTCCTAACCCCTCGATCTGTGACTATGTCACCTTATATGGCAAAAGGAACTTTACGGATATGATTAAATTAAGAACCTGGAGCTGGGGAGATTATTCTGGATTATCTAGCTGAGACCAATGTAATCACAAAGGTCTTTCTAAGAGGGAGGTAGGACGTCGGAGAAGAAAAAGAGTTTTGAAGATGTTATGATGCCGGCTTTGAAGATGGAGGGAGGGGCCGTGAGCCAAGGAATGCGACTCTAGAAGCTAAAACAGGCAAAACGTGCAACTCCCGTAGATCTTGAGCGTGAGCCTCAGCTCCTGTCAACACCTGATCTCAGCCCAGTGAACCCCACTGTGGACGTCTGACCTCTAGAACCGTATGATAATGTCTCCGTGTTGTTTAAGCCACTAAATACGTGCTAATTTGTTAAAGCAGCAACAGGAAACTGTTGTACCTAGATTTCTACCAAACAAAGCAAAAGCCAAAACAAATCATAAGACCGTCCTCGAAAAAAAATAAAAAACAGAAATAGCAACAAGTGTAGTGGACCTTATGCACATTTTAAGGATTCTGAAAAGGCCTGATATTCTAAAGGAATCTGAGTCTCAGACGCATTGGGTAGATCGTCACACAATTTAGGGAGAGGAGGGTAGTGCATTTGAGCTCAAAAACTCCGAGGTACTCGATCACTACCTGGATAGACATTTTCCCAAAGAGGACATACAGATGGCCAACAGACGTGTGAAAAGATGCTCAACATCACTAATTGTCAGGGAAATGCAAGTCAAAACCACAGTGAGATACCACCTCATATTTGTCAGATTGGCTGTTATCAAAATGGCAAAAAATAACAAGTGTTGGTGAGGATGTGGAGAGATGGGCACCCTCGTGCATTGTACATGGGATTGCAAACTGGTGCATCCATTACAGAAAATAGTACAGAGGTTCCTCAAAAGTTAAAAATAGAACTACCATATGGCCCAGCAATTTCATCTCGATATGTATCCAAAGAAAACAAAACCAGTAATTTAAAAAGATATCTGCCCCACTATGCTCACCGCAGCATTGTTCAGAATAGCCAAGATATGGAAGCACCCTAAGTGTCCATCAATAGATGAACAGATAAAGAAGGTATGGAATACATACACAATGGAACATTATTCCGCCATAAGAAAGGATGCGATCTTGCCCTTTGTGACGATGTGGATGGATCTAGAGGGTATTATCTTAAATGAGAGAGAGGAGGACAAATACCACAGAATAACAGGAAGGAACAAAGAGATTTCACGCTTTTCACCAACAGTGATTGAGTTCTTACTAGTTCCTAAGGTCTATTCTAAGCCATGGGGATTCGACAGCGAATTAGATAGAAATTGCTCCTACTCTCAAGAAGCTTACATCCTATCGAGGGAAAACAGTCAATATACAAATTAATAAAAAATAAAATAAAATTTCATAACATAGAATTTTAGAAAATAAAGAAGAAAGACCTAAAACGTTATCTGGTCCAGTCCTCTAGCTTTAGACCAAAGTGACAGAGGAGATATGCAATGCTGAGTTACCGGTCCCAACCCACTCAATCCCAGCTGTGCCTTTTTTTTTAAGCTACTATAACTATATTCCTAAAGCATGTCATCCCCAAACCTGGTGTGTCTGCAGTCAATTTTCAGTAAGAAACTGCCAAACTGTCTTCCAAAGTGGCTGCACCATTTTGCATCCCTCTCCCCACTTCTTAATTCCCACTGAACAAGCCAGATCCAGATGTCATTATTTCCTACTGCCCGGGGGGAAGACATTTTGCTGCCTCGGTGCCCCCAGGAACAGGAAGCAAACAGGAAGCAGCAAGTCCCTTCTTTTCCAGGCTGGTGGCTGGCAAAGGAGAATGAGGTTTGCAGAGCCCCAGGCCCAACGTCGTAAAGCAGAGCGGAAAAGAAGGGGTTGGAGGCATTCTTGAAAGCCATCTAAAGGCCACTTCCTTCTCAAGGGTGTTTTTAGTTTGCCCCTGTTGTAAACGTGTCACAGTCAGCCTAGTAAGCCGGTTCCCTTCTGGCGTCACTTATATTTTGCCCTGAACTAGAGTTACGCCTGTATGTGTCTTAATCTCGCCCCTGTCCGCCGTCACCTGCCTCTACGCCCTCCTCATTTATCGCCACTTCTGTGACTTCTCTCCTGTGAATTTATTTGCGGCTGGATCCGCAGTGCCTACAACTGTACCTGGCACATGGCAGGTGTATGTATTTTAAGGAAAGACAAAATGAGTCCGTGAATGAATTTAACTCAATTGAATATCAGTCCAGGGTGACGCTGGGGGATTTTGAATACAGGAATGCTTGGTTAATCAGTATGTCATTTGAAAAAAAAAAAACAAAAGAAAATGTCTTCTTTGAGGAGTGACCGACCTAATTTCAAACTCAGGAACTTCCCACCACCTCCTCCCCCTCCTTCCCCTGACCACGTCAGAAGCAGTATGTGTGCCCAAATTCCATGAATTTAAGTGGATCCAAACTGGAAGCTAGTTTTATACAACACCATGAATGTAGAGAATATATTTTGCAACCTGTACTAATACAAAAAAAAGAAAAATGTATTTGGCATAGACTTGCCCGAAAAGATAAACATAACATATTATATTCAAAACAAAGAGTGGCCCCAAGCATTCCTGTGGAAAGAGATGAAGTTAGTCTCAAATTCCAGGATACTGAAGAGCCTGCAATCCCCTGGCAGACGGAGTTAATCATTGCTGTGGTATTTATAAAAAAACACTTAGGAAGGAGACATGGAGTTAAGTCAACATTTACTCCCGCTGAACACTTAACTCTCTACTGGTGCCGAGGAAAATAAAACGAAAAGTGCAGATGATGGTCTCTGGTAGGAAATATGAAATCTGTCCAGAGATACAAATAAACATTCACGAGGCAATTAGCCAACAATTCCTGGAGAGCTACAGTGTCAGGTGGTGTGGGACATGGTCCCTGATCTATGGGGACTCAGCAGCAGTGCGTGTGGATGCAAGGAAGCCTTCCTGAGGAGTGTGACATTTGTCCAGGATCTCAAAGGAGGCACAAGGCTCACACAGACAAAATAAGAGTGGACGAGTCCCCCACCATCAATCTCAGAGTTCTGTGCCAGGAGGGTGCGTGCTCACAGGCAGACAGACGAGAGGAATATGGCGTCTGGTGGGCATCAGGGCACCAGACGTCCTGCAGACAGGGCGTGTGCAGAGAAGCAGTGAGGTCAGTAAAATGAAGCAGGGTGTGAATGCCAGTGGGAGGTGACCGTCGGCCCCTAAGGAGGGACACGACATGACAAGTGGTTCAGAAGAAGAATTCCTGAAGCCGTCTGAGGTCCCAGCTTCAGAATCATGGCCCCTGAGAAAGAGAAAAGAAACTTACAAGAGCTCCTCAAAAAGAATCGAGTTGCCCCTGCGTTCACTTGACAGGGCAGGGGGTACCCAGAAGAGGAGACAGTGATGGAGAAAGAAAATGGGGTCCATTCTGACCCTTCTGCCTTCCGATTGAACAGCTTCCCTCCTCTTGGCTACAGCAGGGGTCACTACAAGGCGACGCACCATAATATCTCGTTAGCACAGGAAAGGGAATATCCCTTATCCCTGGGATAAGACCGAACCAGCTAGGCAGAGGCCCAGGCCAGGGGGCCGGCGGGGGTGATGGAATGAAGCCTGAGGACCTAGGAATCACAATAAATCAAGGCCTCTGTCTACAGTCATGGGTGCCCCGAAATTCCCTCAAGTCCAGCAAAATATAAGAATGAGAATGACGGGATGGAAAGTCATCTGGAAGACCTCCCAAACCCTCACATATTCTTCAATAATCAGCCTGTCTCCCAAGCACCAGCAATTCCCACATTTTACTACAAGATTCACAGCAAATTCTCTCGTGTCCCACCCCCGCTCCCCC
>NW_006432945.1:15659319-15668591 GCF_000325575.1 Pteropus alecto | reverse complement strand
AGGCGGCCTGTTCACACCACCCCTGCTACGCTTGGCAATCAGACTATGAACCGCCTGCGGAATTTGAAAAATGGAGAAATGAAGTCTCCATGTTTACACATGTTTAAAACTAATTCTTACTACATAGATCCTTTGGTTTCAACTCCAGAGGCCCCAAAACAAGAGTGACCTCACCCCAACAGTTCCCTTTACCCAGAATGGGCCCTGTTCTGGCAGACACTTCCTCAGCAACTGCTCCTCACTCTGGGGAACCACCGTACCCCTAAGCAGCCTCAATGGACAGGCCCTAATATGACCCCACAACTAGCCTTTGAAAAACCTTAAACATTCTTTGGCAGAACAAACTCTGGGCTGCAGGCCAAACCCCACACAGCAGCAACTCTCCTTCACAGCGGGCCAGTCCAAACCTCATCGTCTAGATGTCCCAGGTGGGAGTCACGTAGACACGGGACTCCCAGACCCCCAACCTCTCTCTCAGTGGTGGGACTGAGCCCCTCCTCCTACATTTTCAGCGAGAAACAGGGCTTCTGACCCCATTTCTTTGGTGGGAAAGGGACACACAGCACAGCTTCAGCTCTTTCCAAAGAGATCCACTTGAAAGATCATCTCTCGAGCTTCTCTTTCTTGACTCTCTTACGCTCTTAGCTGCATTAGCTGAAACTTGCGATTTTAACGAGAAGCTCTTGATAGCCAAATTAAATCGACTTTTTGACAGCCGAGGCACATGGGACGAGGAAGGTCCTCGTAAGCAGCTTACGTGCATTTGTGTTGTCTTTGGCTTATATTTCCTGCCTTTGAAAGGGTTACTGAGATGTACTCTGTAAATTAAGAGATTCACAGAATGTCAAAAGGACTTCAGCAATTATCGACTTCAGCTTTACAGAGGAGTGATCTGATGTCCAGTAAGAATGATCACGAAATATACGACGAAAGGAACTAATCTGAGTATTTTCTATATTATAAGTAGCGAAGAATATGAATGCATTTGGCAGGACCGACTTCCATGTGACACCACATAACCCATGGTGCCGGACGCTGCAGGTGACGCTCCTCCCGTGACTCCCTCCTGCCCTGCAAAGACTAGAAGGCTAAAAACGTCGTTTCTAAGACGTCCTTGCAGTTAGGGCTTAGATGCGATTTAAGCTTTTCCAGAGAGACAGACATCTGGTCTTGGAAGGCAAAGGGAAGCAGAGGCCAAATTTCGGTGACTCTGTTGACGAGCAAGTGTGGATCTAACAGTTTCCACCACCCGGGTCCCATCCTTCAGAGACGTCCCTGGTGGCAATGGCAGTCTTGTGCTCCTTGAGTCGCAGCTCCAGGGCTTTGACTTTACGAGGCCTGAGGCAGCAACCCCCGTCCGCTGTCCAGACCTTCCGTCCACGTAGGCACATAATTCCCTGCACTATCTCGCTAATTGTTTTCTCTTTTTTTTTGCGAAATACAATGTTTTTTTGCTTCCTGTACTCAATTACGAGGAATACGCATATCAATCATAATATAAAATCTTAAGGACGGAAGGATGTTCACTGAGCCACAAGTCTATCGTCAGTCAGCAAGACCCCCAGACTGCTACCCCGCAAATATCTCTCGGTCCGGTCTCCATCGCCCATCCCCCTGCACTGACTCCTCTGACTCGGGCCTCGGCCTCCAGGTTTTAGTAGCCTTGGTTCTGGTCACTGTTCACTGTAGCTTCCATCCGAATCTGGTCTTTCCTGATCTCGTCAATTCCTTGTTCAAAATCCTCGAGTGGATCACAACAACCTACAGGACGGTACCCAGACTCTTGGGAGCAGCACTTCAATGTCCGTTAGGATCCGGGCTCCGAGTGTTTCATTCATCTTCTGCCGATTCCAACCACGGAGGAGAGACTGTTCCATGATGTGATCACTGTCGGACCCTCGAGCTGGACCCAGGACAGAACAGAGATTGCCTCCTGTCAACTCCCTCGGAGACATTCAGATCATAATCGATGCTTCTCACATAAGCCAGTTCCTCTCCCCTGTGTCCCACGGCGTGCTGGTTCCTGGACAGGCCATTGTCCTGGCTGCGTCAAGCACGGAAGGTATTTTCCCATACCTGGGACGGCCCACCCACCCCTCTCCCGCCACCCCGTCCATCCTGCCTTGTTCGCTATGATCCTTCGGTGCCTGCCAAGCCGTGCAGAGAACGTCCACTTCCTCTTGCAGCTTCCCGAGACTCACCCGCTCTGAAAGGTCTCTTAATAAACTCTGATCACTGCCACACTAGAGCGTGGCCTCCTTCTTCGAACTTTCCTGCCCCCCGCTTTCGGAGGTGGGTTTTCGGTCTCGGGCCCTTCCCCGGGTCTGCGTGAACACCTTACGTTCAGCAACACTGAACGGACTGTCCTCTGCCTCTGCTGGGCATTTACCTGCATTTTGCTTTTTGGCTGTCGTGCATTCCTTGCCTGTCATCTACCTGGCAAGCATCGAGTCTGCCTTCAAGACTCAGCTCTCCACTCACTTCCGCCCGAAGCCTCTCTTATTCTTCTCCCAGGCGGACTTACACGTTTCTTCCTGACCACCGGCTCTGACTGACGCACACGTCCACTGTCATATTGATCGCCTCTCTCTCCACGAGGCTGTACGTTTCTGTATGGAAAGCACTGTGTCTGCTCATGATTGAACCTCTAAGAGACTACTAAGATGCGTGACATATGGTAGGCACCTGGGGAAGCGGAAGAAACGGGGGAGGGGGGAGAGAGGGTGGGGTACTGAGGCAGGATGGGCAGATATAGACATGGGAGAGAGGCCAAGACAAGTGACTTCGCAATTCTGTCCTTTGACTTCACCGGTTTTACAGACGCATCATCTCCGAGCGTTAGCTCCGCTCCTCAAATCAGACCTCTTAACTTCCAGACAATTGAGCTTTTTTTTTCTTAAACTGTTGGTACAAAAAAAATCTTTCCTTGTAGACCAGGTGCAGAGCCTTTGTCTACATATTCTATAGTTCCACAGCAAAAAATACCTAAAAGAACCATTGTTCTTTTAATCTCCCAGGGGTTCACCTTACAGCTCCAGTGACCATATCAGTCACTGCTTTATTTTTTGGAGCCAGGACCAGGGACCTGATTCTTGCCCTCCCCTCAACCCTTCCCCCGTTCTCTCCCTACCCACTCTCAGTCCTCCTCCCTAGATTTTACCGGGGCTCTCCACCATAAAAAAAAATACAAAAAAAAGAGGAATTTTTACTTTAAGAATAACTCCTCCCCTTTCCCCAACTTTCACTTCAAAAGACATTGGGGAAAGCTGTTCTCTCCACATTGAGAGAACTAATTGCTGGTTCTCTGTCGATTACGAGTAAGACCCCTTGGAGCCGAGCATCCAAAGTGCGTGGGGGTGATGTGGTCCCATGGATTGCACGCGGAGGCTTGAGTTCTAGTTCTGACTCCTTTTTTTCTTAGCCCTGAGACCTTGAAGAAGTACTTTCTAGTCTCTTTGGGGTGACGGTTGCTTTCTTTGTAATTGAGAGCACTGGATGGATGATCTTCAAGGACCTTGCTATTCTAGCACTCACTGATTTTGCTGTTTTTGGCACCTCGAATAACTAAAAGAACCCAAATTTAGAATCTTATGACAGCAAAAGTGGTTTAAAAATAAGCATAAGCTGTGTATAATGTGTATCTCTGTTTTCTTCTGTTAAGGCGAGAATCTTTAAATCTCTGCTGATTATTTCCACTGAGAAATTTTAAGCATTCAAGAACCTCTCTCCGGGCCCTCCTGCGGGAGACCATGGGGAAGAAGGTGGCCATCATCGGAGCTGGAATCAGTGGCTTGGCCTCCATACGGTGCTGTCTGGAGGAGGGGCTGGAGCCCACCTGCTTTGAAAGGAGCAACGATGTTGGAGGCCTGTGGAAATTCTCGGTGAGTGGCACCGCACTGGGACACCAACAGAGGGAAGATGGCCTCTTTGGCAAAATAGATCTGATCGGTTCTAATTCAGACTTGGAGGTAGGTCACGAAAGTTGCAGATCTGGAAAGCAAAATATTATCCCTCCCAAACCACTAATGTCCAACCACTCAAAACTTTTCACACCAGCGGGGCTTCTCCTGGAAAGGATATCTCCAGCTTATTAGATACTGTCGCCAGCCTGACAGAGCCCAGACCTCCGGGCCGTAGTGTGATGTCAGTAATTAGTCAAAAACTGCACCACTGCCTCCGCATGCAATCGACAGGGTTCTGTCCCTATTGATCTTAAATCCTGGGAACATAGCGGGAAAGAAGAAGGAAAACCTAGACTGGGGTCAGGAGTCCTGAGTTCTAGTCTCAACTCTCAGGTTTTCCGGGGAGATTTTAGGCAAGCCACCTTTTTCCTGGACTTCAAATGCTCGTGTGTCAAATGTGCCTTTCAATTCTAACGGGTCGCGATGCCAGAATTAACTCGTGTCTCTTGGGCAGACGTTGTAAGTTGTTATATGTAAGGATTATGTGTATCGTGTGTGTGGTTACTGAATACTCTGTGAGCTCCAAATCCAGAGGCAGGGGGCAGCGGGGGAAGATAGTCTCTGCCATTCAGGCTCATTGTTATAGAAATAATGTAATCAGGAAATATTCATTACAAACACAATTTTTACATTTCAGACGTTAATTTAAAACGTCTAGCCTTTCTGCTATGAATTTCCCAGCGATTATTATTGGATGTAGCTGATACATGTTTGGCGTGAAGACACATCCACATCATTCATCTCGTTATGATATTCTGTCCTGGTCTCTGTTACAGCCCAACCTGCAACCACAGGTTGCTCTAATGGAGGGTGTCAGCGCTGAGAACTCACCTGTATTCATCTCGAGAGCTTTTATTTTAAAAAAAAATCGAGGTCCTACATCCCTGAAAGTATTACATAAGATATAAGATCATTAATTTTTATTTTTCATTAGGGAATAATCAAGAGGGTTGTTTTGTTTTGTTTTATTTTAAGAATTCAGTTTTCTTTATTTACATCTGCTCAGGGAGATACAGCCAGCTTAGCCTAAACCATGAAATGGTTCTCTGTTATCTCATTAGCAACAATCAAATGCCGCGTGAGCATCTATTTTGGCAGAGTCGTGTACTAGGTACTAGGATGGCTCAGACGTGACACCATCACTCGACGTAAATGGCTTCTACTCCATCTAGTGAAGCAAACCATCGTATAGGTCCACAATCCTTAGATAGAAAACGGGCTAAAGCTCACTTAATAGCAAAACCTGTCCTGAAGTCACATGGTCAGAAAACGTGAGTCGAAGCCACAAGACTATTTATCGTCTTTATTGTGTCTCACTGCAGAAACGTCACTGCATTTGATTGCAGGTAGGGTGCTGCCCAAAATCTCACTAGGAGTGTTATGGAAAAATGTCCCAAAAGCTACCATTTCCAAAACGTATCTGGCCCTAAGAGTTTCAAATAAGAGGGGATAGAGCTTTACAACAACAAGGTAGCCCTTGGTGACTGTCAACTTAATGAACACGTGCCTTGACCTTTAAAAGAAGGCAGACTGCAAATCTCAGGTCAGGGGAAACTTCCGGCAGGAATGGCACTTGGCTGAGACCCAAAGCACGTCCTCGGACAAGGAGAGTAGGGGTCTCTATGGGACACACCTGCAGAGCTGCCATTTCCGCCCGCCCCGTGCACTGTGTGAATGACATCCCGCAGACGTGCAGTCACCAGCAGGGCGCCGGTGCCAGCTGGGAGGGGTGTCCAGGTAGGGGTAACCAGCAACCCATGAAGGGCATAGAGAAGGCAACGAACTCGGTCTCTCCTGGGGTCTGTAAGAGAGAGAGCCGGTGCAGCCAGATCGGACAGTTTATTTAAAGAAGCAACGGTTGACAGGGCGATAAGACGCAAAGTCCAACTGTAGGTTATTCCAGAGAGAGGGCGTCTCTTTTCCATAATGTTGCTGTGTCTGAGGAGAATTATACCTAAGGCCTTGCGGGGATGAAACACATGCAAGTATTCTAACCTTTAGTCCCTTTCACACGCCCCTCCTCTTCCTTCTTTTCAAAGAAAAGCTGCTTGGCACAATGTATGATCAGAGAGGGATTTTTGAAAAATAGGTTACATAAGCTTTTGTCTTGCAAGTCCTGTGAGGCAGAACCTGTTCCAGAAGAGAGACACATGATAATTCTGAACTTTTCACCATGTGCTTTTCCTGTAAGAGGAAAAGCAAACACTTGCGGGCTGAATATAAGTTTTACGTTTCATACATTCTAATAGGACCTCGTGGCCTCAAAAGGTTTTAATCTGCTATGATAATAGGCTGCTCAACAAGCCGTATACAATAGGTTGGGATCATTTTGACTGCGAATAAGGGTAAACAGAACGATCTGGACTTTTGTTCTACTTATTTATTCTTCTCATGCATTCATTTATTCATTCAGCAAATACGTATTCGGGTACATTATGTATGGGGTGCTGTGTGAGGTATAGATGCAGATAAGAGGCAAAGCAGGCAGCCCCCAGTTTAGAAGCAGAGAGGAAACAAGTACCAGAATAACTTTACTACAAGTGAAGACGTGACTAGGGCGGTGAAGACGGTCAGAGCATGGTGGGGAGGAGAGAACTTCCGGTTGATGAGGGCACCACGAGGGGAAGCAGGAGGGAGGAGGAGGCAGCCTCTGAGCTGGACCTTGAGGGTATACGGAGACCAGCAGAAACGAGACTGATAAGCGAAGATGAAATACGAGAGGAGATCAAGGCGTGCACAGCGTTTGCAAACTAGCCTCCGACCCTGCCCTCAAGATACTTATGTTCTAGCAGCGAAGATGAGACACAGATGCAGTTATAACCATAGACAGATGGTGACAGTGTGCCCTCAGCCACTTGGAGCTCTGGGTCTAGGGCAAGCTCTCCGAGCCAGAGGCAGAGTCTGAGCTTAATTTCTTCCTTACTGGCTCAAACCACCCCAAGATTGAAATAATGAAAATGCAGGGTCTCTGGAGTTGTCTGTTGTCATACATCTGTTTCTTTTTTTTTTTTTTTTTTTGAGAACAGCCTTTTAGGGGGGAAAAAAACCCCCAGCAAAACAGAAACAAGGAGCTGTAGGATACATAGTCTTCTCTCATGTCCAGGGGACAAAAGGCAGAGTTCATCAATGATTCGATGATGGAAATAATCCAAGGGCAGGCTCGTCCATGTCTGAACCGGTCCCCCGGCTACAGCTCAGCCCTCTCTCCCTTCCCCGCTCTCCTCCCCTCGACCATCAGGGAAAGTTCCTGGCTCTGGGTGAACGGCGGGGTGGAGTGGGGGGACTCCAACCTGAGCACCTGCCAGGCATGAAGGCTTCACCCTCTGTCTGACCTTGGCAGAAATTTCCAAGTCAGGTTTAAAAAGTTAAAATCTCTGGACTTAGCTATTCTAAGAGGTACAGCAATCATGAGTAAAGGAAGTTTATTTTCAGCTTGAGGTTTAAAACACCGAAGCCTCAGGCAGCTTCCCCGAGAGACACGCTCCTCCCATTTCTCTCCAGTACTTTTTGCCTCCGATTTCCAGAGGTCAGCTGGGGCTGGAGAGAGACGGACATGGTGAATCCAGCGGCAACATGACATCATCATCATGGGCATTCTTTCAGGATGTGGGGAAGCAGAGGCTGCCAGCTTTCGAATGTACTTTCTAGGCAGCACATGGCGTGAACTTTAGTCCTGCCCTTGCGACAGAGAGGAAATGGTGATTTTCAATCAAGCCTCCCACTGCTTTTCAAAAGAAGCTATTTTTCAATTATACAGTGGCTTTAACATGAAGAGCAGAATCTTCAGCCCCTCTCTGGTGAGGGGTGTACACCTCTAACTGGTAACACAAGGAGCCCCTCAAGCACAGAATTCAGTTCCCCATACATGGTCCCTAGACCAGCAGCAACAGTGTCCCCTGGCACTTGTAAACGCAAATTCTCAGGCTTCAACCCAGAGAATCAGAATTTGTGGGGTCAGGCCCAGGAAGCTATGGCCTGAGGAGCCCTTCGGGTGAGTCTGAGCACGCCAAAGTCGGGAAGCCACGCCAAGAGAAGGCTCCGCGGCTGTGGCGGGGGACAGTGAACGCCACAGAGCCAGCCACAGGGGCTGGAGGCTGCAGCCTCTCCTTCCGACCATTTACTTGTCCCTTTGTTTTTCCAACCTGAGCGTGAGGTCAGGACCAGTGCTCTGATTGGAAAAAGAAAGAAAACTCTGTGGGACTAAAATCACGGAGGAAATCCTGAGGGTCACTGGAATAAGAGGCCCAAGGCGGACAGCAGCCAGCTCTGTGCCAGGAGCCGCACTGAAGGCTTTTCTGTCCGTATCGTACAGAGACCTGCTCATTTTCTTCATGGGTCTTTGGGTTTCGTTTTGGTTTTTTTTTTAAAGCTTCTCGTCCACCAAGCATTGAATATTGACTGGGGGGAACACCATCCTTGGCTTCCTTCCTAAGCCTGTTATTCTCCCTAGGACCACGCAGAAGAAGGCAGAGCCAGCATTTACCCGTCTGTGTTCACCAACTCTTCCAAAGAGATGATGTGCTTCCCAGACTTCCCGTACCCCGACGATTACCCCAACTTCATGCACCACAGCAAGATCCAGGAATACATAGAGGCTTTTGCCCAAAAGAAGAATCTCTTAAGATATATTCGGTTTGAGGTAAGGGCCTCCAAATATCTGTGCCGTTGGTACCCGGATGCGTACGGGTCAGAAAGGCAGCAAGGACACAGCACTTCATGACAGAAACCAGAGCCAGGTGGCGAGACGCCTCCCCCATCGGAGGCGAGGCGTTGGTTCGGATTATAAAGTACTCACGCATTGGGGTTTTTGTCCCTAAATAAATTCCCCACGAGGGTCTGAGGGCTTTCAAGACTCCATAGAAAATGCTGGAGGCAACCATGCTCTCACGGTGTGCTTTCTACCCTGACGCTCTCACATTTTAGGAGCAATCCCAGAGTCTCTGGTCCATATTTAGACTTCGTGTCAATGAGTTGTGGGTCATGAAAACGTGGTATTCCTTACAAGTTCTTCCATGATGAAGAGTAGCAACTTAAATAAATGGTTAAGACGGTATTTTCTCTCATCTTTCATCCACTTAGCTCCTTAGATTAGGAGCCTTAGAAATGATGGTATAGCGGCATCATCTCCATAAATAACAATAATGCTTCACCATTGTTTAGAACTCTTAACATCAGTTCATTATTGTTAAATACAAAGCACATATACTTACAAAGATAATCGGCAAAAGTGTGAATTGGGATTATATGGAATTCTATTTATTATGTCAAAATAATAAATAAAATCATAAAATTATATTATAAATTTATAAA